>NW_027397065.1:3286328-3707555 GCF_003265705.2 Callorhinus ursinus
GTATATTTGCTGAGGACGTTGTTAACCTGTTAGCATTTTGTTCTCTCATTCATCTGTTCTCCTCTGGACAAAATGACAAGATGAAAAATATCACCTCAGCAAAAAGAACAAGAGGTAGTACCATCTGCAAGGGACCTACTCAATACGGACATTAGTACGATGTCCGACCTAGAGTTCAGAATCATGACTTTAAAGATACTAGCTGGGCTTGGAAAAAGCATGGAAGTTATTAGAGACACCCTTTCTGGAGAAATAAAAGAACTAAAATCTAACCTAGTCAAAATCAAAAAGGCTATTAATGAGGTGCAATCAAAAATGGGGGCACTAACTGCTAGGATAAATGAGGCAGAAGAGAGAATCAGTGATATAGAAGACCAAATGATGGAAAATAAAGAGGCTGAGAAAAAGAGAGAGAAACAACTACAGGACCACGAGAGCAGAATTTCAGAGATAAGCGATACGATAAGACGAAACAACATTAGAATAATTGGGATCCCAGAAGAAGAAGAGAGAGAGGGGCAGAAGGTATATTGGAGCAAATAATAGCAGAGAACTTTCCTAATGTGGGGAAGGAAACAGGCATCAAAATCCAGGAGCCACAGAGAACCCTTCTCAAAATCAATAAAAATAGGTCAACACCCTGACATCTAATATTAGAACTTACAAGTCTCAGAGACAAAGAGAAAATCCTGAAAGCAGCTCAGGAGAAGAGATATGTAACCTAAAATGGTAGAAACATTATTGACAACAGACCAATCCACAGAGACCTGACAGGCCAGAAACGACTGGCATGATATCTTCAAAGCACTAAACGAGAAAAATATGCAGCCAAGAATACTATATCCACCTAGGCTGTCAATGAAAATAGGAGAGATGAAAAGCTTCCAGGACAAACAAAAACTAAAGGAATTTGCAAACACGAAACCAGACCTACAAGAAATATTGAAAGGGGTCCTCTAAGCAAAGAGGAACCTAAAAGCAGCATAGATCAGAAAGGACCACAGACAATATACAGTAACAATCACCTTACAGGCAATACAATGACACTAAATTCATACCTTTCAATAGTTACCCTGAATGTAAATGGGCTAAATGCCCCAGTCAAAAGACACAGGCTATCAGATTGGATTAAAAAACAAGACCCATGAATACGCTGTCTGCAAGAGACTCATTTTAGACCCAAAGACACCCCCCGATTGAAAGTGAGGGGGTGGAAAACCATTTACCATGCTATGGACACCAAAAGAAAGCTGGGGTGGCAATCCTTATATCAGATAAATTAGATTTTAAAACAGACTGTAATAAGAGATGAAGAAGGACACTATATCCTACTTAAAGTGTCTATCCAACAAGAAGATCTAACAATTGAAAATATCTGTGCCACTAACATGGGAGCAGCCAATTATATAAGGCAATTAATAACAAAAGCAAAGAAACACATCGACAACAATACAATAATAGTGGGGGGACTTTAACACCCCCCTGACTGAAATGGACAGATCATCTAAGCAAAAGATCAACAAGGAAATAAAGACTTTAAATGACACACTGGACCAAATAGACTTCACAGATACATTCAGAACATTCCATCCCAAGGCAATGGAATACACATTCTTCTCTAGTGCCCATGGAATATTCTCCAGAATAGATCACATCCTAGGTCACAAATCGGCTCTCAACTGGTACCAAAAGATTGGGATTATTCCCTGCATATTTTCAGACTACAATGCTTTGAAACTAAAACTCAATTACTAGAGGAAAGTCGGAAAGAACTCAAAGACATGGAGGCAAAAGAGCATCCTACTAAAGAATGAATGGGTCCACCAGGAAATTAAAGAAGAATTAAAAATATTCATGGAAACCAATGAAAATGAAAACACAACTGTTCAAAATCTTTGGGATACAGCAAAGGCAGTCCTGAGAGGAAAGTATATAGCAATACAAACCTTTCTCAGGAAATAAGAAAGGTCTCAAAAACACAACCTAACCCTACACCTAAAGGAGCTAGAGAAAAAACAGCAAATAAAGCCTAAACCCAGCAGGAGAAGAGAAATAATAAAGATCAGTACAGAAATCAATGAAATAGAAACCAAAAGAACAGTACAACAGATCAACGAGACTAGGAGCTGGGTCTTTGAAAGAATTAACAAGATTGATAAACCCCCGCCCAGACTTATCAAAAAGAAAAGAAAAATGACCCAAATCAACAAAATCATGAATGAAAGAGGAGAGATCACAACCAACACCAAAGAAATACAATTATAAGAACATATTATGAGCAACTCTCTGCCAGCAAATTAGATAGCCTGGAAGAAATGGGTGCATTCCTAGAGATGTATCAACTACCAAAATTGAACCAGGAAGAAATAGAAAACCTGAACAGACCTATAACCACTAAGGAAATTGAAGCAGTCATCAAAAATCTCCCAACAAACAAAAGCCCAGGGCCAGATGGCTTCCCAGGGGAATTCTGCCAAACATTTCAAGAAGAATTAATAGCTATTCTCCCGAAACTGTTCCAAAAATTAGAAATGGAAGGAAAACTTCCAAACTCATTTTATGAGGCCACCATTACCTTGATCCCAAAACCAGACAAACACCTCATCAAAAAGGAGAATTACAGACCAATATCCTTGATGAACATGAATGCAAAAATTCTCACGAAAATACTAGCCAATAGGATCCAACAGTACATTAAAAGGATTATTCACCATGACCAAGTGGGATTTATCCCTGGGCTGCAAGGTTCATTCAACATCCGCAAATCAATCAACGTGATACAATACATTAACAAAAGAAAGAACAAGAATCATATGATCCTCTCAATAGATGCAGAAAAAGCATTTGAGAAAGTACAGCATCCTTTCTTGATCAAAACTCTTCAGAGTATAGGGATAGAGGGTACATACCTCAATATCCTAAAAGCCATCTATGAAAAACCTACAGCGAATATCATTCTCAATAGGGAAAAGCTGAGAGCTTTCCCCCTAAGGTCAGGAACACGGCAGGGATGTCCACTATCACCACTGCTCTTCAACATAGTATTAGAAGTCCTAGCCACAGCAAACAGACAACAAAAAGAAATCAAAGGCATCCAAATCGGCAAAGAGGAAGTCAAACTCTCACTCTTTGCAGATGATATGATACTGTATGTGGAAAACCCAAAAGACTCCACCCCAAAACAGCTAGAACTTATACAGGAATTCAGTCAAGTAGCAGGATATAAAATCAATGCACAGAAATCAGTGGCATTCCTATACACCCACAACAAGACAGAAGAGAGACAAATCAAGGAGTCGATCCGATTTACCATTGCACCCAAAACCATAAGATACCTAGGAATAAATCTAACCAAAGAGGCAAAGGATCTGTACTGAGAAAACTATAAAATACTCATGAAAGAAATTGAGGAAGACACAAAGAAATGGAAAAACGTTCCATGCTCATGGATTGGAAGAACAAATATTGTGAAGATGTCAATGCTACCTAGAGCAATCTACACATTCAATGCAATCCCCATCAAAATACCATCCACTTTTTTCAAAGAAATGGAGCAAATAATCCTAAAATTTGTATGGAACCAGAAGAGACACCAAATAGCCAGAGGAATATTGAAAAAGAAAAGCAAAGCTGGCGGCATCACAGTTCCAGACTTCCAGCTCTATTACAAAGCTGTCATCAAGACAGTATGGTACTGGCACAAAAACAGACACATAGATCAATGGAACAGAATGGAGAGCCCAGAAATCAACCCTCAACTCTATGGTCAACTCAGCTTTGACAAAGCAGGAAAGAATGTCCAATGGAAAAAAGACAGTCTCTTCAACAAATGGTGTTGGGAAAATTGGACAGCCACATGCAGAAGAATGAAACTGGACCATTTCCTTACATCACACACAAAAATAGATTCCAAATGGTTGAAAGACCTAAACGTGAGACAGGAGTCCATCAAAATCCTAAAGGAGAACACAGGTAGCAACCTCTTCGACCTCAGCCGCAGCAACTTCTTCCTAGAAACATCACCAAAGGCAAGGGATGCAAGGGCAAAAATGAACTATTGGGATTTCATCAAGATAAAAAGCTTTTGCACAGTAAAAGAAACAGTCCACAAAACCAAAAGACAACCGACAGAATGGGAGAAAATATTTGCAAATGACATATCAGATAAAGGGCTAGTATCCAAAATCTATAAAGA
Source organism: Callorhinus ursinus (assembly GCF_003265705.2). NCBI lineage: Eukaryota > Metazoa > Chordata > Mammalia > Carnivora > Otariidae > Callorhinus > Callorhinus ursinus. The sequence goes on from NW_027397065.1 coordinate 3,290,524, forward strand.
ACTATCAAACTCAATACCCAAAGAACAAATAATCCAATCAAGAAATGGGCAGAAGACATGAACAGACATTTTTCCAAAGAAGTCATCCAAATGGCCAACAGGCACATGAAAAAGTGCTCAACATCACTCGGCATCAGGGAAATCCAAATCAAAAGCTCAGTGAGAGCTCACACCAATCAGAATGGCTAAAATTAACAAGTCAGGAAACGACAGATGTTGGCGGGGATGCGGAGAAAGGGAAATCCTCCTACGCTGTTGTTGGGAATGCAAGCTGGTGCAACCACTCTGGAAAACAGTATGGAGGTTCCTCAAAGAGTTGAAAATAGAGCTACCATACGATCCAGCAATTGCACTACTGGGTATTTACCCCAAAGATTCAAATGTAGGGATCCGAAGGGGTACGTACACCCCAATGTTTATAGCAGCAACGTCCACAATAGCCAAACTGTGGAAAGAGCCAAGATGTCCATCGACAGATGAATGGATAAAGAAGCGGTGGTATATAAACACAATGGAATATTATGCAGCCATCAAAAGGAATGAGATCTTGCCATTTGCAACGACGTGGATGGAACTGTAGGTTGTTATGCTGAATGAAATAAGTCAATCAAAGAAAGACATTTATCATATGACCTCACTGATATGAGGAATTCTTAATCTCTGGAAACAAACTGAGGGTTGCTGGAGTGGTGGGGTGTGGGAGGGATGGGGTGGCTGGGTGATAGACATTGGGGAGGGTATGTGCTGTGGTTAGCGCTGTGAATTGTGCAAGACTGTTGAATCACAGATCTTACTTCTGAAACAAATAATGTAATATATGTTAAGAAAAAAAAAGAAGAAGAAGATAGCAGGAGGGGAAGAATGAAGGGGGAGTAAGTCGGAGGGGGAGACAAACCATAGAGATGATGGACTCATCATCTGAGGGTTGTAGAGGGGAGGTGGGTGGGGAGACGGGTTAGCCTGGTGATGGGTATTAAAGAGGGCACGTTCTGCGTGGAGCACTGGGTGTTATGCACAAACAATGAATCATGGAACACTACATCAAAAACTAATGATGTATGGTGATTAACATAACACTAAAAAAAATTTTTTTTAAAAATTTAGGGAGGTAAGAATACAACCCACTCTCACACTTCCTATTTTCTGAGAAGATAAAAAAGGACATTTATTTTTTCAATGCACTGCAAAATACACCAGTGAGGGGTGCACCAACATCCTTGAAAACACCAACGCATCTGTCCTCTATCAGTCAGGGATTTAGGTATACAACGCTACCACTGAAATATGCATCTCTATTTCAATGGGCATGACAGAGTCTAGAATATAAGAAGTGGCAGCTTAACCATCAGGGGATATGTACATGTGATTTCTGGACTAGTTATTATAACAAGAAACAAACCAGAATGATATCAATAAAAACAGCTGTAGGGGATAAAGTGATCTTGCAATATGTAGGTGAATGTAACTATGTCCTCTCATAGTATTATACTTCAGGATCTATTCACAAAATTTATGATTTTTGTCTCTGTGATTTAGGAATTTTCTGGTTTAGAAATCTTGGAACCTAAAATCAGTGATTTCCAAGGGATAATAACAATTACTGATGAATAATAAATGAGGGACTGAAATGGCATAATGACGGGATAACAATTTAGAGTGAGATGAACTGCAGAGTATTTATAGAGGAGGGATAACTGAAGGAACTTACACAAGAGGCATGTTTACTACTAGCATGGATAGGTTTTAAAAAACTTTCCTGAACCCTCTTCCTTACCTACGATCCTGAAACAAAAACAAAAACAAAAAAAACTTCAGTGAAGTCTATTCTACTCACAAATGCCCCGTGAGCCTGAACTTTTTCAGAAAATTGAGACAAAGCTTAAGTTTTATACCTTGGTTGACAAAGAATGAAACAAAGACAGAATTGTCAGGATTGAAAGTAATACCTAAACTATTTAAGGTAATTGGGAGGTGGCATTTTGAGTTGGAAGTAATTCAGAGAACACAGCACCTTCTCCCCAGCAGTTTATAGAAATCTTAGAGAAGGTTTGAACTTCCATAGCACAAAGAAAGTTAAATCCTGGAGGAGTATATACATAAATTTTAGGAATCATAAAATGAGGGAAATTCTGTCTAGTGTATTTTCTTCTGCTCTGTTTTCCCTGAATAAAGATCTTCAAAAAAATCTTCTAGTGAGAAAGAATAAAGTGCTTAAGACAAATAGTCCACTTTCCTAACACTAATAAAACAACACATTGTTTAAAAAGTACTTTAAGAAAAATGAAAACACTGATTTGAAAGGATATATAAACCTCTATGTTTACTGTAGCAGTTACCATACCCAAAATATGGAAGGAACCCAACTGTCCATCAATAGATGAATGGATAAAGGAGATGTGGGGTTTGTGTACACACCCCATACACACACACACAGTGAAATCTTACTCAACCATAAAATAAAAGAATGAAGTATTTCCACTTGGGACATGGATGGACCTAGAGGGTATTAGGCTAAGTGAAATAAGTCAGAAAAGGACAAACACCACATGATTCATATATACGTGGAATCTAAAAAAAAAAATGAAACACAGGAACAGATTCATAAATACAGAGAACTAACGAATGATTGCCAGAGGAAAGTGAATAGGGTGAAATGGGTGAAGGGGATTCAGAGGTACAAATTGCTGGTTATAAAATAAGTAACGGGGATGAGAAGTACAGCACAGGGCATACAGTTAACAATACTGTAAATCACATTGTATGGTGATAGATGGTATCTAAACTTGTGGTAAGCATTGCATAATTATAGAATTGTTAAATCACTAGATTGTACACTTGAAATTGATATAATATTGTATGTCAACTAAACTTCAATTAAAATGGAAAAATTGAAAAATAAAAAGTAAAATGTACCTCAAAGTATTTTTTAACTCATGAATTAATGCATAAGCATTCTTGAATACCCAGTTCTCTTCTAATGTCTGGATTTACAATGGAATGGGAATTTACTAGTACTCTGTTTAGGCAAAGGAGTAAAGAAGCAAGTACAATATTGGTGAAAAAAATGAAGATATAGGCCCATGCACTACGTTGGGCAAAGCCAAAGCAGAGGTGTAATCTAGCTTCTCAATGAGGACACTCAGGTGTTTTGGAGATGGAGAAGTAGTTAGCCAAGAATACAAGATGGAGGAACCTGAGTTAATCAGGAGAACAGTATTTGTAAAGACACACAAAGGTGATGACTGAATAGTTTAGTATGGCTAGAGAAGAAGGTCAAAGTTGGGGCATAAAGGACTGCTACAAACGAGACTGGAGAGTTTGAAGCGAACCAGATAACAAAAGTCTGTGGATTTCATAAGACAATAATTGTAAGCACTTAAAGGATTTATATTAAAGTAACACCAGGTTGTTTTTTGGAAAATGCCTTGAAATGATTAGAAACAAGGAAGTCAGTTAAGAATGATATAATTCATGTATGATTAGTAAGGATGTGGACTTAAGTAGAACCAGTGATGATGAAGGCGGCTACCAATTCTAGAGACATTGAGAAAGTAAAATAAACTGGGCATAATGATGGACATAGGTGGAAAGAAAAGAAAACAGCAAAGGATAAAACCTAGGTTTCTGTCTAATAGTTAAGAATTGGTGCAATGATGGTAGTAATAAATATGGAGAAGTTACGGGAGAAAAAAAAACTTTTTGGTCCTAATGATTTTTTAAATTATCTGTTACACTGGACTAAAATATTAAACATAAAGCTTTTGTGTCCTTAGGGCTGGAAAAAGATTTCATGGTAAATTAGCATGCAAACAATTACAGCTGCCTCATCTTTTTAAATACTTAATCCCAGCAGGCAAGTGGGCTTACATGTGTAATAAATGCCCCCCTCCCATTAAATCATTGTCTATAAGGAACCAAGCCCAATTTTATTCTAGACAGAGTACTTAGAGTCAAGTGAGTTATAGTTGCACCAGTATCATATGAAACCATTAAAAAGAGCAGTGGATGTAGGTATTATTTAAGAATTTAGTGTGGTAAGATATATCTAATATAAACAAGATCCATTCATTCATTCATTCTTAGGGGACAGATTTGGCAACTGACCTCCATATCACAGCAAGATACAAATCAAAATCTGAATCAAGAGTTGAATCAAAATAATTGGAATCACTTTTCAAGAGGAATTAGCCAATAAATAGGCAATAAATGTTACTGAAGTCCCAAGTAGAGCAGACAAGAAGCCCTGTTCCATAATGGCATGTCCAGAGTTTTGTTAATGTGCAGAAAGTTCTCTTTAAAAATGCAATTAGATTGTGATGTCTTGGAGGAAGATAATATATTTTGAAGACAGTGAATTATTTACCAGATAAAGAAATCTGTGGCATGACTCTTGTTGGTAGAAAAGGTGGACTAGAATCTGAGATCCTACTTAATGCTTGATTATAGTGTGAAATCTCCTGAAAATTTATAATGTGAGTAGAGGGAGTTCTCATTGCCCATACCGCCTGGAATAAGGATTCAGGAAAGACCCAAGATATTTTCCTGTCAATCAGGTAGGTACTTTCCCAAAGGAAGCAAGTGTGTTCTACTGGACAAAGAGATTTAAAAAGATGGAGGTATTCATTGAGGCATGCAGACCTCACAGAGAATTTGCAAGTTCCATTCTTCTCGTGAAAGCCCTTGTCTTAAATATTCTACCCTAATGTGGTATTAGCGAAAGTTTAAGTTAACTAGAATTTCCACCTAGTTCCTACTATATTGTAGTTGTTGTCTATATATTAGTCTTGAGTTTTACATTTGAATTGCAGTCCAATCACTGGTCTTTTGAAAGTCGACATGATTAAATGGTTTGGCTATGCTTCATCCGATTTCCTTCAGGGTTCAATGGAAGACGGGGTGTTGACATATTCAGGGGTCTACTACATGAAGACCAGTGGCTGTCATTAGTGATGGGGCTGACTTAAGACATGGCAAACATAAGAGGGCAACCATGTAGGAGAAACAGGAAAATTAAGACTTCTAATTAAGAGAAGCCACACTTAGAAAAATGAATGGTAGGTATTAGGGAGACACATTCAATAAACATTCTTCTGAGCCAGGCCAGGTAGTTAGTGGTATGAATAAAGAAAGAAAAGAAATCCTATCCTCAAGAACCTTACAGTTTTTAGTAAAGTAAAATAATATAATCAGTAATTAAAATGGAGAGTTTTAAGTGTGAAGAAAGTGTACACAGAGGGTTATTTTAAGAGCCCAGAGAATGGGACATTTAAACAGGAATAGAAGAAAGGGGTTTCAAGAGGAAACATACAGTCCTTTCTTACTGCCAGGCAGAATTAATTAAAACTAAAGAAATTTGTGTAAACAGTAATAAATTGCACTTGAGAATGATTATTGAGGTCTTCTTCAGAGTAGAACTATCTTATTAGTGAACACTTTGTTTCTCAAGTTCTTCCCCAGTTTTTTTTGTTGTTTTTGTTTTTGTTTTTTTTTTTTTTCAGAATATACGGTGGTCCAGCAGCCATTATCTCAGGCTTAATATTCTCTTTGTGTTAGGGGGCATCCAAAGTCTTCTGTTTCTCCTTCTACTGTTAGGTTCTTTCATTCTTAAGTCTTCTCAGAGCCCTGGCCTTTGTAGGGCTGCAGCCTCAGAGTTCATCATTTTGTCATATTATATCACCTCTTAGATTTATAACAACAACAAAAACTTATGTCACAGGTCTTAATACCTATTTGTGGGCAAATCAACTCCAAAATCTTCTCTTGGTTTTATATCTTAGTACCATCCTATGCAAAACTAAAATTTGCTCCAACTTTATTCTTCATTTTGTATTGCCTCTCTTAATTGAATTGTCACTATTCTTTCAATTACTCTAGTAAAAATCCTTATACTGAAATTATTTCTCACCCTCAGCCCTCAAACACCTTTAATCATGTAAGATTCTCTCCTAAATCTCTTTCCAACCATATCCTCATCTTAATTCCTACCACTATTGCCTTAATTTAAGTCCTCATTATCTTTTGCTTAAATAATTAGAATAATTGATTAGTATCTGACATCATTCACTTCGACTTATACTCTCTCTTCTTCCACAAGAGTGATCTTAATAAAAGTAGAAGTGCTATTCTGTCTCTTGCTTGAAACCTTTCTTCAACCTCCATTTATTGGCCTAAGTGATAAATGTAAGTTCCTTAACAACTTGCTTCAGGTCCAGACCCTACATAAACTGGCCAATGTATTCTCTTGCCAACCTCAGAAAAAAAGGTCCCTCTCCCCCAGGCCCCTCTGCTGTTTATGCTCTATCAAACTTAAAATATACAGTATTCCCTTCTTCTCCTTTTAGTATACATACATTCTGACAGGGCACTTTTATATATCACCTTGGCTTTGATTACCACTTCTATGTTGATGACTCACTCCCAAATCTGTATCTCCCTCCCGTATGTATTTCCTGGGCTCTCGACAAGTATATCCAACTTAAATGTTTATTTCTGCTAACATGTACTACAGGCAGCTAAAACCCAACATTTCCACTAACTGGATTTATAATCTTCCACAAACTACTTCATATATAAGTTTTAAGGATTTGTAGTTATTTTAGGGAAATCCACATATTATTACAGCAATGCCTCATTTTATACACACAGAAACATACTCAGGAAGGTTTGTCAGGATGTTTCATGTTTTAAAGACTGCAACTCCAAATAGTTCAATGAGAAGGACATGAATTGTGTCCTATAATTAAAAGGTCAAAGTCAAATCACATAGGACTCAAACAATTACTTTAGTCTGTTATTCATAACCTCTCTCCCCACCCCCCCAATTCCATTTAGAGTTTTTCCTGCATTGTTTCCTTTCTCAGACAGGGTTTCCCCTTTTTTGGGCAATATGGTAGCTGACCACTTTAGATTTGTATCATATCCGTTCAGCAGCCATCAGACAAATATGAGTTTTTCTTTCCTATGGGTTAAAAAAGTCTCCAATGGAAAATGTTGAACATGCACCACTTTCTGAAACAATCACTGTGACCATAGGGAAAGGCTATGTTGAGAAATCTATTATCCCAGAAAAGAGATGGAAGCCCAATGGAACCACATGGACTGAATGAATGTTTATAGTCATCCAGGAGGTGGGGGAGGGGGATTAAGACACTATCAGCAAAAGGAGACATGAACGCTAAGTAGGCAAAAGCAATAGCTACTTGCTCATAATTACTCAGCAAGTAAGTGGTCAGACAAGGACTCAAACTTAGGCCTTTTAGTTCCCACGCTCTTTTTAGGCTCTAGAACAAATACAGTCGGCTGTAACTTAGCAACTGGAGACACAGCCCTTGTTCCCTTTTAAGTCTTCTACTGTAGGTCCATAGTTCCTAACCATTTTATCATCAACAATTTAATGTTTTCACTTAAGAAAGTTATGATTTAAAAAGCCATGTATCATTTATTATGTACTAATTGATTGTGTTCATTTTGCTGCAGTTCTATTATTCAGAAAATTATTTACCTAAGAATTACCATTTTTAGTGAAGAACCCCAAAGGCTGGTGAGGTGAGATACTGATTCCGCATAACCCCTCCTGTCACTGGCATAGGTGCCTAGCCTCACATTTCGGTTTGTCTTTTATACTCTAAAAGCCTATTTTTCTTTTACCCCTCACTTACAAATCCCTATTCTTTAACCCAAGTGGCTGTCAGCTAGGACGTGGTATAAGAAACTAATTTACAACAGAGTGCTGTGGATCACTGGGGCTGTTCATGAATATTCTATTCCTTCTCTGAGTAGGACTGTACTTTCTTACCATCTTGAAGTTAGGCATGGTCATGGGACTCACTTTGGCTGACTGCATATGCCACCTTTCTGAGGAATTGTGAAAGCTAGTTTTTAATCCAATGTCTTCCCTTTTCCTGCTCCAGCAATCATGGAGACATGTAAGGAAATGGAATTTCCATGAACCTTCATCCTTGAGCAAATGTAATGCCAACTCACATTGCACTTGTAGCATGAGAGAAACACAATTTTTTATGGTATTTGACCACTCAGATTTTTGGGGGTTATATGTTATTATAGCGTAACATAGCCGATTCAGACTGCAATAAAGGATTCACTCAGGTATGTATCTTTCTAAAGAATTTACAGTGTTAGAAAATGTGTGGAGAAACACACCAAAGGAAAGAATACATAATGGTGGGATTTTAGAATTTAAGAGACCTAAGGAGTATTCATATTTGAAGGGTTCCATAGTAGGCAAGTACTCTTCTGCTTGGTAGCAAACAAAAAACAAAAACTACAGAAAAATAGCCATAGAACTTGAATCTGGAAAGACAGTCACAGGATTTCCATTTCAGTTCATTATTCTCTGAAGCAAATGCATACAAAGATATGCCCACTTTTTTTTTTAATAAGATAAGGTAACTACTAAATCTAAGGAAGTGTCATTTATAGGAACTTCCAATTTCGTGACATACAGAGATTAAAAAGTAAAGTTCTGAGTCTCTCTGCTTCTGTTCAAAATTCTGTCTGGAAGAAAAGAACATGATAAACTGCCCTTGAAATGCTGTGAAAGGGAAATAAAACTTTATTATCTCTTTCTAAAGTTAGTTAGGGAAGGTTCTTCAGCTTGTCACAGGAAACTGGGAGGAAGGCTGAAGTTAATGAGCTGCTTGCATTGTGATGGGCTTCTTTGAAAGAAGCTGTGCTTCTCCACAGTGAAGCCATCAGAAAAAAAAAGAATCAGCATGGCAGCAGGAAGCATCATAATTAATAAGGAGCCCACTACAGAATGCTGTTTAATCTAACATGACTACTACGAACCGTAGACAATAACAGCATGAGTCTTCATTTACAAAGGCAATCTATCACTTTTCCTCCCCGGAAAATGAGAAAGTACCAACCTCTTCAGAAGCTCAAACTTAAAATGCTGCAGAACAAAATAAACTTTATAGAACAAAAAACAGTTTAAAAGATGTGGAGACAAATATGAGAGAGAGATTTAATCTCTGTACCTGGGATGCAACAGACAGTGGAAATTCCATTTACCATCTGTGACTAAATATTCTAATGCCAAACTTCTTACTCTCTGTAGTACCTTTAAGTGGCCTGTGGCTTATTATCTGAAGGCTTGGGAATTTTTAGTCCTTTCTAAAGACTTGATAATGGAGGTAAAGTATTGCTTTAAATGTTTCTTGAGGGAATAACTGATTAACCAAGAAGCAAAGTTTGCATTCTTCCAATTTGCATTCTGAGAATCTGGGAAAGAAAAAGCTCTAGGAAGTGGGAGCTCTTTTGCAACCTTTATTCAGGTGTCCAAGTTTACCTTCTTATAATACCACTTCATTTCTCTACACTGCTTTTGAAGCAGCAGAGTCCTGAGGATACACTTCAAGAGAAATCAAAGATTAGCAAAAATGTGGTTTGGACTTCCTTTTAGTTTAAAAGTTAACTTTTTTTTTCTATAGAAAATAAATGGACAACACGTGAAAACTGGATTAATGTGACACAATTCAATTTATTGATAAAAATTAGTATCAATCAAGTCATCTAGCAGAGGACTCACATTGGAAAACTAAAATATTGAAAGATATTCTCAGGAGCAATGACCTCCATTATGGACCATCAGGAATTTCACTTTCATTAAAACATGTTTTATGGCACATAATTTGCATTAAATCTATTTGTAAATGGAATTATTATTATTTTTTTAGATGGCTGGAAGTATGTGTGAGGAGGAGGTTCTAAGCGCTGTTAAAGGAGCTTTGATTCTTGCCAAGAGCATTAGAAAGGTAGGAGCTCTTTCATGATCTATATTGTTTTCAGAGTTCTTGGTTCTAAAATAAAACCCTTCTCAGGAAGAAAATTAATGCAAAGAATTATTCAAAAATTGACAAACTGTTTTTAATAATAAATTTCTATATATCTCTGGGGAAGCCGAAAACACATAAAATTTCAAGTTTGAAATAGAAGTTTATAAAGATTTTATTCTTTGGAGACTTCTTGGGAGGATGGCAGAGTAGAGGGAATCCTCGGCTCACCTCATCCCATGCATACAACTAGATAACACTCACATGAGTGTAAATAACCCAGAAAATGATCCAATGATTGGCAGGATAAACTCCACAACTAAATGTAGAGAAGAGGTATAACAACAAAGAAGGTAGGAAGGGAGGACATGTGGTCAGGAACTCAAGGGAATCGTGGTACTATCTGCAGGAGAAAAGATACCACGGGCATGGAGAGGGGAGAGAAACAGTATCCCCACACTGGGGACCCAGCATGGGGAAGATGAATCCCCATAACATTTGGCTTTGAAAATCAGAGGGGCCACATTTTGTGAGTTCTTACCACCAGCAGGTCTTAAAACCTGGAATTTTAAAAAATCAGCAAGCTGGGCTCCGGGAGAGCTAAGGGGCCAAGAGGAAACTGAGACCCCCCCCTTAAAGAGACAACACAACAAAGAGCCCTCAGAAATACAGCACAGAAGCAGCAGCTAAGTAAGGGGCCTGAGACATACAAGAGGTAAAATTATTTACTAATCTCAGAGCCTATCCCAGAGGAACAGAAATTTCTGGGGAACCCCAGAAATAAAGGAACTGGCAGGCACCTTTTCCCTCTCCAATCCCCCAGCATAAATGCAGGGCCACCTGCAGACTCACTACCTAACTTGCTAGCACTGCAACCCACTCTGCCCCACTGTGTCTTCCACTAACCCACTCCTTTGGACAGCCCACCTCAGTTCCCTCCAACTTGCTAGCACCACTGCACTCATCCCACACACACTCCATCCCCACCGTGCTTCAGCAGATCTACCCTCTCCAACATGCTGTTGATCAGAGCCCATACAGGGTGGTGCCACAGGCATGGCATAGGCAAGCAGCCCCTACAGTGGCCATTACTACTCCAAAGTGGTTCCTACCCCCAGAGAGAGGGAGAGATAACTACCTACAATAGTCAGACAAAGACCTAGCAGTGGGCTGGAGGCAGACAGCTGGTCTGGTTGCAGGCCCCACCCACCAATGAAAGCTTCTCAGGGGACAACACAGGGAAAGTGTCCTGCTGTTTGGTGCCACTCCATCTCTGGCAAACACCTGGTCTGACTCAAGCCCAAGGCACCCTTAGACAGGCCTACTAACACCACAGGGACCAATCACTGCTGACAACAAGCAAAGAGTTATTGCAGAAAATTGGACTGAAGGAAAAAGTGACTCAGCCACAATAGCAGGGCACATGCATCACACATAGGAGATGCTCCTGAGCTCCAGGTTCAGATGAACAGGGAACACTTCACAGCAGGGAACTACAGGCCCTCTTCTTCATAAGGCCATTATTTTCAAGTGCAGGAGATATAGTTGTCTTTCCTAACACACAGAAACACAGAGAGTTAGACAAAATGAGGAGACAGAAAAACATATCCCAAATGAGAGAATAGGACAAAATCACAGCAAGAGACCTAAATGAAATGGAGAGAAGTAATATGCCTCATGGAGAATTTAAAGTAATGATCCTAAAGATATTCAATGGACTTGAGAAGAGAGTGGATGACATCAGTAAGACCTTAATCAATGAGATTAAAAAGAATCAATTAGAGACAAAGAACAAAATAAATGAAATAAAAGTACACTAGATGAAATAAATAATAGACTAGAAAAAGCAAAAGAATGAATCAGCAACGTGGAGGACAGAGTAATAGAAAGCAGTCAAGTTGGGTGAGAGTTAAAAAAAAAATACACACACACACACACACACACACACACACACACACACATTGAGAAAAGATTTAGAGAACTCAGGAACACCATCAAGAATAGTAACACTTGCATTATATGGATCTCAGAAGGAGAAAAAAAAAAAGGGGCAGGGGGAGAAAATTTATTTGAAGGGGTAATAGCTGAAAACTTCCTGATTTTAAGGAAAGAAATAGAAATCCAGATCCAGAAGTCACAAAGATGCCCCAATAAATCAAACCAAGGAGGTCCACACCAAGACACAAACTAATTAAGATGGTAAAAAGTAGTGATAAAGAGAACTTTAAAAGCAGCAAGAGAAAAGAAAGCAGTTACATACAAGGGAAACCCCATAAGGCTATAAACTGATTATTCAGCATAAGTTTTATATGCCAAAAGGAAGTGATATTATATATTCAAATTGCTGAAAGGAAAAAAATCTGCAACCAAGAATACTCTATTCAGAAAGCTACCATTCAGAATAGAAGGAAGGGTAAAGAGTTGCCCAGACAAACAAAACTAAGGGAGTCATGACAACTAAACCAGCCCTACACAAAATAATGAAAGGGGACTCTAAGTGGAAATAAAGACCATAAGTAAGAGTAAGGAAAGTAGGAAGCACAAAAGCAGTACAAGTAAGTGTATCTGTAAATATCAGACAAGGGACTAACAAAATAAAAGGATGTGAAGTATGACACAATACACCTAAAATATGGGGAGGAGAGGAGTAAAGAATGGGTTCCACCTTAAATGACCATTAACTTAATATAGATTGCTACATACAGAAAAGGTTGTGTACGAACCAAATGGTAATCACAAATCAAAAAAAAGTAATAGATATGCAAAAAATAAAGAGAAAGGAATCCAAGTATATCACTAAAGAAAGCCAACTTATCATGAAAGTAGAGAGCAAGGGAAGAAAGGAACAGAGAAGAATTTACAAAGATGACCATAAAACAAGTAACAAAATGGCAATAAAATAAATACACATCAATAATTATTTTGAATGTAAATGGACTAAGTGCTCCAATCAAAACACAGGGTGACAGAATGGTAAAAAAGGAAGGCCCAGGGGCGCCTGGGTGGCTCAGTTGTTAAGCGTCTGCCTTTGGCTCAGGTCATGATCCCAGGGTCCTGGGATCGAGCCCACATCGGGCTCCCTGCTGCGTGGGAAGCCTGCTTCTCCCTCTCCCACTCCCCCTTTTGTGTTCCCTCTCTCGCTGTGTCTCTCTCTGTCAAATGAATAAATAAAATCTTTAAAAAAAAACAAAAACAAAACAAACAAACAAAAATAAAACAAGGCCCATCTATATGTTGCCTACAAGATATTCATTTCATGGGGTGCCTGGGTGGCTCAGTTGGTTAAGTGTCTGCCTTCAGCTCAAGTCATGATCTCAGGGTCCTGGGATCAAGTCCCACCTCAGGCTCTCTGCTCAGTGGGGAGTCTGCTTCTCCCTCTCACTCTCCCTCGGTGTGCTCTCTCTTTCTCTCTCTCAAATAAATAAATAAAATCTTAAAAAATAATTCATTTCAGGCCTAAAGACACATGCAGACTGAAATTGAAGGGATGGACAAACAACATGTGAAAAGAAAGCCAGAGTAGCAATACCTGTATCAGACAAAATAGACTTTAAACACTGTAACAAGAGCCAAACAAAACAAAACAAAAACAAAAACACCATATAATCATTTGGAGACAATCCAAGAAGAATATAAAACAACTGTATATATTTATGCACCCAACATGTGAAACAATTATTGACAAACATAAAGGAAATAATCAATAGTAGAGTACTTTAACACCCCACCTACATTAATGGACAGATCCCTCAAACAGAAAATCAAAAAGGAAACAGTGGTTTTGAATGACACACTGGACCAGATGGACTTAATAGATACATTCAGAACATTCCATCCTAAAACAGCAGAATACATATTCTTTTCAAGGGCACACAGAACACACTCCAGAGTAGACTGCATATTAAGCCACAAAACAAGTCTTTTGAAGTCATTCCATACATCTTTTCTGACCACAACATTATGAAACTAGAAATCATCCCCCAGAAAAAATCTGGGAAGAACAAATACATGGAGATTAAATAACATGTTACTAAACAATGAATGGGCCAACCACGAAATCAAAAAGTGAGTAAAAAAATATATATGTAGAAAAATGAAAATGAAAACAAAATGGTCCAAAATCTTTGGTGTGTCTCAAAAGCCATTTTAAGAGGGAGGATTACAACAATACAGGCATACCTCAAGAAAACAAGAAAAATTTCAAACAACCTAACTGTACACCTAAAGGAGCTAGAAAAAGAACAACAAACAAAACCAGAACCAGGAGATGGAAGGAAATGTTAAAAGTTTGAGCAGAAATAAGTGAAACAGGGACAACTGGGTGGCTCAGTTGGTTAAGCGTCTTAAGTTGGTCCTTGCTCAGCGGGGAGCCTGCTTCTCCCTCTGCCTGCCGCTACCCCTGCTTGTGCTCTCTCTCTGACAAATAAATAAATAAAATCTTTAAAAAAAAAAGGAAAGAAATGAAGTAGAAACTAAAAAAATAGAACAGATCAATGAAACCAGAAGCTGGTTCTTTGAAAAGTTCAATGAAATTGATAAACACTTATCCAGAGCCAACAACAACAAAAAAGAGGACTCAAAACAAAATCAGAAATGAGACAAATAACTGACAGCATAGAAATTCAAAGGATTATAAGAATATTATGAAAACTTATATGCCAACAAACTGGACAACCTAGAAGAAATGGATACATTCCTAGAAGCATATTACCTCCCAAAATGGAATCGGGAATAGAAAATTAGAACTGGCTAATAACCAGCAATGAAATGGATTCAGTAATCAAAAAACTCTCAACAAACAAAAGTACAGGACCAGATGATTTCACAGGTTAATTCTACCAAACATATAAAGAAAAGTTAATACTTATTCTTCTCAAACTCTTGCAAAAAATAGAAGAAAAACTTCCAAATTCATTCTACAAGGCCTGAATTACTGATACCAAAACCAGAAACAGACACTACCAAAAAATAATAATAATAATAATAATAAAATAAAAGAGGGAGAGAGAGAACAAATGAACTCTACAGGCCAATCTCTCTGATGAACACAGATGCAACAATCCTCAACAAAATATTAGCAAACTGAATCCAACAATAGCTTAAAAAAAAAAATCATTCACCACGATCAAGGGGAATTTATTCCTGGGGTGTAAGTGTGGTTCAATATTCATGAATCAATCACTGTGCTACATCATATCAATAAGAGAGTAAAACCCATGTGATTATTTCAATAGATAAAAATACTCAATGAAGCAGGTTTAGAGAAAACATACCTCAACATAATAAAGACCATATATGAATACCCATAGATAACATCATACTCAACAGTGAAAAACAGAGTTTTACCCTAAGATTAGGAAGAAGACAAGGATGTCCACTCTTGCCACTTTTATTCAGCATAGTACTAGAATTCCCAGCCATAGCAATCAGATAAGAAAAAGGTAAAGAAGACATCCAAATTGGTTAGGAAGAAGTAAAACTGTCACTACTTGCAGATGACATACAATAAAAAGGAAACCCTAAAGACTCCACCAAGAAATGACTAGAACTAATACATGAATTCAGTAATGTCACAGGATACAAAATCAATGCAACAATCCATTGCATTTTTATACAGCAATAATGAAGCAACAGAAAGAGAAGTTAAGAAAGCAATCCCATTTATAATTATACCAAAAATAATAAGATGACTAGGAATAAACCTAACCAAGGAAGTGTAAGATCTGTATTCTGAAAACTATAAAACATTGATCAAGGAAATTAAAGATCACACAAATGGAAAGCCATTCCATGCTCATGGATTAGAAGAATATTGTTAAAATGTCCATACTAACAAAAGCAATCGAAAGACTTAATGTAATCCCTACCAAAATATCAACAGCATTTTCACCTAATTACAACAAACAATCCTACAATTTGTGTGGAACCACAAAAGACCCCGATTAGCCTAAACAATCTTGAAAAAGAATATGAAAGCTGGAGGTATCACAATTCCAGATTTCAAGTTCTATTACAAAGCTGTAGTAACCAAAACAATATGGTACTGGCACAAAAATAAACACAGATTAAGAGAACAAAACAGAGACCTCAGAAACAAACAAATGATTATGTATGGTCAATTATCAGCCACAAAAGAGGCAAGAACATGCAATGGGAAAAAGATAGTTTTCAACAAATGGTGTTGGGAAAATAGGATAGCTACGTGCAAAAGAATGAAACTGGCCCACCTTCCTTCACCGTACACAAAAATAAACTCAAAATGGATTAAAAACCTAAATGTGAAACAGGAAACCATAAAAATCCCAGAAGAGAGCATAGGCAGCAACCTCTTTGATATGGGCCATAGCAACTTCTTACTAGACATGTCTCTGCAGGCAAGGGATACAAAAGCAAAATGAATTATTGGGACTTCATGAAGATAAAAAGCTCCTGCACAGCAAAGGAAACAATCAAAAAACCTAAAAGACAACCTACTGAAAGGGAGAAAATATTCACAAATGACATATCTGATAAAGGGATAGTATCCAAAATATATAAAGAACTTGTAAAAGTCAACACTCAAGAAACAATCCAATTAAAAAATGGGCAGAAGACATTAACAGACATTTCTCCAAAGAAGCCATACAGAAGGTAAACAGACACATGAAAAGATGCTCAACATCACTCAATACAGTGAAATGCAAATCAAAACTACTGTATCACTGCACACCTGTCAGAATGGCTAAAATAAAAAAATACAAGAAACAAGTGTTTGCAAGGATGTGGAGAAAAAGGAACCCTCCTCATGCACTGTAGGTAGGAATGCAAACTGGTGCAGCCACTTTGAAAAACAGTTTGGATGTTTCTCAAAAAATTAAAAATAGAACTACTCTACCATCCAGTCATCATGCTACTCAATATTTAGCCGAAGAATACAACAAACTCTCAATTGGAAAGATAAGTCATCATGCTACTCAATACTTAGCCGAAGAATACAACAAACTCTCAATTGAAAAGATATATGTACCCCTATGTTTACTGAAGCATTATTTACAATAGCCAAATTATGATAGCAGCCCAAGTGTCCAATGATAGATGAATGGATAAAGAAGTGATATGTGTATACAATGGAATATTATTCAGCCACAGAAAAGAATGAAACTTGCCATTTGCATTGACATCGATGGAGCTAGAGATTATTATGCTAAGTGAAATAAATCAGAGAATACAATAGGATTTCACTCACATGCGGAATTTAAAAAACAAAAAAAAAGTTGGGGAAAAGAGAGAAATAAACAAAGAAACAGACTCTTAACTACAGAAAACAAACTGATGGTTACCAGAGGGAAAGTGGGTGGGGGGAATTGTCAAATAGGTGATAGGAATTAAAGAGTACACTTGTAATGATGAGCACCGAGCAATGTATAGATGTACATTTATAGGTATACATTATATTGTACACCTAAAACTAACATAACACTGTATATTAACTATACAGGAATCCAGATCAAAACTTAAAAGATTTTATCCTTCAGAAATTTGATACTATCTAGTTTTCAACCAATTTGCTCCCTTTTTCATTTACATTTTTATTTTCTGTACTTGATGCTGATATATTCTAAAATTGTGTGCATGTGTGTAAAATTAAACTACTTCTCTATGCTTTCATATGGCTTTATATATAGTTTCATCTTATTTCCAGATTATTAGTCATCCTTATTTTATATGTAAGTGTTAAGGCTAAGAACTGGTTCAGGGATTTTTCTAAGCAACTAAACATAGTATAAGAATTTTGGAACTTCCATAGATGAAATGTAAAATTTACTATGCAGCTATTTCTTTCCTATCTGAGCTTCCTTCAGATGTTGAACTTTGTACCATATGTTTTTACATTATTGTGTCTCTATACAGAGAGCAAAGTTTTATTTTCATTTTAATTATTGGATATTTAAAGATAACGTAATGATTTTGAATCAAGGGAGAAACGTCTAGAGAATTTAATTATAAAATTTAAGTAAAAGCACGTAACATGAAATTTACCATCTTAATCATTTTTAGGTGTAAAATTCAGGAATGTTAAGTGTATTTACATTGTTGTGAAACAAAGCTCCAGAATTTCTTTATCTTATAAATCAAACTCTATACCCAGGAAACAACTCCTTTCTTTCCCCCTCCCTTTAACCTCTAGTAACCACTGTAGAAGCACTTTCTATTTCTATAAATTTCATTACTTTAGAAACAAAGTTCACATAAGTGGAATCTTATATGTTTTTTGTCACTGGTTTATTTCACTTAGCATGTCATCTCAAGATTTATCCACTTTGTGTCATGTGACAAAATTTCTTTTTAAGGCTGAATAACATTCTATTGTGTGTATGTACCATTTTGGTTACTCCCTCATCAACGGACATTTGGGTTGTTTCCACCTTTCAGCAATTGTAAACAGTTCTCTATAAACATGGGAATGCAGATATCTCATCAAGATGCAGCTTTCAAAAATGCTTTTGTATATATACCCAGAAGTAGGATTACTGGGTCATATGGTAGTTCTCATTCAAATTTTTTGAAGAAACTCCACAGTATTTTCCATAGCAGTTATACCATTTTATAACCTCACAAATAGTACTCAAGTCTTCAATTTCTCCATGTCCTTGTCAACACTTTACTATTTTTTTGTTTGTTGTTTTGTTGATAGTAGCCATCCTAACAGGTATGAGGGATTGCACTGTGGTTTTGATTTAAATTTTTCTGATCATTAGTGATGTTGAATATCTTTTTCATATGCTTGTGGGCCATTTGTATATTGTCTTTGGAGAAATTTCTATTCAAGTCCTTTGGCCATTTTTTAATCAAGTTAATTAATTTTCTTGTTGAGTTATAGAAGATCTTTTACATTCTGGATATTAACTGCGTTTCAGATATATGATTCGCAAATATTTTGTCTGATTCCATAGCTTGTCTATTACTCTATTGTGTTTTTAAGCACAATTTCAAGTTTGATATAGTCCCATTTGTCTATTTTAGCTGTTGTTGCTGGTGATTTTGGTGTCATTTCCAAGAAATTGTTGCCAATTCCAATGTCATAAAGATTTTTCTCTGTAATTTCTTCTAGGAGTTTTATAGTTTTAGGTCTTACATTTAGATCTTGATTTGAGATAATTTTTGTATATGGTAAGGGTCCAACTTCAGTCTTTTGAATGTGAAGATCCAATTTCCCCAGCACCATTTTTTGAAAAGACAGTCCTTTTCCTATTGAGTGATAATGGCATCCTTGAAAATCATTCAACCATATATGTGTGGGTTTATTTCTGGGCTATTATATTCTTATAGTCTATTTGTCTGTCTTTATACCAGTACCATACTGTTTTGATTACTATAGTTTTGTAGTATAAGTTTTGAAATAAGAAGTGTGAGTCTTTCAACCTTGTTTTTTTTTTTTTTTTAACAATTGTTATGGCTATTCTGGTCTCTTGAGATTCCATAGGTATTTTAAGACGAACTTTTGTATTTCTACAAAAAATGACATTGGGAGTTTAATAGAAATGAAGTTAAATCTGTAGATCACTTTGGGTAATATTGATATCCTATCTATACTAAATATCCCAATCTATGTACATGGGTTGTCTTTCCATTCACTGGTATCTTCTTTAGTTTCTTTCAGCAGTTTTAGTGTTCAGTGCACAAGTCTTTCATATCCTTGGTTACATTTATTCCTCAGTACCTTATTCTTTTCATGTTATTATAGATGGGTTTTCCTAATTTTCTGTTGAGACTGTTCATTTTTAGTGCATAGAAATACAACTAATTTTTGTGTACTTTTATAGCCTGCAACTTTATTGAATTTATTAGTAGTATTTCATCAAATCTTTAGGATTTTCTACATATAAGATATTGTCATCTACAGATCTTGCTTCTTTCTAAAATGGTATCCTTTAACACAAAATTTAAAACTTTATGATTTTCACATTTGTTACATTCTGTAACATAATTGCAATAGCCCTAGCAGGTCTAAGGAATAGGAAAAAATATACTTGGAAATATAATATCATCACCAATATTGGGAAGCTAATCTATATAATTGCTTCCCAGTTTCAAGTGCCTTATATAGGACTTGATCTGCTAGTCTATTAAGTTCCTTCATTATGCTTCTTAATCTATTACCCTAAGTAATGTTTCAATGTGTGTATTCTTAATAATTACTGACATTTTCAATCACATTTCCTAGAATTCACAATTTTCAAAGGACAATTAAGAAGAAGTTATAAACAATTTTAAACCTGACAAAACTAAGCCAGTCACTACATATATACCTTTCATGAATTAATGTGAATTGCCAAGGCTGTAAAATGGAAATTCTGTATCAGTAAGAACAGCACTCTTATCTCTGTGGTCCTAATTACACATTCAATATATCTGTGATTTACATATGGAATGCAGTTTTATTAATATACTACTATCTGAACAAAAGTAAAGCATTTATCCATGGCTAGGAATTTACTTTTTCTTCCCCCAAAATCATAAATCCTGTCAAAGTTTTGGCCAGTTGCTTAAATTATCTGGGCCTTAGTTAAATCAGTATTAATGAAAGGGGTTAAACTAAAGTGGGTCATAAGATCCCTTCAATATGTAACAATATGTAAGATTATATAATCTCATAACCCATGATTAAAGAGTTTAAGGGTCATCTACTAAGTGTCAGTTAAACTGAAGGAGTCTGAAAGGCTACATACATTTAAAGTTTTCAAAAAATCATGTATGGGGTGCCTGGGTGGTTCAGTCGGTTAGGCCTCTGACTCCTGATTTCGGCTCAGGTCATGATCTCAGGGTCCTGGGATCTAGCTCTGCACTGGGCTCCACACTCAGCGGGTAGTCTGTCTCTCCTTCTCCTTCTCCCTCTGCCGCTCCCTGTGTGCACAAGCACTCGTACTCTCTAAAACAAACAAAATAAGTCTTAAGAAAAATCACACTTAATAGAACGTAAATATATAGTCAAATAATAAAAGTTCATTGTATTTCAGCATATAGTAATACTAAGTTTCATTCCAAAGTCTTTCTGAAATGCTTTTAAAATAAAAACTGACTGAAAAACTCCTATTCATGGTCTTATCTACTTGTTTCTGAAAATGGAAGTCCTAGAAAGCTTTGGGAAATCAGAATCATTGACTAGAAATTGACGGCCCACAGAATGAAACCTTGAGGTCTATTTTACATGTTTCATTTCTTTCTCCTGAAACAATGACTTGACCCAATGTACTTAATTTGGGTTTCACGACCCTAAAGTTTTATTCAGTAACATATGAGTTAAAGCATCATTCCTAATTATTATTGCAAATTAAAGAAAAAATAAATATGATGGTGGTGAGCTCCTAGGAAATCAAAAAAACCATAGCAACAGGTGGATTCTATCTATATTTACATAAATTTTGGCATATTGATGAAAATTGAATACTCCTTCATGTATATATTCACAAATATAATGTCTGTACTTTAACATTTTAAATTTGAAAACTTTCTAGATAAATTCGTTGTCTCAGTATATGACCCCAGTATTCCATTATTTTTATCATCATTTTTTTTCATATAGTATAGGTCCAGAGACTGAAAGAACGAACACAGCATGGGCAATCAGGTACCCACTATCTGGCCCCATTTTCGAACTGTAATGCTTACAGTGGACTCTGTAGTATTCAATAACACATTCATATGTTACCTCATCCACCTATTATTCATATGACAAACATATCAAATATGCATAATATGCCAGGAAATATGCAAAGTTTCATTTTAAAAACCAAACTTCTGCCTTCAAAGAGTTTATACTGTCTAGTGACAGAGATAGATTTGGTGAAAGAAATATATCGAAATATCTGCTTTAATTTTAAGATAGAGATTTATAAAACATATAGAACAAAAGAGATGTGTCAATGTTACTTGATGGGGGGATGCAAGCTAAGAAGATAAAAAGAAATGATATAGTATCTAAGATAGCACAGAGATAGGAAGTAAGGTACAGAGGCATGGAACAGCATGGTTTGCTAGAGAAACTAAATGGATCGTCTTGGAACAGAGAGTCCTGGAATGAAAGGGGAGGATGAGGTAGACTCAGATGACCAGTTTGGGGAGTCTTATAGGCTATAAAGTTATTTAGACTTTGTCTCATAAACAAAAACATTGAACATTGTCAAGAAAGAATGCCATGAGGAGACTCAGACACATCTCTCTGGCAGCAAAGGATTTGAGATGGCTTAGGAAAATAAAGATGGTAAAAAAGAATGAAATTAATAGGTGAGAGAGTCAAGAACAAGGTAGGAAGATAATAGAGCCTGGGCCAACCTAGCAAACCTAGAATGCATATATCTACTGTATACAGTTAGCATGAAGAGCCAAATTTGATTCTGAGCTTCCTGAATGCCAAATAAAGAAAGGCAGACAACTGAATGATTCCCAATATCCATCAACTAAAGACAGAAAACTGAATGATTCGCAATATCCTAATTGAAAAGAGGAAAAGGCAGTCAGCTGCCAAATTCTAAACCCAAAGAGAAAAAAGCAAATAACTATTAAGGATGAGCATTCTCTAAAACAGCTGAGAAAAGTTTCTCCTCAGAGTCGTCTTTAAAAAGGCACTGTAAGACATGTATCATATGATCTCACTGTTATGAGGAATTCTTAATCTCAGGAAACAAACTGAGGGTTGCTGGTGTGGTGGGGGGTGGGAGGGATGGGGTGGCTGGGTGATAGACACTGGGTAGGGTATGTGCTATGGTGAGCGCTGTGAATTGTGTAAGACTGATGAATCACAGACCTGTACCTCTGAAACTGATAATACATTATATGCTAAAAAAAAAAGAAGAAGAAGAAGAAGATAGCAGGAAGGGAAGAATGAAGGGGGGGAAATCACAGGGGGAGATGAACCATGAGAGACTATGGACTCTGAGAAACAAACTGAGGGTTCTGGGGGGGGGTGGGTTAGCCTGGTGATGGATATTAAGGAGGGCACGTTCTGCATGGAGCACTGGGTGTTATACACAAACAGTGAATCATGGAACACTAGTATATGCTGATTAACATAACATAATAAAATAAAAAAATAAAAGATACACTGCAGCATGGTCTCAACAGCATCTCCACAGTAAAAATAATTACAAGTTTATAGTATTTATTATTTTCCATGCCCTTTAGTGTCGGCTAGTAGCCTAAAACCAGAACTCAATTTCACAAAAGCAATTAGATGAAAAACCCGAATGGTACAATCCAAATCCAAAGCTTTTTTTTATACTTTTTTTATTGTTATGTTAATCACCATACATTACATCATTAGTTTTTGATGTAGTGTTCCATGATCCATTGTTCGGGCATAACACTCAGTGCTCCACGCAGAATGTGCCCTCTTTAATACCCATCACAGGCTAACCCATCCCCCCACCCCCCTCCCCTCCAGAACCCTCAGTTTGTTTTTCATAGTCCATCCTCTTTCATGGTTCGTCTCCCCCTCCAGTTTCCCCCCCTTCATTCTTCCCCTCCTGCTATCTTTTTTTTTTCTTAACATATAATGTATTAATTGTTTCAGAGGTACAGATCTGTGATTCAACAGTCTTCCACACTTCACAGAGCTCACCATAGCACATACCATCCCCAATGTCTATCACCCAGCCATCCCATCCCTCCCACCCCACCCCCACTCCAGCAACCCTCAGTTTGTTTCCTGAGATTAAGAATTCCTCATATCAGTGAGGTCATATGATACATGTCTTTCTCTTATTGACTTAATTCACTCAGCATAACAACCTCCAGTTCCATCCACGTCTTGCAAAAGGAAAGATCTCATTCCTTTTGATGGCTGCATAATATTCCATTGTGTATATATACCACCGCTTCTTTATCCGTTCATCTGTCAATGGACATCTTGGCTCTTTCCACAGTTTGGCTATTGTGGACGTTGCTGCTATAAACATTGGGGTGCACATACCCCTTCGGATCCCTACATTTGAATCTTTGCGGTAAATACCCAGTAGTGCAATTGCTGGATCGTATGGTAGCTCTATTTTCAACTGTTTGAGGAACCTCCATACTGTTTTCCAGAGTGGTTGCACCGGCTTGCATTCCCACCAACAGTGTAGGAGGGTTCCCCTTTCTCTGCAACCCTGCCAACATCTGTCATTTCCTGACTTGTTAATTTTAGCCATTCTGACTGGTATGAGGTAGTATCTCATTGAGGTTTTGATTTCGATTTCCCTGATGCTGAGCAATGTTGAGCACTTTTTCATGTGTCTGTTGGCCATTTGGATGTCTTCTTTGGAAAAATGTCTGTTCATGTCTTCTGCCCATTTCTTGATTGGATTATTTGTTCTTTGGGTGTTGAGTTTGATAAGTTCTTTATAGATTTTGGATACTAGCCCTTTATCTGATACGACATTTGCAAATATTTTCTCCCATCCTGTCGGTTGTCTTTTGGTTTTGAGGACTGTTTCTTTTGCTGTGCAAAATATTTTATCTTGATGAAATCCCAATAGTTCATTTTTGCCTTTGCTTCCCTTGCCTTTGGCGATGTTTCTAGGAAGAAGTTGCTGTAGCTGAGGTCGAAGAGGTTGCTACCTGTGTTCTCCTTTAGGATTTTGATGGACTCCTGTCTCATGTTTAGGTCTTTCAACCATTTGGAGTCTATTTTTGTGTGTGATGTAAGGAAATGGTCCAGTTTCATTCTTCTGCATGTGGCTGTCCAATTTTCCCAACACCATTTGTTGAAGAGACTGTCTTTTTTCCATTGGACATTCTTTCCTGCTTTGTCAAAGATGAGTTGACCATAGAGTTGAGGGTCGATTTCTGGGCTCTCGATTCTGTTCCATTGATCTATGTGTCTGTTTTTGTGCCAGTACCATACCATCTTGATGATGACAGCTTTATAATAGAGCTGGAAGTCTGGAACTGTGATGCCGCCAGCTTTGCTTTTCTTTTTTCAATATTCCTCTGGATATTCGGGGTCTCTTCTGG
Organism: Callorhinus ursinus; assembly: GCF_003265705.2. Taxonomy (NCBI): domain Eukaryota; kingdom Metazoa; phylum Chordata; class Mammalia; order Carnivora; family Otariidae; genus Callorhinus; species Callorhinus ursinus. The sequence goes on from NW_027397065.1 coordinate 3,315,288, forward strand.
TTCCATACAAATTTTAGGATTATTTGTTCCATTTCTTTGAAAAAAGTGGATGGTATTTCGATGGGGATTGCATTGAATGTGTAGATTGCTCTAGGTAGCATTGACATCTTCACAATGTTTGTTCTTCCAATCCATGAGCATGGAACGTTTTTCCATTTCTTTGTGTCTTCTTCAATTTCTTTCATGAGTATTTTATAGTTTTCTCAGTACAGATCCTTTGCCTCTTTGGTTAGATTTATTCCTAGGTATCTTATGGTTTTGGGTGCAATTGTAAATGGGATCGACTCCTTGATTTGTCTCTCTTCTGTCTTGTTGTGGGTGTATAGGAATGCCACTGATTTCTGTGCATTGATTTTATATCCTGCTACTTGACTGAATTCCTGTATGAGTTCTAGCTGTTTTGGGGTGGAGTCTTTTGGGTTTTCCACATACAGTATCATATCATCTGCAAAGAGTGAGAGTTTGACTTCCTCTTTGCTGATTTGGATGCCTTTGATTTCTTTTTGTTGTCTGTTTGCTGTGGCTAGGACTTCTAATACTATGTTGAAGAGCAGTGGGGATAGTGGACATCCCTGCCGTGTTCCTGACCATAGGGGAAAAGCTCTCAGCTTTTCCCTATTGAGAATGATATTCGCTGTAGGTTTTTCATAGATGGCTTTTAGGATATTGAGGTATGTACCCTCTATCCTTATACTCTGAAGAGTTTTGATCAAGAAAGGATGCTGTACTTTCTCAAATGCTTTTTCTGCATCTATTGAGAGGATCATATGATTCTTGCTCTTTCTTTTGTTAATGTATTGGATCACGTTGATTGATTTGCGGATGTTGAATGAACCTTGCAGCCCAGGGATAAATCCCACTTGGTCATGGTGAATAATCCTTTTAATGTACAGTTGGATCCCTTTGGCTAGTACATTGGTGAGAATTTTTGCATTCATGATCATCAAGGATATTGGTCTGTAATTCTTTTTGATGGGGTCTTTGTCTGGTTTTGAGATCAAGGTAATGGTGGCCTCATAAAATGAGTTTGGAAGTTTTCCTTCCATTTCTATTTTTTGGAACAATTTCAGGAGAATAGGTATTATTCTTCTTTAAATGTTTGATAGAATTCCCCTGGGAAGCCGTCTGGCCCTGGGCTTTTGTTTGTTGGGAGATTTTTGATGACTGCTTCAATTTCCTTAGTGGTTATAGGTCTGTTCAGGTTTTCTATTTCTTCCTGGTTCAATTTTGGTAGTTGATACATCTCTAGGAATGCACCCATTTCTTCCAGGTTATCCAATTTGCTGGCATAAAGTTGCTCATAATATGTTCTTATAATTGTTTGTATTTCTTTGGTGTTGGTTGTGATCTCTTTCATTCATGATTTAGTTGATTTGGGTCATTTCTCTTTTCTTTTTGATAAGTTTGGCCAGGGGTTTATCAATCTTGTTAATTCTTTCAAAGAATCAGCTCCTAGTTTCGTTGATCTGTTTTACTGTTCTTTTGGTTTCTATTTCATTGATTGCTGCTCTGATCTTTATTATTTCTCTTCTCCTGCTGGGTTTAGGCTTTATTTGCTGTATTTTCTCTAGCTCCTTTAGGTGTAGGGTTAGGTTGTGTATTTGAGACCTTTCTTATTTCCTGAGAAAGGTTTGTATTGCTATATACTTTCCTCTCAGGACTGCCTTTGCTGTATCCCAAAGATTTTGAACAGTTGTGTTTTCATTTTCATTGGTTTCCATGAATTTTTTTAATTCTTCTTTAATTTCCTGGTGGACCCATTCATTCTTTAGTAGGATGCTCTTTTGCCTCCATGTCTTTGAGTTCTTTCCGACTTTCCTCTTGTAATTGAGTTCTAGTTTCAAAGCATTGTGGTCTGAAAATATGCAGGGAATAATCCCAATCTTTTGGTACCAGTTGAGAGCTGATTTGTGACCTAGGATGTGATCTATTCTGGAGAATGTTCCATGGGCACTAGAGAGGAATGTGTATTCCATTGCCTTGGGATGGAATGTTCTGAATATGTCTGTGAAGTCTATTTGGTCCAGTGTGTCATTTAAAGTCTTTATTTCCTTGTTGATTTCTTGCTTAGATGATCTGTCCATTTCAGTCAGGGGGGTGTTAAAGTCCCCCAGTATTATTGTATTGTTGTAGATGTGTTTCTTTGCTTTTGTTATTAATTGCCTTATATAATTGGCTGCTCCCATGTTAGGGGTATAGATATTTTCAATTGTTAGATCTTCTTGTTGGATAGACCCTTTAAGTAGGATATAGTGTCCTTCTTCATCTCTTATTACAGTCTTTGTTTTAAAATCTAATTTGTCTGATATAAGGATTGCCACCCCAGCTTTCTTTTGGTGTCCATGAGCATGGTAAATGGTTTTCCACCCCCTCACTTTCAATCGGGGGGTGTCTTTGGGTCTAAAATGAGTCTCTTGCAGACAGCATATTGATGGGTCTTGTTTTTTAATCCAATCTGATAGCCTGTGTCTTTTGACTGGGGCATTTAGCCCATTTACATTCAGGGTAACTATTGAAAGGTATGAATTTAGTGCCATTGTATTGCCTGTAAGGTGACTGTTACTGTATATTGTCTGTGTTCCTTTCTGATCTATGCTGCTTTTAGGTTCCTCTTTGCTTAGAGGACCCCTTTCAATATTTCTTGTAGGTCTGGTTTTGTGTTTGCAAATTCCTTTAGTTTTTGTTTGTCCTGAAAGCTTTTTATCTCTCCTTCTATTTTCAATGACAGCCTAGCTGCATATAGTATTCTTGGCTGCATATTTTTCTCGTTTAGTGCTCTGAAGATATCATGCCAGTCCTTTCTGGCCTTCCAGGTCTCTGTGGATAGGTGTGTTGCCAATCTAATGTTTCTACCATTGTAGGTTACATACCTCTTCTCCCGAGCTGCTTTCAGGATTTTCTCTTTCTCTCTGAGACTCGTTAGTTTTACTATTAGATGTCAGGATGTTGACCTATTTTTATTGATTTTGAGAGGGGTTCTCTCTGCCTCCTGGATTTTGATGCCTGTTTCTTTCACCACATTAGGGAAGTTCTCTGCTATAATTTGCTCCAATATACCTTCTGCCTCTCTCTCTCTCTTTCTTCTTCTTCTGGGATCCCAATTATTTTAATGTTGTTTCGTCTTACCTTATCGCTTACCTCTTGAATTCTGCCCTCGTGATCCTGTAGTTGTTTCTCTCTTTTTTTTCAGCCTCTTTATTTTCCATCATTTGGTCTTCTTATTGCTGATTCTCTCTTCTGTCTCATTTATCCTAGCAGTTAGTGCCCCCATTTTTTATTGCACCTCATTAATAGCCTTTTTGATTTCAACTTGGTTAGATTTTAGTTCTTTTATTTCTCCAGAAAGGGTTTCTCTAATAACGTCCACGCTTTTTTCAAGCCCAGCTAGTATCTTTAAAGTCATGATTCTGAACTCTAGGTCGGACATCATACTAATGTCCATATTGAGTAGGTCCCTGGCAGACGGTACTACCCTTTGTTCTTTTTGCTGAGGTAATTTTTTTCGTCTTGTCATGTTGTCCAGAGGAGAAGAGATGAATGAGAGAACAAAATGCTAACAGGTTTACAACATCCCCAGCAAATATACTCTATACAAATCAGAAAAGACCTGAAACCAGGGGAAAAGAAAGGGAAAGAAAGAAAAAAGAAAGAGGGAAAAAAAAGAAAAAGAAAAGGAAAAGAAAAAGATAAAAACAAACAAAAACAGAACAAATCAAAAAAAAAACAGAATATGATCAAATATGATCAGGCTAGTGCATAGATCAGTGCCACACACTAGATTTTGGGCATATTTTGGTCTGTTAGAAGAAAGTCCCTCCTAAAATTTTAAAGGACGAAAGACTCCTAAATGTACAAAATAAGGGTTGATACAATGAAGGGATGGAAGATGACTGTAAAGAGGAAAATTATAAAAGATTTTATAAAAGGAATTGATAAGATAAGAAGTTGTTTGAAAAAAGAAAGAAGATTTAAAAAAAAAAAGAAAGAAAAATAAAAGGGAGAGAATGTGATCAGGCAGGAGACTAGAACAAGGCTATACACTAGTGATTTGGGGTATATTTTGATCTGTTAGAAGAAACTGTATCTCAAAATTTTAAAGAGAGAACAACTTATATATATATGCCAAAAATAAGGGTAACTACTATGAAGGGATAAAATATGACTCTAAAAATGAAAAATAAAAAATGTTTTTATAAAAAAGGAATTGATAAGATGTTGGTTGAAAAAGGGAAAAAGAAAAATTCAAAAAAAATATACTTAAAAAAATTAACTTTGAAAGACTAATGAATCATGGTAAAAAAGCCATAAATTCTATGTGCAGTATTCCCCTAGCGCTGGAGTTCTCCCGTTCTCGTTGATCGGTAAACTTGGTCTTGGCTTGCTGGCTGTTTGTGCTGATCTTCTGGGGGAGGACCTGTTGCCGTGGTTCTTAAATGTCTTTGCCGGAGGCGGAATTGCCCCGCCCTTGTTGGTCCGGGCTAAGCAAGCTGCTCGGGTTTGCTCTCAGGAGCTTTTGTTCCCTGCAAGCTCTCGGCACAGCTTTGGAGGACCAGAGTGAAAATGGTGGCCTCCCAATCTCCGCCTGGAGGACCTGAGAACTTGGGGCCCCGCTCCTCAGTGCGCCCCCAGAGAAAAGCAGTCACTCCCGTCTCCCTGGTCTCCGGCGGCACTCCGTGCTCACCCGGCCTGTGACCGAGCGTTTCTATCTCTGGCACCTGACCCCGTGTGGAGTCTCCAAACCCAGCAGATCCCTGCGGTGCGCTCCCGTGCCGCTCCTCCCGGGGGGAGGGGGCGTCTCCCCGGCTCTGCCACTTGTTGGGTCCCTGCTGGAGGAGCAGTGGCCCGACTGGGCCATGGATCACGGTTTATGGCAACCCCGAGCTGAGAGCCCGAGCCTTGGCTGCATCACTGCAGCTGACTTCCCCACTCCGATATATGGGAGCTCGGCCGCACCTAGGCACCCCCCCGTCTTTCTGTGACCCCGAGGGTCCTGAGACCCCACTGTCTCAGGGAGGGTTCCACCCCCCACTTAGCCACTGGCGCAACGTCCCTCAGCGGAGCCGACTTCTCAAAGTTCCGAGTTTGTGCTCAGCGGCTCTATCACTTGCCAGAAGCGGCCGACGGAGGTCCCCTCCCCCTCCATCTATCCTCCTGAATATCGCCTCGGATTCACTTCTCCGCATGTCCTACCTTCCAGTAAGGGGTCGCTTCTCTCCAACTCCAAAGCTCTTTAATGCTCTATCCTGGCCCAAGGATAAAGTTGAGATTAAGTGGAATGCATGAGCCAACCCAGTATACAGGTGTATCACAAGAGTCAGAGCAAATTTCTTCTCATGTGAGAGATTCTCCCAGGGGTTGGGGATGTCCTGTCATCATTGATTCATGCCATTTATGCTTCATCTGTGTGGAACATAAAAACTTCAGTCTGTAAGTGAAAAACTCCCAAGTTCCTGTTCTTCCAAACTCTAAGAAATATGAACATTTCTAATAGTTCACCTGCTTTCACCAATATAAAAGGAGGTACTGTCTCAGTAAATAAGGAAGAACCTAGGTTCCTCATGTAGCCTCATTATCATGCAGTACCTGTGCAAACTCTCCCTCATAAAATGCCCAAACAACCCAACTGTAAATACTCTGACAAACATATAAGATCTAGGAATAGCGTCAAAAATACAGTATGGAGTCAGTCTTTCAAAGCAAAACATAGATGTTAATCTTAGTGTAATGAAACTGTTAAAAATTAAGAAAAATACTGTGGCTTAATATTTAACAAACAATCTTTTACTCCTTTATTCAATATATCACTGCCAGGCATTGTGCCAAGTGCCACAATTTGGGTATGAATAGCACATTAAGTTTACATTTTATTGGAGGGGACAGTCAAAAACAAAGGAAAAATAAACATGATCCTGACAATGGCTATGGGGAAAAATGCTGATACTCAGTAGAGCAGGCTGAACTTAACATCACAATATTGAAGGATATGTCAGCGAAGAAATTGATAACTTGAATAAAGATTCCTGAGTCACGATGTCAGTTGTAACAGGAGATTTTCTAGCTTATAATTCATCTCAGGCTAAGCCTAATTTTGTTCAGGCCAAAAACCTTGCAGGACTCTGGTAATTTGCATTACTAAACAAGAGACTTTATCTCTTGGAGTATGATAGAAAAAAAAATCTGCTGAAATTGTTCTCTTAGAGGTTGCTTCAGGCCAAACAGGCAATAATATGGTAATAAATAAGACTTTATATGAGTTCATGGAAAGAACTCATTGAAAGATGACTATATTCCACTCCAGAACTTTTCTCCTAGGTAGTCTGCAAAGCAGAATTTCAGATTTTAGATTATTGCTCTTATGTGGAGAGTCTGGCTGTACTTGTGATATCGTTTATTGTAATTAAATAAAGTGAGATGTGAATTCATCTTTTTAGATATTTTTTCTTTCTTAATAGGATTCTTCAGTGAACATAATTCTTAATTTAAGCTTTATTTTACTAAGCGATACATCTATCAGTGCTTTAGTACCAATACAGATTTTCTCATTTTCAAAATTGGTTAATGAAAAGTTCAGATTCCCTAAGAAAAAAAATGAGTCTGTGAGTTCTCATTTATGCATGAATTTTGCCAACACTAGAAGAGTCCGTTTCCCGATTTATTAAGTATGAACCCATTCTGTTATTGTGATACCCATGAAGGAACCTTTTCTGTGCTTCATAATTGAGCAATAAGACATGGACAACAAGTGCCTTCCTCTATCTCCACAAAATCTTTACAAGAGTTAAGGCTGAAGTGCAAATGATTTCAGTCATCAGGAACAGTGCAATAATCTCCAAAAAAGAAAAAAAATGCCTGTAGTCTCTTCATGCTTTTAAAAAATAGAGGAAATAAAAACGGAAACATCTGCAACAACTAGATCTGGCCAGTGGGTGTCACTAATTCGGAATGCTGTACTCCGCAGCAAATCATAAACTTCCATTTGTGTCGAGAGTCCTGAAGCTATCTCACCATGAAAAGTTACTTATCTCTCTATTGACATTCTCAAAGAAAATGGCTTATTCCTGAAATTCACCTGATAGTACAACTATGCAAATATAACCCAGGAGAAACCGGTAACTTTGAACAAAAAAGGAAATTTCATTATTTGTTTCCAAACTCAGAAGCTGGAGAAGGAGACTCAGTCTTTGGTAGAAAACCCCCCATTTAAAGCCTTCTTCCACTCATCTCTGAGCTAACAAAAGTTTGTATTTGTCATTACCATTTGAAGTAAAATAGTTAAATGAAATCATACTCTGCTCTATTCATTCATTATCAGCAGGGGTAGAATGAGGCCAAAATCTGAAGCTGTGTTTATTTATTGAACCTGAAATAACTCAAAGACAAATGATTTGAGAATACTTAACGGATTTAAAGAAATAATCTGAGATAATTCCAGTGCAGATAAAGATTCAACATCGAGACAGAAAATCAGAGTATTTACCACACTCTTTCTAGGAAGAAAAAGTGTGAGCTGCAATCACATTTTTTCAATTAACTCTATGGTTGTCAGAGAAGATGACAGCTGTACCAAAAGCTGTTTAGCAGAGACATGCAAGACTAAGAGGCTTAATCATCATTACATTATTTATGTAGATGGTGCTAATCAAAACTACTAAGCCTGTGGGAGGCTTGAGGCCCAGTCACTCAGTTGGCTTCTCCAGGAAAGGCCAGTGGTAATTCTCTTCTCTTTGTAAACAAAAACTTATATACGGGGGCACCTGCCTGGCTCAGTCAGTGGAGCATGTGACTCCTGATCTTGGGGTCGTGAGTTCATTGGGTGTAGAGATTACATAAAAAAAAAAAACCCCACAAAAATACAAAACAAAACAAAACAAACCAACAGCTTATATATGATGCAGTTAGAGATCTAACTCACAACTCTTATTGAAGAAATTGAGATGTAAGCTCAGGTTTATCTTTAGCATCTGTAGGGCCTAGTCCAAGAATGTAAATAGAGGCCAGTGTATATATCTAATCTTAAGGGTCATGAATTAAGCCACATGTTTAAGTAAAACATGTTTTCTCCTCCTTCCTTGACAATCTACAAGTATCAACATAATAATCAAAAAACCTATGTTTTTAATATGCTTAAACTTGGTAAAATATTCTAAATAATTGAATTTAATGATTACTGCACATGTCTGGGAGAAAGCAACAGTTTTTTTTTCTTTATAACATATAAAGGCAAAAATAATAGTGTAAGGAGCAATTAATTTCAGCATTTCTTGAATAAGTTTTCATAGTCACAGAAATGTTTGTTTCCTTGCTGTATTTTCATTATATTAGAAGATCAATTTTGTCATGTATTTGTCTAGAAAATCTCAATTTTCTGTAAACATTTTATAAATATTTAAACAATTATTTTTAAGGACAACTGTCAAACAGTTTTCTTAAGTTTTTACTAATATTAACAGCAAATAGAAGTTTATACACTTGTGATAGAGTAGGCAGTTAGATATGAGCAGGGAACAAGTGCTTTCTGACTGATAAAACCACCTTTGAACAGCAGGGACACACCCCAGGGGATGCGCATGTATTTTCCCCTATGACCAGGACCCTACAGTAACCTATAGCTTCATTACAATACATTTCATTGCGGTTTTAACCCCCCTGGCGGAGGAAGACTGCCATGACAGTTTCCACAAGGACCATGTAGCACCCCAAACTCCCCCTTCCAACTGGTAGGAGGAGTCCCTTAGATGAATGGCTGCAACACTAGTCAAGAACCGCCCCCGCAATGTCCCATAACCTATTAAAACAGAGAAAGACAACCCTGACTCCCTGCTACTGGTGCCACCTCTGGGCCTACCCACTCTCCCATCTCTAGAGCATACTTACACTTTATTAAACCCTTGCTTGCTTCAGAATGTGGCTCTGAATTCTTTCTAGCCTACCCTCAAGAACAGAGGCCAGGGAACAGGACTTGCCATTGACACAACTATGTGTAGAAAAAATGAGCCTAATTTAGTTTACAGAAACTACAATTTGCTCTTAAAAATGGTCATTGCAGTTTTTCTTAAGCATCTTGATAAACTTAATCAAATTGCTTTAACACATTTAGCTGAAATTCATATTTTGTGTCTGAGAGTGCCTGTAAGGTCAAGTTTGACCTATGTTTCATTCACCAAGATATTTTATTTTGGGGTAGATTCAGAATATACTATATTGAAACTATGATTTGTTACCAAAAATGTCATCATTGTAAGCACAACTGAGGCCATGACCCCTACAAGCAAATTTAAACTAAACACTATAAATGGCGCGTGCATACACACAAAATATACTTCAAGATTTGGGGCCAAAGCCCATTACATTGTCATAAGCTTGTGTTTATTATTTTAGATTCTTTTAAATACTGAGTTTTTAGAATTTCTTCATGCATGTGCATCTAGGCCTAAGTATACACAAAGCATGTAAATTATTTAATAATACCAAACATTCCTTAGCCATCATTGCTACCATGGCGAATATGCAGTAATTTGTTTTATCTCTAGAACCATAAAAGAAGAAAAATGGACACTTAGCATGACAGAAAATGACACTTCTTTATGGAAAAGGCTGCTGCATTCATACTCTCTGAAAGGAGGAATTTGACAAGTTAATTTGTCTTTTATCTGTATACCTCTCTCCAATTCTCCCCATGCTCTGAAGCAGTGTCTGTCTAGCTCCCACCTTCGCTACGGCACCACCTGCACATCTTCACTTCAGTTAAATATTATTGCCTTGTGTTAAAGACAAAGGGCAAGAGATCTGAAGTGTTTTCTGGGCTTCTTTGAAGCATTTAATATCCTCGTATTTAATAATACCCTGACACTAGTGGCTCAGGGCAGGGTCTAAAAGCAAAACTGCCTAGGATAAGGGATATAATTGCTCAAGAATTACAGCCAATTGACAACAGTTTCCTGACTCCTTGTGCAATGCCTTTTTTTTTTTAACCATGCCATTTCCAGTGTACACCTATAAAAAGATGTTTTTATAAATCTCCCTAATTTTATCATTCAAAGAAAGCATGAGAGTTATGAGAAACTTCATAGACTAAAACCACCCAATAGTAAACTGCATGCTGGGACTCTGGAAAATCAAAATATCAAATTAAAATCGGCATTTCATATATTATTGATATTATATACTATTAGCTACATAAAATGAAGAAAAATTTATGGGAGAAAAGGCCAATGAACTGAGAGTTTAGAAACCTTAATTTTAATCTCAGCTTTGTAACTGGCTACTTAATGTTCTAGCCTCTCTTATATTTCATGTTTTCTTCTTTACATATTTTCTTATTTGTTTTGCCTAAGACTTTTTTAATGTTTGAGCCTATGAGTATTTGTAGTTTGTGAATATGTTTAACAAGTAAGTATAAGAATCATTAATCGTATGTTGGTGGAGACTTTTCTCTGCAAAAAAGAGAAATGCCTTGGGGCGCCTGGGTGGCTCAGTCATTAAGCGTCTGCCTTTGGCTCAGGTCATGATCCCAGGGTCCTGGGATCAAGCCCCGAATCTCGGGTTCCCCGCTCAGCAGGAAGCCTGCTTCTCCCTCTCCACTCCCCTTGTTTGTGTTCCCTCTTTCGCTGTATCTCTGTCAAATAAATAAATAAAATCTTTAATAAAAAAAAAAAGAGAGAAATGTCTTGCCTCTTCTTCAAGGTGTAGTTTTGTAAATGGGCCCCCAGATAGAGCATCATTTACATTACCAGAGAGTTTGTTAGAAAAGTAAATTCTCAAGTTTGAGAACCACTGCTCCAGAACCACTAGAATACCACTGTTCTAGCTACATTCAGATTTAGAAAGATTTAAAGAGCAAATAATAAAATTTGAAGTGAACTAATGATAGAAGCATTTAGCAGATATTAAAAGGTAGAAGCTGTAAGTTTATTTAAGTTAAATAAAGCTATTTAAATGTAGCCTTCACACTATGGGGAAAGGGACAATTAAATATTAAGGCTTGTCACCTATTTCTTCTGAGAAAATGGTTAACCATTTGAGGTACCAAGTGCCTTTCTATTAACTACAATAGCTAGTCCTGTAAGTAATTCAAAAGGGGTTTACACTGCCCCCACTTGGCACCAAAATCCAAAATGTGGTCAAGGGAAGCCTTTAGGTAAAGAGGCCAAGAGGCCCAGAGAGCTCAGATTTAAGCATACAGAGAGGACCAGCACTCTTCAACCATTCTAGGAAGAGCTGGTGAAGAGAGCAGTCAATATTTGCAACATTTTTTTTTATTGCAAGAAAGCACCATTTTTGGAGTAATTAATGACTCCATTTTCAAAAACAAAACTTTGAGAAACTACATTAAACCCTTGAGCTAAGTGATAAATGTTCAAAGAAAAGAAGCAAATATCCAGAATATGTGGGTTCTAAAGAGGACAGGCTTATTGATCCCCAGTCCCTGGAAAAATAATCTAACTATCCCTCCTTCATCTATGTTAATCATGAATTCAATGGAAAAAAGAAACTACCTACTGATACTGCAAATTTTGGTATATTATGGCGCCAAAGGTTTAGGAAACTCATTTTCTGTGTGTTTTTAGTCATTTGATGTTAATTAGGGAGCATGTTTAATAAAGCTACAATTCAAAAAGAAAGCTCTAGATATGGTTATTCATAAACATATGAATTGGATGGATTCCACCTGCCTATTTTAGTTCTTAGAGTGCATGAATAGAATGCTGTAACGAGGCTGATTTCTTTCTATGCATGAAACACCTTACATTAGCACAATAGAAGGAACAAGTAAGAATGCCTTTATGCACTGAGGAGCTAAAAATAGCAAAAGATTAAAATAGAGATAACTTTGAAGAAATGTAAGAATTAAAAAGTCTGGGAATACATCAACATTCCCAATACTGATTAGAGACATTTATTCCAAACCCTCGTGTTATTAAAAGCTAGGTAAAACCTAAAGTCACTTAGAAAAATAAATGAGAAAGGAGGAAATACAGTATAAAAACGTTAGAATGGGGCGCCTGGGTGGCTCAGTTGGTCAAGCAACTGCCTTCGGCTCAGGTCATGATCCTGGAGTCCCGGGATCGAGTCCCACATTGGACTCCCTGTTCAGCGGGGAGTCTGCTTCTCCCTCTGACCCTCCCCCCTCTCATGCTCTCTCTCTCTCTTTCATTCTCTCTCTCAAATAAATAAAATCTTTAAAAAAAAAAAAAAACATTAGAATGAACTATATAAAAGAGATGCATAATTTAGTTTAACAGAAAAATGTTAGTACAGGTACTATGTAGAACATTTTTCCTTTTTGAAATATACAAAGACTAAAAGAAGTTCATATTATTCTGTAGATTTCTTTTATTACTATCAAAAGTCCTATTAAACCAGACTCCTTAAAATTAAAATTAATATTCTCCTGACCCAAATTACAAGTATTTAACTGTTCACTGATATTAAACTAACTTTGGATCAAAATTATTATGTACTGTTTGAAAGGCAATAAGTAGTAAACAAAATATTTCAATCAAGATTTTATATATTAAGTTTTGGATTGAGAATAAAGCACATTATCAGTAATGTTTTCTAACTTACCAAAATATTCTCATGTACCTAAAAATTCATTATTTTGTAAAACCTGGTATTCAGATTCAGAGGAATAAGTTTAAAAATCAAATTCATCATCAGATTTCTTAGACTTTCTACTACCATAACTATAGACACATAGAAGAATTTCAAGTAATTCCTTTTAAAGCAGAGTTTATCACTGCAATTGTCTTCATATTAAGAAGATTATCAGAAAGACTTTTGGTTTTCTTTCTGGCATGTAAGAAGCTTCAAACTTGCTATTCCATTCTAACAAAAAGCAAAAAATTAAACTGAAAAATAAAAAAAAAACTTCTTAGATCTTTAAGAAAAGTGAGGTCACAGGGAACACTATTACACCCAAAATCGGAGAGATAAGACAGACAAATATAGACAATCACAAACTATCCAAACACATTACATGAGCAGAAGCCTCCTTAGGAACTACTAGAGAGTAAGAAAATCTAAATTGTAACTGACCAGTCCCTGGAGACTCAGTATAGCCAACTTCAAGAGTAAATATTCCAGGGGCATCTAGTCATAGGAAAGCATCCCCACTTTTGTGTAGGAACACGACCTATTTCTCACAGGGAGTGGGAGAGAGAAATTCACTTATGCTTCCAGCAGCAAAGAAGAAAAGCAACCATTTTGAAAAACACTAGAGCATTTTATTCTTAATAAGGTCTACCCTTACATAACCTACCAGGGTTTTATCAGAGCCTAAACCAGGAGAAGGGAAATGCCCAACTGAAGCCCACTCTAGACATCCTGTCCTGTTTAAGTGATGACTTGATTGAGAAACACTTGTGAAGTTCACAGTCTAGAGGTACAGGTTCACTAAAAGACTGAAACCTAATCCTAGAACTATAGAATGCTTCTGCCTTTGCCCCACACTTCACTACCAAAGCCTGGTTTATAGCAGTTCCTTTACCCAGTACATCCTGTCTGGCTAATAAAAAATTACAAAGCACACCAAAAAGAAAACAAAAACAAAAACACAGAGCAAGCATTTGAATCAGATATGGCAGGGATTGATTTATCAGACTGGGAATTTAAAACAACTATGATTAATATGCTAAGGGCTCTAAAGGATAAAGCTGACAGCATGCAAGAACAGATTGGCAATGTAAGCAGAGAACTAGAAATCCTAAGAAAATCAAAAAATTCTAGAGATCAAAAACACTACAATAGAAATGAATGACTTGAAGTGCACTGAACAGAGCTGAGGAAAGAATTTGGGAGGATTTATCAACAGAATCCTTGAAAACTGAAAAGGAAAGAGAAAAAGCAGAATATCCAAAAACTGTGACACAACTGCAAAACATACGACAAAGGTGTAACAGGAATACCAGAAAGAGAAGAAAAAGAAAATGTTTGAAATAATAATGACTGAGAATTTTCCCACATTAATGTCAGACACCAAACCACAGACCCAGGAAGCTCAGAAAACATCAAGCATAAATGCCCAAAAAATACCCTATGCATATTATCTTAAAACTACATAAAATCAAAGATAAAAATTACTTCCTACAGAGGAACAAAGATAATTACAACCAACTTCCAAGAAAATATGCAAGCAAAAAGCAAGTAGAGTGAAATATTTAGTGTTGAGAGAAAAAAAAAAAAGACCAACCTAGGATTTCTATACCCTGTGAAATTATTCGTCAGAAATGAAGAGGACTTGAAGACTTTCTCAGACACACAAATACTGAAGGAATTTGTTATCAATAGGCCTGCCTTGCAAGAAATGTTAAAAGAAGTTCTTTAGAGAAACAAAAATAATATAGGTTAAAAACTTAAAAGTGTATAAAGAAAAACACTGAAGAAGGAATAAATGAATGTAAAATAAAAAACTTTCTTATTCTTAAGTGATCCAGTAATTAAAGTTTCAAAATAATAACAATGATGTATTCAATTATGATACGCTTATGTGTGTATATATGTTCTTATATCCTTATTATAAGTTAAATGAGGGCGCCTGGGTGGCTCAGTCGTTAAGCAGCTGCCTTCAGTTCAGGTCATGATCCCAGCGTCCTGGAATCGAGTCCCACATTGGGCTCCCTGCTCAGCGGGAAGCCTGCTTCTCCCTCTCCCACTCCCCCTGCTTCTGTTCCTGCTTTCGCTGACTCTCTGTCAAATAAATAAATAAAATCTTTAATAAAAAAATAAGTTAAATGAATTGCAGCCATGACACAAAGGACAAGAAAAAGAATTAGGATTGTTCTGTTTTTTATAAGGTACCTACACTACCCACAAAGTACAGTGTGAATTAGTTGAATTAGTTGTAAATGTATATAGCAAATTCCACAGCAGCAGCAGTAACTATGACAAAAAGTATAATTGATACACCAAGAAAGGAGAGAAAATGGAATCATAAAATGTTCCAATAAATCCAAAAAAAGACAGAAAAAAATAATGGAATAGAAAAACAGGAACAAAGAACATGGGCAACAAATAGAAAACAGTAACAAATATGGTAGGCGGTAAGCCAAATATATCTATAACTACTGTAGAGTAATGATCTACAGACAGAAAAGTCAGATTGTCAGAGTGGATCAGAAAAGACCCAACTATATGTTATCTATAAGAAATTCACTTTAAATATAAAGACACATATTGATTAAAAGTAAAGGGATAGTATCCAAACAGTATGGTCCTGGCACAAAACTAGACACAGATCAACGGAACAGGATAGAGAAGGCAGAAATAAACCCATGCTTATCCGGTCAATTAATCTACGACAAAGAAGGCAAGAATACACAATAGGGAAAGGACAGTATTTTTCAATTAAAGGTATTGGGAAAACTAAATAGTTACAGGCAAAAGCATGAAACTGGACGACTTTCTTATACTGAACCCCAAAATAAACTCAAAATGGATTAAGGACCTAAATGTGAAACTTGAAACCATAAAACTCCTAAAAGAAGATATAAGCAGTAATCTCTTGGACATCATCCTTAGCAACATATTTATGGATATGTCTCCAGAGGCAAGGGAAAGAAAAGCAAAAATAAGCTATTGGGGCTACATAAAAATAAACCTTTTGCAAAGTAAAGGAAACTATCCACAAAATGAAGAGGCAACATAGTGAATAAGAGAAGATATTTGCAATGACATATCTGATAAGGGGTTAGCATCCAAAATATATCAAGATGTTATACAACTCAGCACACAAAAAACAATTAATTTAAAAATGGGCAGAGGACATGAGCAGACATTTCTACAAAGATGACCCACAGATGACCAACAGACACACGAAAAGAGTCTCAATACTATAATCATCAGAGAACTGCAAATCAAAACTACACTGAGATAACACCTCACACCTGTCAGAATCAAAATCACAAGAAACACCAAGTTTTGATGAGGATATGGAGAAAAAGGAACCCTCATGCACTGTTGGTAGGAATGCAAACTGGTACAGCTACTCAGGAAAAAAGTATGGAGGTTCGTCAAAGTTAAAAACAGAACTACCCTACAATCCAGCAATATACTACTGAGTATTTACCTAAAGTATACAAAAGCACTAATTCAAATGAATACATGCAGCCATGTTTAAAGCAGCATTATTTACAATAGCCAAGATATGGAAGTAGCCCAAGTGTCCATCGATTGATGAATGGAAAAGAAAAGGTGGTGTGTGTGTGTACACACAGATACATATATAAAGTGGAGTATTATTCAGCCATAAAACACGAAATTTTGCAATTTTCAACAATAGGGACAGAGCTAATGCTAAGTGAAATAGGTCAGTCAGAGAAAACACCATATGATTCCACTCATATGTGGAATTTAAGAAACAAAACAAATGAAAAAAGAAAAAAGAAGACAAACCAAGAAACAGACTCTTAACTATAGAGAACAATCTTATGGTTACCTGAGGGGAGGTGGGTGGAGGGATGGGTGAAATATGTGAAGGGGATTCAGAGCACACTTTTCATGATAAGCACTGAGTAATGTATATAATTGCTAAATCACTATATTGTACATCTGAAACTAATATACCACTATATGTTAATTATACTGGAAAATAAAAACAAAAAACAGACAAATACAGAGAATTAGTGGTTGTCAGAGGGGAGAGGAGTGAGGGATAGGTGAAATAAAGTGGTTAAGAGGTACAAACTTTGTTATAAAATAAGTAAGTCAAGGACATGACATGTACAACATAGGGAATATAGTCAATATTTTTTAAAACAAGGGTGGAGATTATACCATGCTAACACTAATCAAAATAAAGCAGGAATAGCTATATTAATTTCAGAAAGAGCAGACTTCAAAGTAAGGAAGCTTATCAGGAATAAAGAAGGGCATTACATGATAAAGGGATCAATTATCTAAGGGGTAATTTTTAACATGTATGTGTCTAACAATAGAGCAAACAATGTGAGGCAAAAACTGAACTGCAAAGAGAAATAAATGAATCCATTATTATACTTGGAGATTTCAATGCCCCTCTATTCAAAACGGATACAACTACCAGGCAGGCCAAAAAAAAATCATTAAGAATACAGTTCAACTCAACACCACCATCTATCAGTTGGATATAACAGACATCTATAGACTAACCTAAATAGACCACATTCTGGGCCCTAAAACATACCTTTGTAACAAGTTTAAAAGAAAAGAAATCATATAACATCTGCTGTCAACCCACAATGGAATTAAACTAGGCATCAGTACAGAAATATAGCGGGGGATCCCAGAATTCCTGGAGAATAATTAACTTCTGCTAATACATGGATTAAGGAAGAAATCACGAAAAATTTGAAAATATTTTGGAAAAAAAATGGAAAGACAAGTCAAAATTTGAGGGATGCAGTGAAAGCAGTGCTAAGAGGGAGATTTATAGCTTTAAAGGCATATATTAGGAAACATACCTAAAATTAATCATTCTAACTTCCACCTTAGAAAACTAGAAAAAAAGAATTAGAGTAGAAATCAATTAAACTGAAAACATGTCATGAAGAGAGAAAAGTCAACAAAACCTAAAATTCTTTGGAAACATCAATAAAAATCAATGAGACTTTAGCCACACTAAGAAGAAAAAGAAATCACACAAACTACTATCAGAAATGAGAGACGGGACATGTTTATAGATCCCATAGACATTAAGATAGAAAAGAAATAACATGATCAACTCCAGCCCACAAATCTGTTACCTAGATGAAATGGACCAGTGCCTTTAAAGACAAAATATGTCACTCTCACACAGGAAGAAATAATCTGAATAAGCCTGTATCTACTAAAGAAATTGAATAAAAAATTAATAACCTTCCAAATTAAAAAGTACCTGACCCAAAGGGGTTTACTGGTGAATTCTAACATTAAAGGAAGAAATTCTACCAATACTCTATAATCACCTTCATAAGACAGAAGCAGAGAGAACACTTCCTAACTCATGCTATGAGGCCAGCATTATCCTAATATCAAAGCCAGTCAAAGACACTGCAAGAAAAGAACATACCCATCTCTCATGATCATAGATGCAAAAATCAACAAAATCTTAACAAATTGAATACAACACAATATAAAAAGAATTATACACCCTGATCAAAAGGGATTAGCCCATGCATGCAAGGCTGGTTCAATATTCCAAAAAAAAAAAAAAAATTAGAAGTTATATCAGCAGGTTAAAGAATAAATCACACAATCATATCACTAGTACCATAAAAATCATTTGACAAAATTCAACATCCATTCTTCACAAACCACCTCTGTAAATTAGAAATAGAGGGGACTTTTCAATATGATCAAGACTATTTACAAAAACCCACAGCTAACATACTTGATAAAGATAGAAGCTTTCCCACTATGGTCAGGATCAAGGCAAGGACATCCTGTCTCATAATTCCTGCTCAACATTGTACTGGAAATGCTAGTCAATACAACAAGACAAGAAAAGGTTGTGATAAGGGGAGATATACAGCTTGGAAAAAAAAAATAAAACTGACTTTGTTCACAGCTGACATGACTAACTGTATTCAGGGTATGTCTAAAAGAACTGACAAAACAAGACAAAACAAAACAAAATAAAACCCTCCTGGAATAAGTGATTGTAGCATGATTTTGAGATACAGGTCAGTATGCAAAAGTAAATTTTTTTCCCTATAAACCAGCAATAAACGAGTGGGATTTGAAATTTAAGACACAACTTACATTAGCACCTCCTAAAATGAAATATGTATAAATAGAGCAAATACATAGAAATTCTACATAAGAAAAGCTATAAATCTCTGATAAAGGAAATTAAGAACTAAAGAAATGTAGAGATACTCCATATTCACAACTAGGAAGACACAATATTGTCAATATATCAGTTCTCCTAACATTATCTATAGATTCAATCCAATCCCAATCAAAATTCCAGAAAGTTATTTTATGGATATCAACAGAGTGATTCTAAAGTTTATATGGAGAAGCAAAAGACCCAGAATAGCCACCACTATACTGAAGGAAAAGAACAATGCAGGAGGAGTGCCCCTATCTGACTTCAAGACTTACTATAATGCTATAGTCATCTGGAATTGCAGAATTGGCTAAAGAATAGACAAATAGATCAATAAAACAGAACAGAGAGCCCAGTAAGAGTCAAGTAACAGTTGACTATGTCTAAGAAGAAAAGGCAACACAATGGAATAATCATTTCTCTTTTTTTTTGTTATAGTTTTTTATTATGTTATGTCACCATACAGTACATCGTTAGTTTTTAATAATAATTTCAACAAATGTGCTGAAATAACTGATCATCCACATGATTTAACACCCAAAACAAACATTAACTCAAAATAGAGCACAGACCAAGATGTAAAATGTAAATCTATAAAACTTCTAGAAGATAACATGGGGGGAACCTAGGTGACTTTGGATTTGGTAATGACTTTTTAGATATGACACCAAAGGCACAATCCATGAAAGAAAGAACTGATATGATGAATTTTGTTATAATTAAAATTTTCCACTCTGCAAAAGACACTGTCAAAAAAAAAAAAAAAAAAGAATAGACAAACTGCCAATTGGGACAAAGTATTTGTAACAGACATGTATGATAAAGAATCATTATCCAAAATGTACCAAGAACTTAAAACTCAAGAAACAACCTGATTTAAAAATAGGCCAAAGACTTTAAATGACACCTAACCAAAAAAGATATACAAATGGCAAATAAGCATAAGAAAAGATGTTCCAAATAATATGTCATTAGGGAAATGAGAATTAAAACGAGATACTACTCCAAACCTAGGAGAATGACCATAATCTGGAACACTGACAACACCTAACACTTGTGAGGATATGGAGCAACAGTAACCCTCATTGCTGATGGGAATGACACATGGTATTGCCACTTTGGAAGATAGTTTGGCAATTTCTCACAAAACTAAACATGTTCTTACCCTACAGCTGGTCAGTAATCATGCTCCTTCCTAGTCACCCAAAGGAGTTAAAGTTATGGGCACACAAAAATTTGCACATGGACGTTTATAGCAGCTTTATTCATAATTGCCAAAAGTTGAAAACAAAGATGGCCTTTAGTAGGTGGATGGTATACCAAAGAGTGGAATGTGACTCAGTGCTAAAAAGCAATGAGCCATCAAGCCATGAAAAAACATGTAGGAACCTTAAATGCATATTAAACAAAAGAAGCCAATCTGAAAAGTCTCCATACTGTATGATTCCAGCTATATAATATCCTGCAAAAGGCAAAATTATGATAACAATAAAAAGATCAGTTTTGGGTAGAGTTTGGAGAGAGAAATAAATTGAGGAGTAGAGAAAATCTTTATGGAAAGTCGATACATGTCATTATATATTTGTCTGAACTCAGAATAAAACCACCAAGAGTGAACCCTAAGACCAACTTCAGACTTTGGTTGATTATGATGTGTCAATGCAGGCTAATCAATTATAACAAATGTACCACTCTGGAAGGGGATTGCCTTTCAATTTTAATAAATGGGGATTTTGAGATTAGATCCATTATTATTTTGTCAGGGTCCTCAGTGCCTCAGTATAATTTAAACTCTCAAATGAGGATATTAGATGCAAAGGCCTATCTTTGGGTAGGTAGAGGAGAAAGGCTATGTTTTTGGTGCCTATTCTGCTTATAAGGAGACAGATATTCCAGAATCTTCTCCTGAAGAGTAACTAGCTGCTTTGGGTTCTTCCAAGGTCGATGCAGTATGGTCACAAGGGAAGTCCCTAAGTAGAAAGTGGAAAGTTGGCCAGCAAAGAGAAAGGCTGATACTTTAACCAGTAAGAGATTTCTACTGTATCAACCTATAGGCCACGACTGATTAAAGTGTCTAGAAAGACCAATTTGCCAGTAGTGACTGCAGAAAACTGGTGACTAAAAAGTGGATGCACATATATCTCTGATCATGGCTCACTTCTCTGGGCAAAAACATGTGATTTAGGGCCCCTATCTGGGTACCCTTCCAGGACAATGAAAAACTCTCGTGGGTAACATCAGTTTTAAATTTTTTTCCTACATCAAACTATTCTGCATTTGAATGCACATACATTTTCCAAGATTAAAAACATCCAGTGAAAAGGGAGATGGTTGGAAAGATTATCAAGATTGCCTTGACCTATGGGGCACCTTCACAGAATTTTTATGTCTGGGCTTCCTGTGATTTAAGATACCTTTCACAGGTAAGGATCTTGCAAATGGGGTTTCTATTTCTCCACAGAACAGCCTCTGTAAATTTCCTGGGAACTCCAGCAAGTTAATCTCTGCTGTTGCTGTTTTGTGGTAGGCCTCTCAAGTACTAGATAGGTAATCTAGGATGATTCATTCTCCTCCTGCTCTTACACATTCTGTTTGTGATGAATGTTCAAGAAATTCATTGATGCTCTGCCCTGATAACAACATTTTTGGACTGGTTTTGCAAATCTTTTACTTTAACCAAAGCAACACCGTAATACTCAAGTGCCAGACAGCATCACAGTCAAATTAGATTGTCTAGAGCTAGAAAGCAATTTTTGCCAGTAAGATATAGGCTGACATAAATGAGGTGAAAGACAAATGAAGATATGCATGTTTTCTGTTTGAGGTATATACTAAGTTTTGATGTAGTGTTTTCTTCTCACAGCTTTGAAAATAGACTTTTTTATGGTTTTAATCTAAGTTAAGGTTTGGAGGACCCGGGACAGATAAAAACAAAATATTTGAGTAATTGAGTAATATTCAGACAAGCCCAAGCAATGCATAAAGTAGTAAAATCCAGTCAGATCTATGAAGAGGTGGAATAAATCTTCAAGGCCTTCCTTATAAATATTCATTTCCACAGACTCCACCAAGTACTATGTATGTTCATGTGTCTGCATATCTATCAAATGCCAAAAGTCCACTAGCTAATCTTCATAAAACTAAAACTAGCTGATCTCCACAGAACATAAACCATTAGGTAATTCCTCTCTCAATTCTAAGTTCTGTTCACAATTTTTAAGGCAGCCATTCCTATTAGCTCCCAATAGTATATATGTCTGTGGTCCTGGGAATGCAGTGCGTTAGATTTTTGTTGCCTATCTTGTTTTCAAGGTTTATTAAACACTTATTAAGTGATTGCTATGTGAGGACTGAAAAACAAAGATAACTCAAACAGAAATGGGCCCTCATATTAATGGGCTGTAAGCAAGAAGGGGGTCTGAAACCAGTAATATAATAGCAACAAGGCAATGTAGAACTTAAAAAAATGTAGACAACCATCCAAAAGTAGTAATATGAAATTTTATAAGAAGTTGAGATTATTTACACCTAGGGAATTAAAATAAACCATCTAAATATCGTGTGAATAAATTTTGTTGATAAACCTCATCTGGCATGCCAAATTTTGGATTGTGTTCCAATTTTAGTTTAGAAAGGAGACTTTCCTAGAGGATTGACCATGCTTAATTTTGGGTTTAAAACATTAGGAAAGATTCCACTCCATCTTTCTTTATATGGAGTTTTATACCTTTAATGTTATTACCTCTTGTGATTTAAACAATAAAGTATACGATTTGCTGCATATTGGGAACAAAACTTTATTCTTTTTGTTGATAAACCTTGTACTGCTGTTAAGATACCATTTAGGATGAAGACAAAAAATAATCCAAAAGATTAACTATTATTATATTTACTTTCTTCACTAAAGGGATATTTTTTCTTTCATGTGAAAAGGTAATTGCAGCAAAGCATTATATATTGCTTGTTAATGGAAAGCTGGGAGGAAGTGGTTTAATTTGGTGAATGTGAAAATCAACCTCAATGGATGACCTTAAAGAGAGGTTGTTTTTTAAACTATCTTTTCACAATAGTTCATTACTGCAAAATACTTCAACTAGGTAATACTGCAAATGATTACTTAAACTAGATAGATATGGGTTTGGATGATAGACAACAAATTTCTTGATTTAGGAAAAAAAAAAAGACCTAAGGAATGGGCTTAAAGAATTTTATAGATGAAAAAATTCATTTTAAGAAGCAATATGGGTAAATAAAAAAGGAAGGAAGACTTCCATTCAGATAAAAGGAGTAGCCCACTTCCCATCACATCTCAAAATCTTGAATTTATCTACTAAGTTCTTATTCAAATCAATAGTTGACCCACTCTGTAAAGCTCTTCAGTGTATGTTTGCACATGTTTTCATCAATGAGTAAATTATATGTATATTTTCAATTCAGTGTCATTTATCTTAGCTCATTGTATTAATTGACATCCTTGATGCATTTTTGGTTATACGTCCACATTATCATCACACCTCAGACTCGAAGAGGTTCAACTCTTGATTCAACATAGTTTCATGTGTATTTCTCTCTCTCTCTCTCTATATATATACACACACACACATATATATGAAAGTATCTATATGTATATGTAAATGCATATGAATAGTTTCCTATATGAACTATATAGAAGTTCATATAATTATAATTTTTCTCAAATGCATATTTTTGTTCTCAAAAAGTACCCACTTTTTAAAAAAAGTAACTGTTTTCACTTGCGTTATTCTATCACAAACCTTTATGAAGTGATTCAGTTTTCACAGCAAGATTAGATATGGCTTTAATCTCAAAGGGTATAGTAATACATCATACTAACAGAAGAGAGATCAAATCTCCCTTAATTTTCATTCCAGCAAACCCATGTGGAATTCAAAGGTTTATGCCTTAATTTCCCACTCAAGGTATAGCCTATTTCCATGACCCAAGAAAGTGCTTTCCTGATCTTTTTCAGTCAATCCCCACAACCCACAACCTCCACTCCCTAAAACGTCATGGTTTTTCATTTCTTACAGCACACATTAGTTCTGATTCTTCCAGAGCTTCATAAATATAAAACCATGTATTATATACCTTTTGTTTCTAGCTTCTTTTGTCAACATAATGCTTTTAATATCCTTACATGTTGTTGTTTGTATCAGTTTATTCCTTTTTATTGCTCAGAAGTATGAAATTATATAACAAAATTACAAATCAGTTGATCATTCTCCTGTTACTAGACATTTGGGTTGTTTCCTGTACTTGGACTTTACTAATAAAGCTATGAACTTTCGTGTGTGAATTTTCCCCCATTTCTCAGATAAATAATAAGAATATAACAGCTGAGTCATAGGTATGTTTACATTTATTTAAAAAAATCACAAAATCATTTCAGGAAGTTGTACCCTGTGGTTTTAACTTTCATTTTCCTGATGACTAATAATGCTGAGAACTTTTTCTTGTGCTTTTTGATCATTTGTATGTCTTTTTTGAAGTGTCTTTTTACATTTATTGTCCTTTCTGGGGGATTGTTGAGCTTTTTATTAAAGATTTGTAAGAGTTCCTTATATATCCTGATAGAACTCTTACAATGTCAGATATATGGACAATGGTTATTTTCTTCCATTTGTAGTTTTCATTTGCATTTTCCTCAATGGTGTTTCTTATGATGAGAAATTTTTTAAAAGTAATCACTTTTTCTTTTATGCTGCTTCTAAGAAATCTTTCTGAACTTGAAGTTTGTAAAAATATGCTTTTTGTTTCTTTTAGAAACTTTACAGTTGTATTCTCCACATTTCTATCTATGATTCATCTCAAATTAAAGTATATAGTGTGAGGTAAGAGTTAAGGCTCATTTGCATCTTTAGGGATTTCCAGATATGAAAGTGAAAAATAATTTTCCTTGATCTTTAAATTATGTTGACACCTTTGTTGAAAATCAATTTATTGATTATGTGTCAGTCTATTTCTGCACTGTTTGTTTTGTTAGCTTGACCTTATTGTCTCTTCTTAAAGCACTTTCACTTCAGTTTTGTAGCTTTATAACAAGTCTTAAAATTAGATACAGTATCTTGCTGCTAATAAATGTACATGCCCCAAGTTTATTGATTCTAAATCCACTGTCACTACATCTTAGACCTCAATGTCTTTCAGATGATCATTTTTGGTGGTTATTCTTGAAATCCTGACTATATGAAAGGATTTTAAAATTTAAGGAAAATAAAATAGTTCCTGACTATATGAAAGGATTTCAAAATTTAAGGAGAATAAAATAGTTCCAATGAAAGATATGGCATGGTCCATACATAAGTACATCGATTAGATTCATATATGGTTGAATTATGGGTAAATGTTTGAGTAATTATAATGTAATAGAACCAAGAAGATTCTATTTCATCAGTTAGTCATAGCAAAGGTAGTTGCTGTAAAATGAATAAAAAGGTTTCTTAATCTTGTCTCTCAAATCTCCTATCCAAGGTGATTCCTTCATTCTGTGTCCTTAAATGGTTCTCTTCCCTGGCCCCTACTACTTCTTCTTCTTTTTTTTTTTTTTCTTAAGATTTATTTATTTATTTGAGAGCCAAAGAAAGGTTGAGAGAGAGAGAGAGAGAGCATGAGTGAGCAGGGTGAGGGAAAACGGGAGAGGGAGAGAATCTCAAGCAGACTCCCTGCTGAGTGTGGAGCCCCACGCAGGGCTCAAACCCACAACCCTGAGATCATGACCTGAGCCAAAATTAAGAGTCAGGCACTCAATTGACTGAGCCCTGTAGGCACCCCTCCCTAGCCCCTATTTCTACACACACGCGCGCGCGCACACACACACACACTCATTCCTCCAAAGCCTGGTAGATTTAGGTTTCCCTTCTCACAAGTCCACCTTCAACCTCCCATGTCAACATATCTTTCCTGTTCTTTGTACAGAAATATGTTTAGATCAGGGATGCATAAAAAGAAAAAAAAGTAAAACAAAATACTAACCTCTCTTAACATTAATAAATATGTCCTTAATTTACTGCTTATCTCTTCCCTCTCCACAATGTTTTTTATAGTATCAATTCATATTCATTCATATGGTCTACATAATCACCTGCCCTCATCCCGTTTTCAAACACTGGACTATGTTCTTCTAGGTAAGTTTCTTCTCCTTTGTGTAGAAGGCTCCTTCTCCTAGGCTTCTTTATATCTCCTTCCATTTCTCCTCAGCTTCCCCTCCTCCATTACTCAATTTGTCATTAAACCAAGTACTCTGGAAATAAACCAAATATATAAAATTATTCCCAAACAGATGGTGAAGGATTTGTAAAACTATGCCTGGATTTAAAATAGTAGGTGGAACCCATCAATAGAGAACAAAGGTCTTTTTTTTTTTTAAAGTTAGTGAATAACATTAGAGTTCAAAACAGTATAATAAACTGATCCGGATATAACTCTACTTGTACAGAGATTCAATATATTTTTCCAAAAAAGTTAAATTTTAAAAATTAAAATATAAGTGTCCAAATCATTATTAATTTTAAATGCTTATGAACTTCTGAAAATTGTGTATGAATTTTGGCATCCCACATTTTTGCCTCTTTAAATTATTGAACTCATTCATTCATTTAGCAACTATTTCACAAGAGTATAGCTGGTTCACGAATTTTGCTATAAATGCAAATCAAAGATTAAGGAAATATGTTCTTGTTTTCAAGAAGTTAATACCAGACATTTGTAAGATTTGAGGGGTTTTGTTTATTTTTTATTTTTTTGGTGGGGAGGGGATGGTAAGTCTGACAGTAATGGAGAAAAAAGGCAAGTTCTAGAAAACAAGAAGTAGAATATTTTAAGAATAATTTCCAAACATCTTTGATTATAAGATTCAGCTAAATCAAGTGTTTAAGAAATGGGTGCTCAGGGCCGTACCTTTACATCTAGGATTCAGTGGGGCCACAAGATCTAGAGTTTTAAGTTTTTTGATGGGCACGCACTTTTGAGAAACATGAAGTTAGGAGGTATTTTTAATAGCTAGGTGAGAGAGTGAGCAAATTAAAACAGTGAAAGTAGATATGCAAAAGGGGACTCCTGTCAAATGCTGGTTCTGAGATGCAATCTCAGAATTGACATTTGATTTGATGTAATTGATTAGATTTAAATAATGAGGAAAATGGGGATAGGAGTTGGGAATTCTTCCAAAACATGTTAAGTCCTTGTGTGCTTTTGTCAGGCTCTCTGGTCTCATTTCTTAATCTCCTCACTCACTCCATTCTGGCTACACTGGCTAGTTATTTCTGAAACACACTTTCATCTCAAGGTCTGTATTTCCTGTGGCTCAGAATTCACTTTCCTGAGTTATTCATGTGGCTCATTCCACAATATCATTCAGGCCTCTGGTTATAGATCACCTCAACTGAGACCTCTGTCACCATTTCACATAAAATAATACCTCTATGCCTCTCTCTCACAGCCTTGACTTATTTTTTGGCATATCACTTCATATGCTCTGGGACAAGGCTGATGCTTAATAAACATTTGGTTAATTGATTAAAAAAAATTCTAAGATAAAGACAAAGATTGATAGATTCTTTTAAGATCCAAGGGTATTCATCTCATATGTTGGCATTTCAGGCTCCTTTATAGACTTCAAGAGAGAAAATTTTAAGGAAGAGAGCCTTTTCTCCTTTTGACAGAGATAACACAGCCAACCACTTATGTGAAAGCCCCTGAATGACTGCTGTATTTTTTTTCTTTTAAGAAATGTCCTGCAAATACTAAAGAGCTCTGAAAAAAATGTAGCTTGACTTGTAAAAGCAAGTTTCAGAGTTCATGCTTAGTGCTATTTCTAATGTAACCAGTGCAATATAAAATGGCTCTTCTACTGAATTGCCCAAAAGAGTTAAGTTTTCAGCTTCAGTTTGGGTCTCTCCCTTATATTTTTTCAAGAGATGTCCTTAAATTAAAATGATTCCTAGGAATTTTCTGTGAAATATTGACAGATTTGATATAAGTTTCTAAAGAACCCTGGGACTTACTCAGTTTATTTGGTTGTGGAAAACAGTGCAGATGCCCTGTTGTGTCCTGAATAAAAGATACAATGTGGTGATTTATTCTGAGAGGCAATGAGCCAGAATTTTGCAATTTCACATTAGACTGTAGGCTGCAACAATAAACCTCTTTTAAGAAATGAAACAAATGGGACTGATGGAAAATTTTTAGAAAGAAAATCACAAAAAACAAATAGGGACAATACCTGTAAAATCTTGATATATATCATTTAGAGTACAGCCACTTTCTAAAAAGGCAGCAGGATGAATGCTTTTGAGAGCCTAGGTGCTCCATGTGGTTGTATTTCCAAATACAGGGTGCATAAATTGAACATAGTTTTATATGGTACATTTGAACAGAATGTAGAAAATAGAAGATCTACTTTCTAGAAACACTATGAATATGTAAATGATATTTTAGAAATATAGCTCTCAAAGTGAATCTCAGTTTTATAACATGAAATTTTGATATACGGCCACAACTTTAAGAAAATAAATTTAAATAGTACTGGATTTACTATTTAGAAAAAGAAAAAGAATGTATGGGGCAAATCCTTGGTTATTTAAAGCAAAAAAGTTTTAGGAACTACTCATCAGCACAATATATTTTTCTTTACACACCAGAATCAGATAAGATCTTTAAAAAATTAACTTGTATGCTTTCCACTGAAGGAAAGTTTGAAACAAGACTAATTGTCAATATGCTGACAGCTATTCTTTATTAGCTTGAGATGTGATAAATGTCATCATGGGACAGAGCAAAGATCTGAAATTAGCCAAAAAGCAGAAAAGAAAATTAAATAGCCTACATATTAATCTTTTTTTTCTAAGATTGTATTTATTTATTTGGGAGAGAGAGGGAGTGCACATGAGTGGGGGTGGGGGAGGGGCAGAGAGCGAGGAAGAGGGAGAAGCAGGCTCCCCACTGAGCATGGAGCCTGACGTGGGGCTTGATTCCAGGACCCTGAGATCATGACCTGAGCCGAAGGCAGATGCTTAACTGACTGAGCCACCCAGGTGTCCCACCTACATATTAGTCATTCATTTATTCACTTATTAAATATTCAATGTATCATCTAAGTATAATTTATAGTATAGTTTCTTTACACTTTGCACAGTCCTTCCATATACTATTGCTACTCTTAGAAGGAAACTTAGAAGGAAAGATTACATGTATTTGCACATTTCTTCATGGAGAGACTTCCACTTCTCACCATGATAAACTAATTAGAAGGGGGTTTGCCCTTCTACCACAATTATAAAACTGGATGAAATATATTAGGTAACCATTTCCAGGCACTGGATAAGAAGTACAGAACTGAAATTGCTGGGTGAAGGGGAACATGGGAGATGACCTCTATGTTCATTCTATCTGGTGACAGCTTCCTGACTGTGGCACAGAGAGGCAGAACCAAAAAAGAACCTTGCTGAGCTGTAGAGGCAGAGACTAAGGTTTGGGGCTGTCAGAGCAGTTGGAGCTTGTGGGCAGAGTATGGCAGAGAAGGGGGCCAAGCAGAGGAGGAGCCCAGGAATTTGTGTTGGTGGTTTCCCTTAGATTCCTGATGAAGGCTGGCCTACATGTGCTCAGGATGACTCTTTGAGCCCAAGAAAAGGCAGCTGCTTCAAGACTAAGAATGGAATAGAAACACTAGAGGTTAAACAGTGCTGGGAAACTTCATAGTTCTCTTCCAACCAAACTAGAGAAGCCTTGTTAATATTCTGTCATTTAGCTAAGGTACCAAAAAGTCCACAGCACAGAAATGGTGACTATGCCCTACGGTGACTATGCAAAGTTTATAGCCATTTTTTGACTAGAGCAAACGTAGTCTTCAGTGAAGTGATAAATTCACATTTATCACTTCACTGAAGTAAAGATTTCCAGAAAAATATTTAAACCTCTTTAAAAGATGACTCCTTTAACATCAACAAAAGCAGCACATAAGACATGCAAAAAAGAAAATGTGTTCTATAAAGAAAAAAAAAGCCAATCAGTAGGAAGAGACCCCCAAAATTCACTGGAAACAGAAGAATTTGATTAATATGTTCATTGACTTAAAGGAAGACCTAGTATTAAGGAATGAACAGATGGGAATTCTCAACAGAGAAATGGAGACTTAAAAAAAAAAAAAGCAATTCTAGAATAAAAAGTAACATACCTAAAGTAAAAAAAATAAATAAATCACTGTATTGGACTAATAATAGATTGGAGATGATAAAAAAACAGTCTATAAACTTGAAAACATGTTCTCAAAAGTCCAATTTTGAGTAAGAGACAAAAAAGACTGGAATGAAAAATGATCAAGTTTTAAAGACTATGGGAAAACCTCAGTCAATCTAAACCACATGTAACCGGAGTCACAGAGGAAAGTAAAGATGTACAGAAAATAACTGAAAAACATGGTAATCAATTTCTCAAATTTATGAAAACTTCAAGCTATAAATCTCAGAAGCTCAGTGAAACCAAAGGGGAATAAATACAAAGAGAACTACACCTAGGCCATTACACTCAAAATGAGGAATAGCACAGACAAAGAAAATCTTGGAAGCAGTAAGAAAACATTACAATCTTTCTTATTACTGGGGGATGTTGTATATAATGATGGTTTTCTTAGTAGATGCACTATTAGCCAGAAAACAATTTAATAACCTATATGAAATAGTGAAAGGAAAATAAAAATGTCAATTTAGAATTCTGTAGTCAGTGTAAATATCTTTCAAAAATGAGAGTGGATGATATTTTCATATAATCAAAAGTTTAGAAGAATGAATATATTGCCAGCAGAACTACAAGAAATACTAAAAGAAGGTTGTTAACTAAAGAGAGTACCAAATGGAAACAGATCTATATATAACAAGAAATAAAGAGTATGAGAAATGGGGAACATGTAGTTAAATACGAAAGACTTTTTTCTTAATTTCTTAAAAGACAGAATACGATTTAAAATAAGTATTGTTGTGTAGGGTTTATAATACATGTAGGTACCAACATTCCAAAAGTCAGAGGATCATATATGGAAGCATGTATGTTGTAAGGTTCTTATATCTCTGAAGGGTGAAGAGTGAAGTATGAAGTGCTATGATATTAATTCTAAGCAGACTATAGTAAGTTAAAGACGCATACTGTAATTCATAGAGCAACCACTAAAAATCAAAAAGAGTTACAGTTAAAAAATCAATAGGAAATGAAGAGGTATGGATGGACTACAACGTGAATTTAGAAAAAGGCCCACAAATACAAGTGACAAAGTTGCCAAGTTACCCAGCCATTCAATGGGAAAATGAAAATCTTTTCATCAAATGGTGCTGACCTAATTGCATATACCTATGGGGAAAAAAAATAAATCTTTATCCCTACCTCCTCCCATCAAAAATGTTGATTTAAAAATGATCACAGACTTAATCATAAAGGCTAAAATTATAATAAAACATAAGAAAATATTCCTAACATTAGAGTAAGATAAAGAACCAAAATCTTAAAAATAATAAATTATCCTTCAAATTTAAAAACATCCGGTCTTTAAAAGACACTGTGAAAAAATGAAAGCACATTAGGAGTAAATATTCCCAATACATATATCTGAGAAATCTTTCAAATACATTCTAGTAAGAAAACAATACAACTAAAAAAGAATGAAAGCTTTGATACTTAACAAAAGTAGATCTACATTAGGCCAATGAGTACTTGAAAAGATATCAGGCACCTGGGTGGCTCAGTTGGCTGGGCGACTGCCTTCGGCTCGGGTCATGATCCTAGAGTCCTGGGATCGAGTCCTGCATCAGGCTTCCTGTTTGGCGGGGAGTCTGCTTCCCCCTCTGACCCTCTTCCCTCTCCTGCTTTCTGTCTCTCATTCTCTCTCTCTCTCAAATAAATAAATAAAATCTTTAAAAAAAAGATGCTCGAAGTCATTAATTATTAGGAAATGCCAGTTAAGACTATAATTATACTCCAATTCAAACTCATCTGAATAGCTCAACTAAAGATTGAAAGTACCAATTGATGACAAGGATGTGGCAAAACAATCTTCACATGTTACTATTAGGAGTATAAAATGATAAAACCCACATTGGAAAACATTTCATGGTTTCTTATAAAGTTAAACATATATCTATTACCCAAGAATCCTAATCTTAAATATTAACCCAAGGGAAATAGCCACAGACTAGAAACAATCTGTATGTCCACCACATAAATAGACAAACCAATGGTATATTCATACAACTGATTCCTACTAAATAATAAAGTTTGAGAAATTGCTAATATACACAAAGTTACAGATAAACTTCAAAAATGTGAAGCTAGATACAAGCGTGTATTTATATACTAATATACTTTATATATATATATTTAATAAAGATTCTATTTATGAGGTTATAGGATAGGGAAAACTAAGTTGACAGAAATCTTAATAGTGATGTGGGGGTGGGGGTAGGAGCTGGTGAGGATTTACCGCAAAGACACAAGAAGGAAGTTTTTGTGATGACAGTGAAGTGGTATATGGTACAATAGTGGCTGTCCAAAGATGTCCGCATCCTATTGCCCAGAATATGTGATGACGTTGCCTTACGTGGCAGAAATGACATTGCAGATGTGATTAGATTAAGAACCTTTAAAGATTCTTCATCTTTAATAGAGAGATTATGCTGGATTATCCAAGTGAGCCTCCTGCAATCACAAGGGTGCTTAGAAGAAGGAGGCAACAGGGTCAACACCAGGAAAGTAGAGGTGGTGATAGAAAGAGAGGTTGGAATACTGTGCCCTGAAGACAGAGAAAGGGCCCAATCACAAGGAATGAAGGAAAGCTGATGGCTTCTAGAAGCTGGAAAAGTTCAGAAAAGGGGATTCTTCCCTGGAACCTCCAGAAGGAACCAGGCCTGCTCACGTCTTGATTTGATACCAATAAGACATATTGCAGGTTTCTGAACTCCAGAACTTGGAGTTAATAAATTTATCTTTTGTTAAGCTACCAAGTGTGGCAATCTATCGCAGCAGCAAGAAGAAACTAATACAAGGTGATTGTTATGTGGGTGTATGAATTTGTCAAAACTTGCTGAAGTGTGTAATCAGAACCTGTGTATTTAATTGTATGTAAATTATACCTCAATTAAGTGAATTTTCAAATACACTGAAAAATTCTGCATAGAAAATATGTTTTGCGTGAACAGTTCTAAGGCTCTGGTGTCCAATATAGCCATGGGTGGCTACTGGGTACTTCAACTGAAGCTACTCATGTGTTCTGTGGTACACATACATGGGATTTTGAAATTTTAGTACAAAAAATTCCATCAATAGTATTATTACATGTTGAAATATTCTGCATATGTTAGATTAAAATATATGAAAGCTTTTTTACTTGTTTACTCTTTTGTAATGTGGCTTCTACAAAATTTAAAATTACATATGTCACATATGTAATTACATATGTGACATATATAATTTTAGCTTATTTAGCAAATACATATGTGACTGTATTTTTCATAGACAGCCCTGCCTCAAGTACTGTATAAGTTCAGAGAGGGGTTAGAATCCTATCTAGCTAGAACAAGATTCTGGGAGGGAATTCATCCTTGAAAATTTTTCCAAGATCAGTACTATAGAAGAGAACACAGTATTCTAAGAAATAGGAAATGAAAGGTCAGAATTAGAAGGTGAGAGTTTAATGCATGTTTGAAGAATACCAAATAATGGAGGTTGGTTAGAGCATACAGCTAATGAGCAGAATTGGAGATTGAATAATCTCATTATTTTTGTTTGAATATTAGATAAGCCCATATTCAAATGTAAACATAAATACCTCGCAATTCCAAACATAAAGGATGTTGGCATTACTATGGCTAATATTTTATGTTATTTGTGAGACCGTTCCATTAGCACAGATAAATTACAAAGATAACATCTCCCATTAGCATAGATAGGGAGTCAATTGTGTATGGAATTTTTTTTTTTTTTGGCAGTTTCATTCTTAGTCTGCTCATCAAGAGAGTGAATAATCTACCAGAGGTCCCTCTCTAATTTTTTTGTAAGTAAGCAGGCTTTAAATTCATGAAGTGGTTAAAACATGGATACGGTATACCATACTCAAAGGAAAAATGCTAAGACAATTGTTTAAATGGTGGTATCCAGAATATCATGCATTGGTTTATGTAAGTTGCAAAACAAAAGAACTTCTAGATCATTTGGGAAAACTAGACATCCATTTAAAATGTTCAGATTTTTGCATCGCAAGTAGTAGTTGGCATGGGAATAAATGCTCTTGAATTTTCTTGAATTTTGTGTGTCTATACCATACACACATACACCAAAATGAAGTACATACTTGAGTGATGAAGAGGTTTTTGCCACTATGTTTAATTATGAAGATTGTACATGGATTATGGTAACCTTTGAAAATAGGCCTTTTGGGGTGCCTGGGTGGCTCAGTTGGTTAAGCAACTGCCTTTGGCTCAGGTCATGATCCTGGAGTCCTGGGATCTAGTCCCGCGTCAGGCTCTCTGCTCAGCGGGGAGCCTGTTTCTCCCCCTAAACCTCCCCCCTCTCATGTACTCTCTCTCTCTCTCTTTCTCACTCTCTCAAATAAATCTTAAAAAAAAAAGAAAATAGGCCTTTTTTTATTTTATTTTTTTACATATACTAGGGAGAGATTACACACATACCTATGAAGGGTAGATTACCTCATTCATAGAAATAAACCTTAAAATATATCAAATGTCTCCTGAGTAAACACTTATTTTTCAACTGCCATAAAATCAAGATAAAAAGGTAGAGCCAACCATAATTTGCTAAAATAAAAACTAAATTCAACACTATCAGTTAAAAAAAAATTCTTTGTGTTAGCCACTACCACAATTAAGAAAATGTTAGTTCCTACACTCAAATTGTCAGTCTATGGAAGAAGAGAGATGCATAGATAGATGTCATCCAAAGTCTTTGGATGTCTTTATAAGGGTAGCTTGTCAATGGAAAATTCTTGTGTGTCAAATCTGAATGTTTTTGTTTGAACTAATGCCATTAAGGCATTGTTAATTAACTGCCTAACAGTTTGAAGTCTACTGCTTGGAAGTTCTGGAGCAAAACTTGAGGGCATACTTCTAAAAATACTAGAACATGGGGCACCTGGGTGACTGTCCGTTAAGCGTTTGCCTTAAGCTCAGGTCCTGATCCCGGGGTCCTGGGATCGAGCCCCGAGTTGGCTCCCTGCTCAGCGGGGAGCCTGCTTCTCCCTCTCCCTCTGCCTGCCACTCTCCCTACTTGTGCATGCTCGCTCTCTCTCTCAAATAAACACAACCGTAAAAAAAATAAATTTAAAATCCTAGAACATGGTACTTAATATAGAATATCATTTCTACAAGAAAAAGTGTTAAATTAGTATGTTGCAATATAATTTCAATTCTGGAAAATAAAATGACATATAATAGATCTTGAAAAAGATACTATTCTATTTAGTTTAGGCACATATTATCCGTCTGATGAAATACTGTGTCAAAGGAAATAAAACACTATTGCTAAGTGGTGTTCCAACAAAGCATTTCAACAGTGTTTCATGTTAATTAATAATAGGCTAATAGATGGTCTCTGCTATTTACTTAAAATAGCTTTCTGTTGAAGGTGACTTTGACTTTACAAAATGATGAACTTCTTGTTTTGTGTGCTTTGCAATTTGAAAACAAAAAGCCATAGTATTCAATCACTATTTATGTGAGGCCATTTTGTCCAAAATACTCTACTAGTGCCCAGAAAGGAGATAAAGCAGATTGATAAGCTAAAATTAGCATATGGTCCACCTAACATTGTAGTAAGATTATCTAATGTCTAACTGGAGTTACTGATTTAAAAAGAAGTGGGTTGGGATACAAGATTTTGGATTAATGACCAATTGGGAGGACTTCCAAAGCTATCACTATAGATTAGGAATTACCTTTATGATTCTTATTCTTAAAATGCGGATAATATCATAAAGGGGGGTGGGAAGCACTGAAGAATGGTCATAGTTGGTTAGGCTCAGTTAAGGTTCAGCATGCCTAGGAGCAAATGGGATGAAGAATTAAGAGCTGCCTGGCCTTTGACCTCACTGAGGAACTGCAGGCTTTTACAACTTCAGGGTACACATTTTTTTTTTTTCCCTAAGCAAGAGCTCCTAAAACAATGAGAAGGAGACCCAATGATGAGGCAGAAGAATTTATCTTGATCATTGTTATATTCACGGTCTATCTCCAAGTGCCAGGCCTACAGGCTTGTAATTACAACTGTCCTCAATGGAATAAAGGTTTCCAACAAATTATAGCAATAACTCTCTGCATGACCTGAGTAACCACCTCTCAGTTTGTTCTTGAAAATGTGCAACTTTAACATGTGTGACCATTTTCAAGTATTTTTGAGAATAAAGTGTGTATATAATGTATATTCTTAAGTAATAAAAATGATAAATCTGCCTGTGTGTTACCACTCCTTATAAGCAGAGATAATGCCATTAATGGCTAAAAACAGCACTGAATAGTTCATTGACATTCATTTGGGTTGGAAAGAATATGGCAAATATTCTCCAATTTCTGACATTGGTTGCTGATGGATTATATTAGTGCTTCTCAGTGATATCCCCTATTATGTATATATAAAAAAAAAACCTTTAAGATAGGATAATCTAACACTGAATTTGAGATTCTTCATTATGTCATTTGCATAGGTGCCTAAAATACATAGTAAGACAGATTCTATGGATAAATAATGGAATTTGAAAAATGATTCCATAGTGAGGATCTTGTGAACTTGTATGGCTAGTATACCTTTTAATCTTCATCAATGCAGGGCACCTGGGTGGCTCAGTCGGTTGGGCCTCTGCCTTCAGCTTGGGTAATGAGCCCCGGGTCCTGGGATTGAGCCCCGCATCAGGCCGCCCCCTGAGCAGGGAGCCTGCTTCTCCTTCTCCCTCGTGCTTGCTTGCTCCCTCTCAGATAGACAAAATCTTTAAAAAAAAAAAAAAAAAAAAAATCTTCATCAATGCAGCCCTATTAATTATATGGAAATATGTATGCACTTAAAATATTTTGAGAGGCCCCTAGGTGGCTCAGTCGGTTAAGTGTCCGACTCTTGATTTCGGCTCAGGTCACGATCTCAGGGTCATGGGATGGAGCCCCCCGTGGTGCTCCGCACTCAGTGTGGAGCCCGCTTGTCTTCTTCCTCTGCTCCTCCTCCTATTCACGCTCTCTCTCTCAAATAAATAAAATCTTGAAAATTTTAATGGATAAAAACATTATAAATTCTACCGAACCTTTTTTATTACCTCTTCCAGATCATATCTTTCTGATAGAAATTTATCAGTTTCTCTAAAATCTACTCTTGGTTTTTTTGATACCCTGTATTACTCCTATTTCTATTTTATTTAAGAATATTTTATTTGCTATTTAGAATAGATAATACATGCAAGTTAAATAAAATTCAAAGGATACACATTGGTATCAGTGAAATGTAGGCCTCTTTTCACTCTGTCCCCCAGCTACTGGGTTCTCTAGAAGCAATCACTGTCACCTTCATGTTTATCTTTACACAGTTATTCAATACACATGCCAGCATATACATGTTTTTTAATGCAATGGCATCAATATTTATATACACCTCTCTGTACCTGCATTTTTTTCTCATCTTATTTTATCTATAACAGAGGTTGGCAAACTGCATCTCAGAAGTGAAATCTATTCCATCTCTTGTTGAAAGAGAGCCACTTGTTCATTGCTGTACTATTTATTTTTGCCTTCAAGCTTCAACAGAGGAGTTGGATTTTCTTACTACAGAGACCTGATAATCCCAAAAGACTAAAATATTATCTGGCCCTTTATGGAAGAAAAGTTTGTACAATTGCTAGAAGGACTTTCACTACCCATACATAGAGAGGTGCTAATACTTTTTAACAAGTTTGTAATAGCCTGAAAGGGGGCATGGAATCTTGAAGCTACTTTTATAGACATAGTATTATATATATATATATATATATATATATATATATATATATATATATATTTTTGGAGTGTATCTGACTGCTTTTATAAACACTGAACATAGCGCATTCTCCCCAACTTCACTTCCAAAACTTCCTTTCCCTCTATTTTAGTTGATTGTATTTTTCAGAGTTTACCTTTATAATTTTAAATATACTTGTAACTCATGACTTCAGTTATCAACATGTAACATCGGACCTAAAGGAGTTAAAATATATAACAGTATCAGCTGTTTAAACTTTAGGTGTTAAA
This sequence comes from Callorhinus ursinus, assembly GCF_003265705.2. Taxonomy (NCBI): domain Eukaryota; kingdom Metazoa; phylum Chordata; class Mammalia; order Carnivora; family Otariidae; genus Callorhinus; species Callorhinus ursinus. The sequence continues at coordinate 3,353,349 of NW_027397065.1, forward strand.
CTTTAACTTGTATCTTTCCTCCCCAGTCTCTTAGTTTTCTACTTACAAGGTTGATAGTCTGAATTTATAGCACTCATGTTCTTTGGACTCCTAATGCCCCATTTGCTGTAGTCTTAGTCTTATAGTAAATGAGAATTAGTGCTCATCTGTCACTGATTGCTAAGTTTGTCTTTCTCTGGAGATCCATGACAAACAGAATTCTATTCTTGGTTACTTTGAATATTTTATTTTTAAAAGAGCCAAATGCTTTTCTCTATCGGTTGAAAGGATTTTTTCCCCTTTATTCTAGAAACCATATTTTCATATGTTGAACCACTCTTGCATTCTTGGGGTAAATCCCACTTAGTCTTAGTGTATGATCCTTTTAATATGCTATTGGATTCAGGTTTCTATTATTTTGTTGAGTATTTTTTCATGTAGTCCTAAGAAATCTGGTCTGCAATTTTCTTGTGAGGTCTTTGTCTTGGTTTTAGAATCAGGTTAATATTGGTTTCACAGAATGAGTTAGGAAGGTTTCCTATTTTTTGTAAGAATTTTAGGATTGTGATAATTATTTTTAAACATTTGGTAGAATTTGCAAAAGAAGCAATCTGGTCCAGTGTTTTCCTTTGCTGGAAGTTTTTGATTACTAATTTAATCTCTTTACCTGTCATGGGTACATTCAGATTTTTCTTTTCTTTCTTCTTCTTCTTTTTTTTAAGTAGGCTCCATACACAGCATGGAGCCCACCATGGGGCTTGAACTCACAACCCTGTGATCAAGACCTGAGCAGAGATGAAAAATCGGACACTTGGCCAACTGAGCCACGCAGGTGCACTGCCTTCAGATTTTCTATTTCTTGAGTCAAGTTTTATAGTTTCAATGTTCCTAGGAATTTGCCCCTTTTATCTAGGTTATCCAATTTATTGTTGCACAATTGCTTATAGTATTCTCTTATAATCTTTTTATTTCTATGTCAGTTACAATGTCCTCACATTCTTTCTTGGTTTTAGTAATTTTTCCCCTCTCCCTTCCAGTAAAGATTTGTCAATTTATTGGTATATTCAAAGAACCGACTTTTGGTTACATTGATTTTCTTTTTCTATTTGCTAGTTGATTTATCTCCACTTAAATATTTATGATTTTCTTCTGTTTTAGGTTTAGTTTTTCTTTTTTTTCTAGCTCCTTAAGGTATGTTAGGTTATTGATTTGAGATTTCTTTAATGTAGGAATTTATAGCAAGAAATTTCCCTCTGAGTACTTTTACAACATCCGACTGGTTAAGAATATGTTGTTTAATTTTCACATTTTTGTGGATTTTCCAGACTTCCTTTTTAGTTTTATTCCTTTTTAACTATAAAGAAATTTATTTTTGTATGATTTCACTGAAAAAAATTATTAAGACTTATGTGTCCTAAAATGTGTTCTATTCTGGAGAATATTCCATATGCCTTCTCTTGTTTTGCTTTTGTCTGTGTTGTTTTACCCATCATTGAAAGTGGGGTGTTGAAATCCCCAAGTGTTAGTGAACTGCCTATTTCTCCCTTCGATTTTGTCAGTTTTTGCACCATATATATGCCCCTAACTACAGAAGTGCCTTTAAATTGGAGAGTTTAATCCATTTGTTTTTAAGTAGTTACTGATAAGGAAGGAGTCACTTCTGCCATTTGCTCTAGTTCTTACTTCTCAATTCCTCCTTACTACCTTCATTCGTGTTAGATACAAATTTTCTAGTATATCTATTTTGATTCCTTTCTCCTTTGTCTTACTAGTTTTTTCTTACTGGGTGACTTGGGCATCACAATAAACATTTTAATTCCTAACAATCTAGTTCAGATTAATACTTATTTACTTTCAAAAGGATACAAAAACTGTGTTCCTATATTCCTCCACCACTTCTTTATATTGTTATTATCACAAGTTACATCTTCATACATGGAATGCCCATCAACACAAATTTATACTTATTGTTTGATGCATTTGTCCTTTAAATCACATAGGGGAAAAAAAGAGCAGCAAACGAAAAATATGTTGAATCTGATCTTTACATTTATCTTAGCAGATACCTTTTACAAAATTCTTTATATCGTCACATGGATTGAGTTAATGTTAGTTGCAATACCCTATTAACTATAGTCATAATACATTAAAGCCCCAGGACTTATTTTGTAGCTGGAAGTTTATATGTTTTGACCACCTTCTTCATTTCTTGCCATTCTCTTTGGGCCCTATTTCCTAACCCAATCTTCCATTGATAGATCAGTGCTGCTCCAGTACGAGAATACTAGAAATTTTCCTCACTTGGTCACTGATCTAAGTGAGTTATTTCTTGTCAGGAAAATACTTTTTTTCTTTAATTTTTTTATTGTTATGTTAATCACCATACATCATTAGTTTTTGATGTAGTGTTCCATGATTCATTGTTTGTGCATAATACCCAGTGCTCCACGCAGAATGTGCCCTCTTCAATACCCATCACCAGGCTAACCCATCCCCCCACCCCCTCCCCTCTTAGAACCCTCACTTTGTTTTTCAGAGTCCATCGTCTCTCACGGTTTGTCAGGAAACTACTTTTTTTCTTACCTTCATGGCCAGTCACCTCATAGAAGTCTAGCCCTGAGCAAAGGTTTGCAGTAGTTTTCCTCAGTCTTCTTTCCTGAATCTTAGAGTCCTATCTTACTCTTTGTTTCAAGTATCAGCTTGACATAAAACCCCTGCCTTGCATAGAATAATTTTTTATACACTGAAAGAAATTCATGCTTGGTCTCTCTACCTGCTTCCAAACAACCTAGAGGCTGACAGGTCTGCAGTTTTTGCTCAATTCACCACTTTGCATTTGCATTCTATTTCTGGTTCACATAGGAGAGGGCTAGTTCATAAACCTGGCTATGCCACCACTCCCTCCAAGACAATTTATTAATTCTATGTTTCTCGGAACACAAGGAGTGTCTAAATACAAGATCTTGCAAAAAAAATCAAGATTAGACTTGTATAATACAAGGTATTAATAATATTGATAAACAGAATTATAGAAGTCATGATAGGTTTCACATTTTTATATAGAAGAATACGCATACCAAGGAGGTCACATATGCTGCCTATACAAATCTCCCAGCTCTCTTATCATTGTCATTTGTAAATGATGCTCTCAACTAGATAAATGAGGATCCATTATTTTGATACTTTATCTTCTGTTGTAAGTGACAGTTCTGTTCTGAGTCTTCTGAAGTTTCTATTCTGCCCGCACCCCCTCCCTTAGGAGATCATGGCTGATGGTCCTGGTGTTACTAGTACCAGGTCTCCAAACACTGAAGTCAGAACAAGCTGAAATTCCATGATTAACAGTATGTTCCTTAGCAGCAGGATAACTGATACTTATAATTTGTCTTCGTGCTTGATATTCACAGAAATTTTAGAGAGAGATCTTGTAGTTTATAGAATCCTGTCACTGGGTAAGATATGATTCTACTGGACCTATTTGGGAGCAATTCTGAGACACATATAATCAACCTCTTCTGACACTTGCCTCATTAGCTTAAACCAAATTCAGGAAGTTGCTAGGTCCTGCTTCTATGTGGACCCTGGCATTACTGTCCCCACATTAGAAATGTTTGCTAAGCACATCCAACTCTCAGTCTGGTACCATACAGGTTGACTACATGGTCTCATAGATTTAATACAGGTTGCTTGAAGAAAATTTCCTATTATTGAACAGAGACAAAAATGGCTCAGTCTCAAAAGTACCTTTTGATATTTCATGCTAAAATTCAAAATATACTTGGGTTTCTATAAAGTGATTATTGAACAAATGTTTATCCTGAATTTGATTTGGTAGACTTTAAATTATGGAAACACAGATCATAAAGAAGTATAGATAACAATTTGAAAGTGTATAACACCTGTTTATGCATTTAAGGTGTATAAATGTTTAGCAGTAGTAATTCCCTTTTCTATAAAATTATAATGATAATCAGTTCATTTCTTTTCAAAATTTTGATCTGTTTGGAACTGAAATGCTTTATTGGGAAAGCATCATTGGAGACTACACCTGCTAAGTAGAAAGTTATTCAGAAGGCCAGTAGAGGGGCGCCTGGGTGGCTCAGTCATTAAGTGTCTGCCTTCAGCTCAGGTCATGATCCCAGGGTCCTGGGATTGAGCCCCACATCCGGCTCCCTGCTCAGCGGGAAACCTGCTTCTCCCTCTCCCTCTCCAACTCCCCCTGCTTGTGTTACCTCTCTCACTGTGTCTCTCTGTCAAAAAAAAAAAAAAAAATCTTAAAAAAAAAAAAGGGCCAGTATAATGACATCGGTTTTCCAATCTCTGAAAATAAATGACTTGAATGTAAAATGAGGGGTATTATGCTTAATTGGAAGTCTTTGACATCACTCCCAGAAGAAGGTACTTCTCCCCAGTGACAGGGCATATAAACTAGGTATTTTTACAAATGCTACTAGGTAGATAATCTACTACTTTTCTAGATCTTCAAGAGCTCATTAAATGGCAAGCTTCACATATTATGCTATGGAGGATTTCTGAAATGCTGGAGAATTAAATCCCAGAGGCCCACTACTTGTCCACCCCATTTGATACTGTGGTCCTGGCTTGGAGTGGCCAATAGAAGTCAGTACCTTGGCAGATAAATAGCATTTGTTTAATTTAAATGACTGTCATCATGCTGCCTTTGTTCTAAAGCACTATGAGGTTAATTGACCAGATATGAAAAATTAGCCAGGCTAAAATTGCCTCTGTTCTAAGTCAGAATTATTAATCTACTGGCCTTAATTCAGAGCTTCTCCATTTTCTGTGATAGACTGAATCACGCAGACTGTTTAAGGGAGAAATGCTAACGATAATAACCTAATTTTAAAATTTTCATGTGCCTAGGAATTTCAGCACAGTCAAATTTAACAGATTTCAAATTCTAACCATGAAAATATGGCTTTTCTATCTAACCTATTTATGTCATTATATGGGAAGGCAAATACGAAAGTATGTCTTATCAATGACTTTTAATTTGCAAGTTTGCTTATGACCTTCAAAACCATTTCACACTAAATATAATCTTAGATTTCATGAATACACTGTGCCTTTCCATTTTATGTAGATAACAGTGTGCTGCCGACTCCGTATCTTATAGCAGAGTAGTTAAGGCCACATCAATTGTGTTTCCATATAGTAAGTAATTACAGAGGTGATTGGAACATTTCTGTAGAGGATTAGCTTAATTTATCAAGCAGTGGCTCTTGTGGAATAAATGAGCAGAAGCACCCTTCAGCTAAATTGTCGACTCTCTGCTACCTACAGGATATGGATGGGATGATTTATTAGTCCATTGAACGCCATGCCTTATAGTTAGGTGTAGCTCTCAAAGTAGAGACCACCAGGGGAGACTATGAGCCTCTTCACAGACAGTACTATTTCTTACTGCATCTCCATACAAATCCCCATCTTGCTCTTCTAAACTATGTATGTCTGGGGTGTCTGGGTGGCTCCGTTGGTTGGGAGTCTGACTCTAGGTTTCGGCTCAGGTCATAGTCTCAGTGTCATGGGATGGAGCCCCACATCGGGCTCCATGCTCAGCATTGAGTCTGTTTGAGGTTCTCTTCCCCTCCTTCCCCCTGCCCCTCCCCCAGCTCATACGCACACATTCTCTTGCTCTCAAATACAATTTTTTTAAGGGTTTTTTTTTTTTTTTTTTTAGAGAGAGAGAGTGAGCCAGAGCATGAGCAGGGGAAGGGAGAGGGACAAGCAGACTCTGAGCTGAGCACAGAGCCTGACAGGGGCTCAATCACAGGACCCTGAGATCATGACCTGAGCTGAAACCACGTGTCCAATGTTTAACTGACAGAGCCACCTAGGCACCCCTAAAATACAATCTTTAAAAAAAAACAAAACAAAAAAACTGTTCATGTCCAGTTTTCATTTATGACTAAAGCCTATCTTATTTATAAATCAAGTACAAAATTTGGACATTTTTCATAGTCAGAATTACACTCTGAAGTCTGTTAAATCTATATGACAATCTCTGAATACTCAAAAGGCAAAGATTTATTTCATGTTAATATGGCCTCATTTATAGTAATATATACCTTTTATTTTAGTAATATATTTTTACAGTTGTATTTTTGGGGTGTATTTTATATTTCAAAAATAGGTTTTCTTTATACATTTTTTTTTCCTTGTTAAGCAGAGATAATGACTTTCTGGAAGAATTCAGGCACTTAATTCCTTTGTAACTACAACACGGGTATCTACTTGCTTCACTTATTTTAGGTCCCTAGTACAGCACAAAGTTCAATTTTAGCCATGGAATTTAGTTGTGAACATGACCAGGGACAGGCACACTAACCAAGGCATACAGAGCTTGTGGCTGCCGGCATTATAAGCAAAAGTGCAGAGTGACGTCTGTTTACAGAGGCCATGTGATATCAGGAAGAATCCATAGGTAATATTCCTGTGAGGACAACTAAGACTCTTTGAAGCTACCTATATAAATTTAGACAGCATTTTAAATGAATGGGGGCAAAAAGGAGCACCAGGTAAAAGTGAAGACGAATTTTTAAAATGTGCTACAGAGGTCTTATCTGTATCAAAGGAAATTTCTCCATGTATTGGGAGATAAGAAAAATAATATAACAAGATAAAACAAAAATAGTGTTTGCCCTTACCCAGAAATTTACTTTCTTTTTGATAATGATTGTTAAGCCTGGAGAACCAATTAACACAATAAAACATCTATTGTTAAATTCTTTAGTTCTTGTTTCCTGATTTGTAGTCCAAGTTGTTTAATTTTTTTAAAGATTTTATTTATTTATTTATTTATTTATTTATTTATTTGAGAGAGAGAGAGAGAGAGAGAGAATGACAGAGATAGCAAGAGAGAGAGATAATGACAGAGATAGCAAGAGAAAGCAGGAGTGGGGAGGAGAGGGACAAGCAGGCTTCCCACTGAGCAGGGAGCCCAACGTGGGGCTCCATCCCAGAACCCTGGGATCATGATCTTAGCTGAAGTCAACGCTTAACCAAACAACTGAGTCACCCCGGCGCCCCTGTGGTCCAAGTTGTTTGGACAGTATCTCTATTATCAGAAGATACTGCTGTTATCTAGTTGGTGAAAACTGTCAAACTATGGAATATTTACCTTCTTTGTTATAAAGGAAAGGGAAAGATTTTCAAAAAAATTAAATTCAAGCCAGTAATCCAGTTTACTATATTACATCAATGTTAGAACTTTATTAAAGTGTCAATAAGGAATTTGTTCAGCCTCTCTTCATAGACTTTAAAAACCTCCTACCCTAACATATCCAGTAATAGGTACACCAGTGTATTAAAAGAAGAAACAAACAATTATCATATGAGTATTTTTAAAAGATTATGCATGTTGAAGAATAAGAAATGCAATCACATATAAGGGCTATGATTACCTGTAACTGCAAAAATTTATGATCAAATAGGAATTGTTTGTGATTACAGATAATTTGGCTTCTTTAAAATGCAGGATATTTATGTATGTAGAAAATTGGCTGTTAGAAGATATAATAGAAGACTCTGCATACAGAAAAGAAGATCAACTAAATGTAAACATAACAGGGAATATGGGAAGGAAGAGAGAACAACAACAAAATCAATGCAAGCCTCCTGAAAGAAACAAGAGTGTAGTTGAAAAAAAGGAAGGTATTTCCAAGAAATAAAATGTTCTTGGGTAGAAGGATTAAAACTCCACAGAATGTCAATGGCTCCATTATTATATGAAAAGATACACTGTTTTTTTCTGAAAGCTAGACAAGTTGATCTTAAAATTCATTTGGAAGAATAAAGGTGTAAGAATAGCTTTGGAAGCACTGAAGATGATCAGTGAAAGAGGGATGGAGGGTGTTATACTAAAATATACTATAAAGCTATAAATTAAAAAGTGTGTTAATAAATTAAAAATTGGTACATAGAGAAATGTTATGTTAAGGTTAAAAAAATAGATTGAAATGAATAAGGGAATTTGTGATAAAGGTGGGGAAAAGTTCATTTTAATAAACCATGCTGAAACAACTATATACCTAGATGGAAAAATATAAATCTATATTGAATCCTATCATCTAATAGTACAAGTTGTATAATTATCAGATAAATAGAAATATACTGTGAATAGTATATATGTAAAAAAACTGAAATCTAAGTTAAAATATGAAACTATACAAGCACCACATATTGGTCTCTAGCTAAGGGATACAGAAAACTTTTCTAGGAACTAAGGTTCCAAAACCACAAAGAAAAGGTTTGATAGATTTAGCTACATAAACAAATTAATTCATTAAAGTAGAATGAAAACTTAGAAAAAAATATATATGCAACTTACATTATAACTATTTTATAGTCCCTACACACAAAATGTCTCTAATATTGAAAAGACCAACAATCCAATAAAAAAAATGGGCATAATGTATGAACAGTTCAAAGAAGAAATTGAAGTACCGTCCAGAGTAGAAAAGATGTTCAATCCAGCTCATATTTATAATGCAAATACAAATTAAAACTGCACTGATATGCCATTTCTTATATATCAAGCCAGATCATTCGAAAGTTTGATAGCATACTATTGTTTACAAAGCTGTTACAGAGGGAAATAGAAACTCTCACATTGTTGGTGGAAAAGCAAAATGGTACAATTACTATTGTGGTTCCAACATCTGGCTAAATTATGTAGAAGTCCAACTTCTAGATATCTACTCAAACAGAAGATGGCAAAAAAAATGAAATGTCTCATGCACATGGCTATTCATTTTTGTATCATTCATAGGAACAAAAGTTGGAGACCCATATTATAGCCACACCATAGAGAATTATCCATCTTTTAAAAGAATATAGAATGGAGGCCTCTATTAGTACCACTGTGTAAAAAGAGGCAGAGAAATATGAATCTGCACACACATATATGTTTCTATTTCTAAGAAAGAAAGAACAAACCCAAAACTAGTAAGAATAGGTGAAGAAAGAAAAAAAAGCATGGGACAAGAAACAAGACTTCCTTGATTTTGGCTTCTTTTATAATTTTGACATGATAATTATTTAAATGTTTTACAAAGGTCTAATAGAATTTTTAGAATTCTCTAAAAATTCAGAACAAATGCAAACACCTAAACTCTATAATGTTGTTTTACAGCATAATTGCCAAGGAAATCATCACTACAATAGCTTTGAAAAAATACAAAGTTTTGACTGTTGAATGGGAAATACTCCTAAGGAAAAAATATGACCAAAGAATCATTAAACTGCATCCAATGATATTGATGACATTAGTCTTGGTATCGCTATTAGGGGTTAAAACAGGTAAAGTACAAGATTAAATGAATGACAAAAACAAAGATATATGTAAGAACAAAAAACATGCACTTAGTCTTTCTTGCATGCATTATATTTTAGAGTTACCAAATGTAGTTGATATGGGAAAGTTATTCATCAAAAAAATTAAGTTAATAAATGTAGAGGAAATGAGAGGACAAAATACAAATGCAATTCACAGGAATTACAGTGGTAGAGAACACTGACAACGCCCGAACCCAGTAACTCATTTTAACATTTCTAAGTCTAAGACAATCAAGTATCATGTATATACTTGTTATCGTCTCATACTGGGGGGTACCACTACTTAGGATGTATTTTTGCTAAGAAAGATCCAACCTGAATCTTATGCCAGATCAATACACCCATTTACAGGTAATGCAGGGACAAAAGAAACATGTTTAGATTGCTTGAAGCAATAGGCCAAATCCATAATGTGGACAAGTCTGCGGGGACTTGTCCTGAAAGTCCTGATGTGGATCTTGATTTCATCAAACCCTAATAAATTTGAGACAACCTGGAATAGCTGGACAAAGACTAAGGATGTGACTGTGTATTGTGATTTAAGAAATATTTATGTTTTCAAGAGATACTATGAGGTATTTATGGGAGAAATTATATGTCCAGATTTGCTTTAAAATACTGAAGCAAAAAAAAAATGTGGGAAAAAATTAGCAAACAACGATATGCTAAAACTAGGTGTTTAGTATATTATCAATTTATTATACTATTTACTTTATTTTTATAACCGAACATTTTCATTTTATTATGGAAATGTTCAAATATACACAACTAAAGAAGTGCTGGGTCATAGGCCATCACATTAGGGCAGTTAGGGATTGACTAATTGGAAACAAGGGAGCCTACAGAGTAGCCCAATAAGTTTCTGTATTGAAAAGCAAAGATAAGCCCATGAGAAAGCACTTTTATTTCCTCCCAGCTACACGAAGAGGTTAACTAGGAACACGCTAAAGGAAGATCATTCTGCGAAGAAAGCCATGGGAGAAGGCCACCAGCTGACCACCGAGATCACAGAATGGCTACTCTGGGAAAGAGAAACATTGTGGATAATTCACAGCTCCTATTAAGTCTAATGAAGGCAAAGGATATAAAGTAGCTGTGAAAACAAATACAGAAAGCTGTATCTGGGTGCACATATCAGTCCTGATTTTATTTTTGGGTGTGCTTCACAGCATTTTCACGTTTCCTGGATTATTAAAATGAATCACCTGCACACCTACATAAATCATCGGATATGAGATATACTTATATATTTATACATATAATTATCCATATATAGAATTATAGGATTGAGTAAAAATATCTTAGCACATTTCATATATTTCCTGGGAACCTAAGTTATACATGAAGCTGAAGCTTGATTTGTACTTTTTTTAAAATTAATTTTGATTTTCTAAGTTTTAGCTACTAACATTAAGGTATTTTAAAACCTCCCCTTCTTCCAAAATTAGCAAAACGCATTCACATACAGATTAAATACTGTTAAAAACAGGACAACAGGCCTGAAACAGAGTTGATTATGCTAAGTTCCATGTCACGAAACCAAGATTTACCGAATTACAGTTTTGGCTCTCCCAGGTATGGAATTGTAAACCAGTCATTCAGAAACTGCCTGATCAGCACTAGGTAGGTAACCTACTTGAGAGACCCTTGCCGTTTCCTAAACCAAAGTAACTTTGCAATAAGCAACATGCTTTTTTTTGCCTAGTGTAACTTTCTGGTTTTCCCTTCTCTTTGGTCTATAAAAGTCATTTTGTACAACTCCTCAGAGCTCCTTTCTATCTGCTAGGTTGGATGCTGCCCAATTCAAATCAGTTTTTTCTCAAATAAAATTTTAGCTATGCCTCAGTTTATCTTTTAACAGTACTATATAACAGATCAGCTACTTCACACTTTATTGATGATGCTGATAGGAACATCGCAGAATAGGTACCATTTTCTCAAAGACACTTGAAGCTCAGAGATAGTAATATTTCCTATAATAGGTATAATTTTTGCCCACAACCGTTTCATTATTTGTTCTAGTTTTTATCACACAATGTAATAGAAAATTTTCATATATTTTGTTCATAAAATAACATTTTCAAATTGATAATGCATTTCCAAATTATTTCAATGTCTCAAGTTACACACCATTTCTAAATGGATTCTGTATAGAGGATATGGCATGAGTATTTGTTCTAGAATTTGGACCAAAACCCACTAATGCTCCATTTGAAGTTTTTATGTCCCATTTTTAAAAACTCTTTTCCCTTTCATCTTATTTATTCCTCACATGTCATCTACAGCCTTTTCTTTCCCTGCATGCTCACCAGGCATTCACGCTTACTATACAGGTAAGTTAGTACACTGAAACAGTAATTCTCAGACTATAGTCCTGGCCAATTTAGACTTCTGCAGGGGCCCTTTAAGGGCTTTCAAATGAAGAGCAGAAATAATTATGCTGGTCTCCAATCCTAACTCCCCTCACTCTTATGTCAACCTTTGCCATGGTGCTCTCGCCAATATTTTATGTATTTACTGGTAAGATTTAATTTTAATGAGGATTCTGAGGCTAAAATCACTTCCAGTAAAATTTTAAAGTGCATAACTCCAAAACTCTGGATGTACTGACATCCAGAAAGCATGAACATTTATTCTACAGCTATTGTTTGTGAAGCATTTGGGAGAAAAAGCTTAGATGCAAGCCTTGACCTTGAGGAGACTCAAGTCTAGTAAGAGTGTGAAGAAATGTACATAAACTTCAGTAGAGGGAATTTAAGAACTCACAATGAAGGAAGGATGGGGAGAAAGAACAAACTTGGACAAAGGAGGCAGAGTGAGATAAACAATTTAAATAAATAAAAGCTAATACTTTTGCCTGTGGTAAAGCTCAGGAGACCTTTGCAGGGAAATGAGAAGGGGGCTTGCGTCCACCATCTTCCCAGTGCCCTTGCCTCTCCTGGGGTCAGCAACTGGTTTTGGTGCAGGTGCTTCAAGTGTTTGGATATGGTATTTCTTCCAAAACTTGAGGTGATTTTAGAGATTTCTCCAGAATCAAATTTTCACGTTATGAACAAACATTAGAACATAGCCTCCACTGTGTGAGACAATGCAAGCGGTATTCCACCAGCGGGATCAATCTCTAGAGGTGGCTGAAGAAGTTCAAGGTTTACTTTGGAAGCAGGGTATCATTACAGATTTCACAGCATGGATGTTAGAAGGGAAATTCTTTGGGGTGTGTCTGAATGAAATGTACATTTAAGAAAACAGCCAACAACAATACAATTCACTTTTGCTAGCAGTATTGGGCTTTAAATGGCAGTGAAAGTCAACAGGCCTTCCATTTACTCCCTAGCTGGTCCCCTCACTTTTTCCTTTTTAATGTGGAGTCCCTTTCTTTCGTGAAAATGAAGAGAGTAAAGCAGGTAACAATCCAAGAGAAGAAACTCTTGAGAAGAGGTAATAGATGGTCTAACTCATTCCAAACCTTTATTCTGTAGCAGTTATCATAGTACTTCTCTAGAGATGGTTTGCAATGCGGTTGGAGAATTTAAGACCCCCTGTCAATATAACAAAGGGTAAAGGTTCCAGGTCCATCGCACAGATTTGAGAATGTGTGAATACTGCCCAGCACAGACTGAAATCAAATTTCCACATTTGCATTTTACAGTAGACAGTACCTTCCCTAACACTTTAAAACTGTATTAATGTGCATTGAAGCTGCTTAAATACTAATTCGATATTTCAAATGTAAGACTAAGACAGTAATTACGGCTTCCTGAATATAATATAAAAAATTCCACGGCAAATTTAAGACACTTCAGTTTCCAAAGTGACACCATCATTTTTGTGTGTGTGCCCTACCTGGCAATATCGTTCAGGTGCATTCCCAATACAGATGTAAATGGTGAACTGAACAAAATATACTATTGGGGAGGGAATCTTGACAGTTTAATACTCTATGTTACAAAACGCTTAAAGAACAAATTTCTTCTTTTGGAGAAAATACCTTCTTCACATGACTTACGATGTCACAATCAGCAGTCCTTTTATTTTTCTTCTAAGTCAGAAGATAAAAGCCAACAGAACAAACAAACAAACAAACAAACTGAATAGCTGTGTCAAGGGCAGCCCTTCCTTTTAGTTCTATAGTAAAGAAAGGCAAACAACCACGTCAAATGAGGAAGTATACATCATTCATTGGCCCAATATGTAGTTTTTGTCGCTAAGCAGATTAGTTTGCGATTAGATGTATGGGGGTAAAAATCTACGGGGTTCTCCACTTGCAGAGAGGGTGGCTGATTAGTGCAGACATGAGCCAGCAAGAATGTCTCTTACAATTATGCACATTTGTGGCCAAAGAGCTGTGTTAGTCAGGAACCTACCTCAATTAGCAAAGATCAGAACAATGGAAAAAGAAGGTGTTCACAGTCAGAAGTCTATCAAAAAGTAGGCAGCTAGAGAATATAACACCAACAGGTTAGTAAAAGTCTGAGGGAATAGGATAGGTCAAGAGCTTTTTCTCTGCCTACGCACGTTCTTGGGTAAAGAAAATTAAAAAAAAAAAAAAGCTTAGTGTACATAAAATATGTTGAAAGACCAGAACTCATACATGGTCATCACAAAACCAATCTAATTTTCCCTCCACCTGTTACTGAAATCTACTCTGTGAGGTTTTGTCCTCCTCCAGAATAAAATTCCTTCCTAGCCCCAAAGCTCATTTGCTCACTCACAAGAAATCCACAGATTATATAGGACTGGGAATATTAACTACAGAACTGAAACTGGTTTTTAGCTAAAATAGTCATCAAAACTTTGAAATCATTCAAAGATAATTTCTCTCCTTACTTAAGTCTGGTACCGTCTGGAAATTCCAAAGTGAGGGAGGAGACCTGCTCAGCTTCTTCTGTTTCCAGTCTTGTAAGGGTAATGAAGGATCACCACTGTACTCGCACTGACTGGAGAAGCCACACTGTTCAGTGGGATTGAAATCAGTTTAGAAGCTGATTTTTTTTTTCTTCTTCTTTTTTCCCCCAGTAGAACACTCCATCGCTAGGGAGTGATTCTCATTAGGCCAGAGGTAACAGATGAGAAACTTCCACCTCACCTCCATGAGGGCAAGAGATTGAAATTCTCTTCTCTACTACAACTCTTTTATAACCCCAGGCATTCAGGATCAAGTGGCACAGAAAGGATTTTAGACCTCTTCTCTTCATATCCTGAATAGATGATCTACCCCCTCCATTTGGGCTGTGGGAGTATTTGTCATGTATTGTATTCCCTTGCAGTTATATATGTATATGAAGAGGGCATAGGGTTTATCAAACAGATGTATACACACAAAGGATTTATTGTTTTAAAATTCTAACAATTCTCTTTAGTCCTATGAATTGGATTCTTGTCCTCTGCTCAACTTACCGTAGTGCTTTCTTTCTTCGAACCATGAAGATTAACAAATTTAAGTCCTGTTTGTACTACCCAGGATTACATTGCAGTCTGAAATGCCAAGTGCCAAAATACTTGTCAGCCTGTTATCTGATACTAAAGATCATTGTTCACATATATAGACTTTCTTTGACTACACAGTGCCACCACTTAAATGTATTTCACTCTATATATTTTATTCTGTTCTCTGCTGCAATACTGCAGTGATGAGTTCAAGTTCCTTCTGCGCTCTGCAAAATGCCTGCAGCAAACTGCCTAGAAGAGAATCATATAAAAAAAAAAACCCTTCTACATCTGGGGTCAGAGAGGCTTTTGAGACTTTCCTTAACTTAGAAGGAAACAAAACAACCTTTTTCAAGTTGATTATTACCTGAAGATTCTCCCACTAATGTGTAGGGTTAATTTCTTATCTTCTCCTCCCAGACACTACCCTTTTGAAAACAGTGAGACTAAAATTTCTCCTCTCTGGGTTGAGTTTGATTGCTCTTTTACCAGTGATTACCTAGGATTTCCATTTAGGTACGTGCAGACTGTATATCTTGTTTTGAAATTCTCCAACATAAAGAGAAATGTTGACTAGGAAAAAATACCCAATTATCCATCTATGTTACTATTTATGAAAAAAAGAAAAATCTCTATCCCGCATTCACTCCTCACGTCACTGTAATTTCTTTGGTTTATACCAGTTCCAGAAATCGCTCTCACCAGAGCAGTTCTATGCCACGTGACACTTTCAGCTATTTGAACCTTCCTCAAAAACCATGCTTTTGACTTGCATGTCATATTCTCCTCTATTTTTTTTTTATTCTGACAACGGTCTTTCATCACATAAATTGAGTCTTCATTCTCTACTCACCTTGCAAAATTGCTTTCGCTCTTGGATCCATGAAGAGCAACAAATGAAATTCCTGTTTATTTGGAAGCCACAGCCATGGCGTTACTGATCACACTTACAGCAACAACTTGTATTCCTACTGTGGAGTGGCACATTAGCATCCCAGCTATTTTAATAAGCCTTCTTGCCTATAGATATTAAAAAACTAAAAGCTACATTTATCAGATTCCTTTGTGATATGGCTGAAACCTAGAAAGAATGGATACATTTTTAGAAACGCACAAGCTACTACAACTGAATCATAAAAAAAAAAACAGAAAATCTGAAAAAAACGAATTTGAATCAGTAATCAAAAATCTCCCAACAAACGTTAAGTCTAGGCCCAGATGGCTTCACTGGCTAATTCTCCAAGTCAAAGACAAATTAATACCAATCCTTCTCAAACTTTTACAAAATGAATAAAAATAAAAAATAGGACGGAAAGATGTCCAAACTCATTTTACACATCCAGCATTACCCGGATACCAAAAACCAGACAAGGACTCTGTAAGAAAATTACAGGCCAGTATCCTTGATGAGCACAGATACAAAAATCTTCCATAAAGTATTAGCAAACCAAATTCCAAACCAAATAAACCAAACTTAGTAGCTTAAACCAATGCTAATTTGCACACAAATATTTCATAGCAACATTATTCACAAAATCCACAAGTAGAAGCAACCCAAGTATTCACTAATGAATATATAAACAAAATATAGTATATACATACAATGATCAGCCTTAAGAAAAAAGAAAAATTCTGACATATGCTGTAACAGAGATAAACGTTGAACACAATATGCTAAATGAAATAAGCTAGTCACAAAAAAGAAATAATATAGGATTCCACTTACAGGAGTTATTTTAGGAATCAAACTCATAGACAGAAGTAGCATAACTTTTTGGGGTTGATGGGAGAGAGAAAATGGGTAGTTGTTTAATGGGTATGAAGTTTCAGTTTGCAAGATGAAAAGAATTCTGGAGATTGATTGCAAAACATTATACTGTGAATATACTTAACACTAATGAACAGTACACTTAAAAATAGTTCAGATGGTAAGTTTTACATTATTTTATCACAATTTTTAAAAAATCAAAAGCTTTTTCAAATACACACACATGCCCGCAATTTTTTTTTTTACCTTAAAATTCTGTAGGTTGGAAATCCAACATGGGTCTCATTGGGCAAAATCAAGGTGTCAGCAGGGCTGTGTCTTCTGAGGCTTCCAGCAGAGAAACCGAACCGTTCACCATAGAAATCACTTCTTGAAACTGCCGGAATCCATGGTTCATGGCCACCTTCCTCCAGCCTTAGAGCCAACAACAGGTGATTGAAATCCTCTCAAGTTGAATCGCTGGTTGACTGCAGCTGAAAAAGTGTCTCCACTTTTAAGGACCTATGTGGTTAGATTGGTTTTGGTTCACAAAATCGAGAGTTCCAGGGTGAACTCGTTCCCATAACAAGAGAGCAAGGAGAGACCGAAGAAAGCGGCAGGCCACTCCAGACTGGTAGTTGCAGTTTTAACAAGCAAAGGAACTTACGTCTGAGGTTTGTCTTAGGCAGCTGAAAGACAAATAAGTCTTCACACCCATCTGCCAAAATCTTAGAAGTTTATATAGAGGCTTTCACTGGGCTCAGCACACATAATGTCCACATAGTTAAAAGAACACTTTACTCTTTCAAGGCTAAATTCTTGAAACAGCTACTAGTGTGGGCGTGGTGGGCAGAATGTAAATTCCCAGGACGGGGGAGAGGGCGAGGAGCCTCTGGTTGCCCAAGCCAAGCCCCTGGGGTCAACCAGTGGTCATGACCGCTCCGTGATCTTCTCCAACAATTGAGCCCACCTGGATAACCTAGAGAATCTGCCCATCTCGATCTTAATCACAATCTGCAAAACCCTTTTGTCAGGAGAGGTAACCTATTCACAGGTGCCAAGGATTAGGGTGTGGACCTATAGGGACTTGAGCTTTTTGCCAAACAGAGTGAGTCGGGAGACAAGCTGGGTTAATGAGCATTTTGTTTTGCTGCCACAAGTAGTGATTATACTAGCACAGTTTTGTAGTCAGTAATCATGATGGCAGCTCTTGAACCCTGGCATAAAAAGTGTTGTTTTGTTACTAGCTTTGATAAAAGTGGCTTCCTGATTTCAGTAGTTTCCTGATTATGGCTGAGCCACTTGTCCTTAGAAGTTCAGCCCAAAGTCAGCTCCTTTAGGCAACTGAGCAGTTAGGTATGCAATCTAAAATACTGTGTAATAAATCCCTTTCTACAAAATTCAGCAAGACTGGATTATATTGTCTGAAACTGAACTGTTTAACTCCTACATCTATATTACTAAGCAGAGAACTTCCTGACAAACGTTGAATGCCCACTTATCTGATGGCTATCTACTTTTAGGAAATCTTTAAGGATTTTGAAAAGCAGCATACGAAACCTAAGCCATAATTTTACTCTCACATTTGGACCTCTTTCTTGTTCCCTATATCAGTAAAGCCTGATCTGAGTTCTCAGTCTAAACCTTGGGAATCATTCAAGAATAAACTACCTTTTTTTAATCCCTCATATTCATTTAAGAATAAAATAATATTAAATCTTCTCCACATTCCTCAAATTCACACCTGCCTATTTATTGTTCACGCTTCAACTGTTAACGAGATTACCATGAACACCTGTTAACCAATCTCTCAATCACTAAAAGCCTTTTTTTAGCTTGATTGAGATATAATTGACAAATAACACTGTGTAAGTTTAAGATGTACAGCATGATGATTTGATATACATATATATTGCAGAATGATTACCACAATAAGGGTAGTTAACACATCCATCAATCCATCACCTCACATGGTTACTTTTGTGTGTGAGTGTGTGGTAAGGACTTTAAACATCTATTCTCTTAGCAACTTCCAATTATATAATACAGTACTAACTATGGTCACCATGCTGTACATTATATCCCCAGAACTTATTCATCTTATAATTGGAAGTTTGTACTCTTTGACCAACTTTACTGATTTCCCTCACTCCTTTACCTACTCTCCAAACTACCAATTTACTGTTTTTATGAGTTCAGGTTTTTTTAGATTCCACATATAAGTGATATCATATGGTGTTTATCTTCCTCTGCCTGACCTATTTCACTTAGCATAATGCCCTCAAGATCCATCCACATTGTCACAGATGAAAAATTATTTTTTACATGGCTGAGTAATATTCACATATATATTTACATATACATGAACACATATATACATACACACACATTTTCTTTATCCATTCATCTGTTGATGGACACTTAGTTTCTTCCCATGATTTGGCTATTATAAATAATGTTGCAGTGAATATGGGGGTGCAGATATCTTTTTGAGATAGTGATTTTTGTTTCCTTCGGATATATACCCAGAAGTAGGAGTGCTGGATAATAATATGGTAGTTCTATTTTTAATGTCTCGAGAACACTCCATACTGTTTTCCATAGTGACTGCATCAATTTTATTTCCACCAACAGTGCACAAGTATTCCCTTTTCTCCACATCCTCTCCAGCACTTACTCTCTTGACTTTTTGATACAAGCCACTCTAACAGGTGAGAGGTAACAGCTCATTGTAGTTTTGATTTGCATTCCTCTGATGATCAGTGAAGTTGAGTGTCCTCTCATGTACCCATTGGCCATTTGTAGTCTTGTTGGAAAAATATCTACTCAGGCAATTTGCTCAGTTTTAAATCAGATTTGTTTCTTTTTGCTATTAAGTTGTAGCAGTTCTTTATAAACTTTGGATATTAACTCTTATCAGATAGATGGTTTGCAAATATTCCAGTGGGAATCATTCCCATTGTTTCATTTCATTGATGGTTTCATTTGCCATACAGAAGCTTTTTAGTTTAATACAGTTCCAATTGTTGGTTTTTTGCTTTAGTTGCTTGTGATTTTGGTGTCCTATCCCAAAAATGACTGCCAAAGAGTCATTCCCCTGTATTTTCTTCACAGCTTTCATCAAGGCTCTTTCTGAAAAGTGTATCAGGTTATACAACTACTTTGTTAAAAATCTTTCAAAGACATTATTTCTTTTTGCCCATACTTAACATACCCACCTGAGCATACTATTTCACTTTTGCTGACTTCCACATCTTCATTTTTCATCATGGTTTCATTTTTTTCTAAAAGATTTTATTTGTCAGAGAGAGATTGGGAGAGAGAGAGCACAAGCCAGGGGAGTGGCAGGCAGAGGGAGAAGCAGGCTTCCTGCTGAGCAAGGAGCCCGATGCAGGACTCGATCCCAGGACCTTGGGATCATGACCTAAGCCAAAGGCAGATGCTTAACTGACTGAGCCACCCAGGTGTCCCTTCATCATGGTTTCAACTGCAATCCATGTTCAAGCACCCTAAACTGCCTTTGGATTCCTGAAATATTATGTTTCCTCTTTTAATGACATGCTGTCATTTTTAGACATGCTATCCGCTTTATCTGAACCTCTATCTACTCATACATGTTCCAGCTACCCGCCTCTAACCTTAGGCTTCAAATTTGTGTTATGGATGCACATCAGAATCTTCTGTTTTGCTTTGTTTTATTTTGGAGTAGGGGGTGGCTTGTTTTGTTTTCAACTATCCTGAGTCAAGGCATATTCCCTGGAATTTTTCACTCAATTGGCTTATGCCCAGGAAATTATTACATGCTTAAGAAATATTCCCAAAATGGTTCTGACACACAGTTAGGATAGAGAATTAATGCTATAGTGGTTACACAGGTCAGATTTCAGAGTCAGACAGACTTCATTCAGTTCAAATATAATTTCTGCCACTTCCTAATTGTATGATTGTGGACAAGTCACTTCACTGTCAAAAGTTCAATTCATATAATAATATTTTGACTTTCTAGATTGTGAGCTTTTCAAAAGAACTTTTTGGAACAGCTTTAGATTTACAGAAAAATTGGAAATATAGGATAAGTGTTCCTAAGTAACCTGTACCCAGTTTATCTTATTATTGATGGCTTATGTTAGTATGGTATATTACTTACAGTGAATTATTCATAAGTGATATACTATTATTAACTAAAGTTTATAATATATTCAGATTTTCTTAGTTTTTACATATTGTCCTTTTTCTGTATAGAATCCCATCTAAGATACCCCATTATGTTTTGTTTTCCTGTCTCTTTAGGCTACTCTTGGTTGTGACAGTTTCTCAGACTTTTCTTATTTTTGGTGGCATCGACAGTTTTGGGGAGTGCTGCTCAGCTATTGTGTAGAATGTCCTTGAGTTAGGATTTTTCTGGTGTTTTTGCCATGATTAGACTGAGATTATGAGTTTTTGGGAGAAAGATGACAGATATGAAGTGCTATGCTCATCATATCATATCAAGGATGCATATTATCAACATGACATTACTGCTACATTGATCTTGATCACTGGGATGAGGTAGCATTTGCTATATTTCTCCGTTGAAAAGTTGATTATTTTTCCCTGTTTCCATACTGTTGCTCTTGGGAAGAAAGTTACCACATACAGTCTTTACTAAAGGCATAAGGTCTTCTACCCAATATTACAATATCATACAGAAGTTTTACCACCCTAAAGATTTGTCTACTTCATCTATTCAACCCTCCTCCCCTAAAAGGCAACAACTGATTTTTTTTTTTTTTATAGTCACTATAGCTTTGTATTTTCCAGAATGCATTTCCATAGCATTTTAAGACTGGCTTCTTTCACTTAGGAATATGCACTTAAAATGTGTGAACGTGTTTTCAAATCAGTTGGATATATACCTAAGAGGGTGATTGTTGGAGCAGATGGTAAACTCTTTAACTTTGTAAGAAACTGCTAATTTATCTTCTTAAGTGTCTGTACCATTTTTATTCCCACTAGGAATGAGTGAGAGTTCTCATCATTTTACATCTTCACCAGCAACAGGTATTGTCAGGTTTTTGAATTTCAACCATTCTACTAGGTATACAGGAATATATCATTTTTGTTTTAATTTGAAGGTCTCTAATTACAAATAATGTTGAGCATCACTTTTCATACACTCACTTGCCATCTACATATCTTTTTTATGTTTGTTCAGATCTTTTGCTCATTTTTAAACTGGGATGTTTTTCTTATTGCTGAGTTGGAAGAGTTCCTTGAAATATTGGATATAAGTCCTCTACTATATATGTGTTTTGTAACTATTTTCTTCCGTCTCTGGCTAATATATCAATTCTCTTAATAGTGTCTTTCACAGAGCAGAAATTTTTATTTAAGTCCAACTTACTGATTTTTTTCTTTCCGGATTATAGTTTTGGTGTTCTATCTAAAAATCCTACACTAAACCTAAGTGTCTAGTTCTGCTTTGTTTTGTTTGCATATGGACATCTGATTTTCTTCAGGGCCATTTGTTGAAAAAATTACCCTTTTCCAATTAATTCATTTTGCTCCTTTATGAAAAATTTGTTTACTATATGTTGTTTTTCTTTTTCTCAACTCTTTTCTCTTGCATTGATCTATGTGTCTTATCAGCTTCCCCATACCATGCTGTCAGGATTATTATAGTTTTATATTACATCATAAAAACTGTGAGTATTGTCAATATCTAGAAAATATTGTACTGGGGTTTTGATAGGAATTGTAATAATTTATAGATCAATTCAGAAAGAATTGACATCTTAACAATATTAAGTTCTCTCTCCATTAACATGGAATATCTCTCCATTTATTTGGATCTTCTTGGATTTCTTCCATCTAAGTTTTATAGCTTACACACATAGATTCTGTATATTTTGTTAGATTTATAACTAAGTATTTCATCCTTAGTGCTATTATAAATGGCATTAATTTTAAATTTTATATTCCAATTGATCATTGCTAATCTATAGAAAACCAGTTGACCTTCATATAATGATCTATCCTGTGACTTTGCTATACTTACTTATTACTTCCAGGAGTTTTTTGTTGCTGTTGTTGCTTCTTAAGGATTTTCTATATAGACAATCATGCCTTCTCTAAAAGGTAAAATATATAAAAACAATAGAAATAATAATTGAAATGGTGCAAAGAGAACACAGATCTCAGTATTGTCAGACATAGGTGTTAATGTTACTACTTACTATATTCTAAGAGATAAAAGATATATTAATAATTTAATCAAACTCCTCAAAATGTTGATAAAAATGATCATGTGAAAATTATAGAGGTAAGGAAAAACTAGAACTAAACATATGCATATAAGATGAGACACAGCTGAAAAAAAAGTGAACTAGAATATGTCAGTAGAAAATATACTGAATGAAGATTGAAGAGAATAAAAAAAAAGAAAATATAGAACACATGATAAGATAGACACAAAGGATACTGTCAGAAAATCCACTACATCCATAACTGGAAGACCCGAAAAAAAGGAGAAAGAAAGGGAGAGATAATGTGGCAAGCCTATTAACTGAAGAGATAACAGATGCAACCGTGTCTGCTATGATTGCCATAACAAGACAACACAGACTGGGGGGATTAAACAACAAAAAACTTCTCACATTCCTGGAGACTAGAAGTCTAAAATTAAGGTTCTAGTAGGTTTGGTTCTCCTGAGGAGACGTGTCCTTGGCTTGCAGATTATCATTTTCATGCTGTATCCTCACCTGGCTTTTTCACTGTGCTCACGCATCCCTGGGGTCGCCTCTTATAAAAACTCTAGTCTTACTCTACTTAAGAATTTTGGTGGAACGCAATACAGTATATAACTAGAATTTTGCAAATTTGTTTAAAATGTACACACACGTACACATACACATCAAATAACATATCCAAAATCTATGCATAAGCAATCAATTAGATGGTAGTTTTAATTCAAATACATGATAATAATTAAATATAAATGAGTGAAGGCTCCAGTGAAAAGATAAAGCTTGTTAGACTGTATGAAAAACCAAAATCAAACAATTATCAAACAGTGTGCTATTTGTAAGAAAAAAAAACACAAGATTATAAAAAACGTGGGAGGGTGGAAAATAGTATACTCAGAAATACCAAAAGAAAGCTGATGAAGTTATGTGATTATCAAAATAGAATTCAAAAGTGAACAAAAATACATCACATATGAAAGCATAACCTTTCTCTTAATAGAAAAATACAACATAATTAAAAATTTATATACATTTTAAAATATAGTATCACATATAGAAAGCAAAATTGGCACATCTAAAGGAAAAATAGACTCAGAAGTGTAATGGAAGATTTTAGCTACCAATAGAACATGTAGATAAGTATTTGAAAATAATGTATAAACTCTGAAGAGCAGAATTAATAAATTACTTAATTTACATACATTATTACATATCCATATATATTAATATGTGTGTTTTACAATATACATTAATTTACATATATAAAATTCTGAGCTGAACAGCAAGATGAATGTTCTTTTAAAGCACATATGGGCTTTATACAGAAATGACCATATGCTAGTATATTTCAGCAAAATTTAAAAGACTAAATTTACACAGAGTATATCCTCTAAATTCATTGCCATTGCCTAGAAACAAATTTCCCATACATATACAAATAAATATAATTTAAAATAACATGTGGCTCAAATATAAAATCAGAGTGGCAATTAGAAAATGTTTCGAGCTGAATAATAATGAAAATACTAAAAATCAAATCGCTGAGATACAACTGAAGCTGCCCTTAGAGAAAAATATATAGCTCTAATTAAATATTTTAGGAAAGGTTTTTAAGAATGATAAAAGTTAGACATGTAGTTTCTGTTCAAAATCAACTGGCAAACACTCATCGCCATAGCCAACTAAAAGGAATGCTGGGAATGTAGTATTTTACTATGCACCATTTACTAGACAACATTTAACATGAAATATATATTACTAAGTGAAAATAAGGAAAATTCATATGGAATTCAGTTAGCAGCAACTAACACACAGTACCAGCGGGAAGAGGAATGTGAGCCTGACCCCTACAGACTTAATTTTCCCATCACATTTGACCAGAGCGGGATGTACTTATATTTCCCACTGTATTTCTTAGCATAATTAACTTCACTTGCAGTAACAATCACAAAATCTCTGCTTCAGAGTCAAATGCAAATTCAAAGGGTGGGGATGGATGGTGGTTCTGCTCCATGCAGTCATTCAGGGTCCTACACTGCTTCTATCAAGTGACTCTTCCCCTAGAACCCAGGAGTCCTCTGCTGAGTCCTCTGTATCTATCTGGTCGACAAAAAGAGAGAGAAGGTTTGGAAGATTATATAAACATTTCCTATGTTTTTCTTTTCTTTCCCCCCTCTTTTTTTAGAGAGAGGGAGAGAGACAGAGCCTGACATGGGGCTCCATCTCATGACCCTGAAATCATGACCTGAGCCGAAACCAAGAGTGGAGCATTTAACAGACTGAGCCACCCAGGCACCCCTCCTATGGTAATTTTAAATGTGGTATACATCACATTTCATTGGCAAGCACTTAATCACATGGTTCCACCTACAAAGGGGGCTGGAAAAGAAGTATGTATGCCTAAGATGAAAACAGAAACAATTTACTGACCAGATGGCCAGGTTTTGCTATGTGCACAGTTTTCTAGTACATATCCCTAAAACAATGCTAATGAACTAGAGTTGCAATATCATATTCTTCTCAGAGTATACATTATAGTAAAAACATGTTGGGATTGGGGTGCCTGGGTGGCTCAGTTGTTAAGTGTCTGCGTTTGGCTTAGGTCGTGATCCCAGGGTCTTGGGATCGAGCCCTGCCTCGGGCTCTGTGCTCAGTGGGAAGCCTGCTTCTCCCTCTCTCACTCCCCCTGCTTGTGTTCCCTCTCTCTCTGTGTCTCTCTCTGTCAAATAAAAAAACAACAAAAAAAAACATGTTGGGATTAAATTAAATTAATCCCACTTTATATCTAGGTACACTTTATATTTTTGAATTATAATATGTGCCTTTCACAACTACTACTGTTATTTCTAAAATATCCTTATAATTGATGTTGAAGAAATTATGGTCATCTATTTATTTTAAAATGTAGATAAGTTAGGAGAACAAAAACATTTTTTATAAAATGTGGCCCAAATTAAAATGTATTTTTAAACTTCTATCATGAATAAAATGCTATAAAAATAAGTTTGTTTCATGGTGCTCATGTTTTTACCCTATGAATTAAAATTTA
Organism: Callorhinus ursinus; assembly: GCF_003265705.2. Taxonomy (NCBI): domain Eukaryota; kingdom Metazoa; phylum Chordata; class Mammalia; order Carnivora; family Otariidae; genus Callorhinus; species Callorhinus ursinus. The sequence continues at coordinate 3,379,132 of NW_027397065.1, forward strand.
TTACAGAAATAATATAACCAATGATAATTATTCTATTTAAAATATTCAATATAGACTTAAAATTATTACAGCTATATCCTTATCAAGTATGACTCCACCAAATGTGATTCCACAGAGAGCAAGTGTTCATTTAAATGAGATACCGCTGAATCTCTACCATCTAACTTAATACAACTTTGATGATAAATGTCCCTCTGAAAACTATTTGATAAAATAGTTTTATTTTATGATAATGAATAAAATAATGATAAAACAAAAACTATTAGAATATATGAATACAGATGAATAAAATAAACTGTATTGGTTGATTGTTGAAATATAAGCTAAAATACAGTTACCCTATTTTCTAAGCCTCTGGAAAAAATAATAACACAACAAAACACAAAATAGCCACAATAACTTTCCTGCATTCTTTTCTTATAGGAAAACTTGTTGAGTTTCCTCTTGAATTGATGTATAATATTTACTTCTGTTGCTGACTCCAGCACTTTGTTCCATCTCATTAATTCAAGGAGTAAGAATCATCAAGGAACATCAGGAACATCATTAATCCAAAGGCCATTTCTGGCCATGCCTAAGTGAAGCTATTAAAGATATTTCAAGATCTGACTAAAATAGTTATTAAAAAGCCTAACCACTATGTCTCAATTTATTTTCCTAGATAATTGTAACATCTTTGTTTTGGGTCATGGGTTGATACATGTCTTTGGGTTTCATTTGCTACATTATTTTCAAGCCAAGGTGAAAAGAAAATCTAAGTCACAATCAAAAACACTTAAAAAAATTTCAAGCTAAGTTTCAGAATTTGTTCATACATCATAATATAGTTCTGGTAGAAGGTATGGTTTACTTAGCATCATTAGATAGCCTGGTGCATAGTTCCTCTGTCTCTTACAGTCTGCATTAAGCAGAAAATTCCATTATTCTTCTAAATTTTTTTTTATGAATTGTAATTATATAGTACTTGATTAAGAAATTTGAAAATTCATTACAGTTACATATATGAGCAAGCAGCATAAGCTTTATAAATTGATTTTTCTTTAAATGCACACCACCTTTCTGTTTTTCATATAATTTTACCACCCATTTATAATTTTACATTTAAATGTGTGATTATTTCACTAATATCTGTATACCCACAAGACTAATAGCCTCATGACAGCAGTGACCTTATCTATTTCTCTACTCTAGTCCAAATAGCCTAATCCCTGGAGTACAGTAAAGAGTTGATGAATATTTGATGAACAAAAACAAATCAATCAAACACATTGATAGCAAAATAATTTAAAATATATAATTTGTTTTATTCTGGAATTCTTTTTCTGTCCAGATTAATGATTAATTTAATTTTAAATGGTGGCATGGGAAGATACATACCTGCATTACACACACACACACACACACACACACACATACACACACACATATTTTTTCCCCTAAATTATCAGATGTGGAAAGAGTTGAAAGTAACAAAGTCCAACATAATGATTGTTTTCTCTCCAGTTATCAGAATTCACTGACATCAGAGCTAAATGTATTCATTTTTTTTACATTTAGGATTTTCAATAGTCATTTTTATATTTCTTTCTCTTATTATATGACTCAAGGGACAAGAATTTCTGGGGAATTGCCCAGAACTATAAAAGTTATATAAATAGACAGGGTTTTTTTATTTTTTATTTTTGGTTGATACTAGTTAATCAGCCCCATTAAAATGGGATGGATGCTTGTATTCTTAAACTTAGATCCTATACTTTCAGTCTGTTTTATCTTCTCTTTTAGTAATTCTTAGAGCCGTTGTAATTACTACTTGTATTTTCCCAAACCTTCACCATAAAACTCACTGAAGGTTATTTCCCACTTAGCATCTGTAATATGGTTCATGGATCCATCCTGCTCTGCATCACAGCCATCAGACATTTTGAATCTGGAGACAGCATGCTATAGAAGAAAGAGAAATACCAACTGCAGCTGTAAAATCTTGAGTTCATTTCCAGTTTTGACCTTTAGAAGCTGTATAAGGATGTGTATTTTCCTAATGTTTCTGATCTTGGGATTTCTTATCTGCAAATGGTGATCATTCTGTATTAAGAAAGTTAATAACACTTACCCTATTAATAATTATATGCTACATTATATGTAAGTTATTCAGAGAAGTCAGTTTCTGGCTACAACATTAGAGTGACTAATTATTAGCTGAGTGCAAGACTTTCAAAATGCAACAAAAATATTGTGTCATCTGGGAAGGAAGCCATTGAAAAGAACATGAAGAACATTACAAAAGCAAATTTTGCTTGGTCAAAATTTTCTGAGGGATTTCTCTGGTTACAAAAATGTCACCGTAGCACAACCTTGCATTAGGTTCACTTATTTAACAATAAGACTGGACTGAGATACTACATTCTTCTGGAAGGTAAGAGACTTCCTGTTATTTCCAATCATACCAGTACCTATTTTTATATTAACCTAAATATACTTTAGTAAAATTACAGAGTAGAAGAAATTATCTAGAACATCTAGTTCCAAACTTTTTTTAATGAACAATGATGTAGAGAATATTCATAACTTTCTCATGATCTCATAAATAGTCTCAGTTAGAGAGAATAAATGTCAAAACTCTTCATTCCTTTTAGCCTACTAGCTCTGATTTCAATGATTTGCTAAGGTCTAGTTCCCTTCCATTTTCTAACTCCTGTTAAAATAAAACAAATTCTATCAGCAGAAGAATATCCTGCAAAATTACAGTGACTAGGTCTTTTCCAAGTTCAGAATCTTCTTGCAATGGAAGTACCTATATTTCTATCGAGTCCTTGTGTTTTATGATTAATCATGACATTTGCGTAACCCCTGTATTTGATCTGCACCACTGGGAAAAATACGGGAAAAGAAAGTATGAGTGTTAGTGGCTGCTGGAATACTTCGCCCGCAGCCTGTGGTATGAAAGGACAGGAGTAGTTTTGAAGTCTTTGGAAAGAAAGAGTCAGAAATCCAAAAGTGGGTAAAGACTTAAGAATTTGCCAGCAGATCCCACTAGGTTAGTATTTATAATCCAATCTGCTGGAGTTTATGAAGCAGAAGAGTGAAAAATGTGAGATTCTGCTTAAGGCTAAAAACAAAGAGGAGTGCCACATTCTGGCTTAAAAAACTTATAGGCCAATAGAGCTAATGTGAGAAAGAGCATCCTTTAAAAATGAATACATGTTCATCTGTGAGTTTGAGCTCTAAAAATGATCTTGTTTTGAGAAATAGATTTGAAACATTCAGCCACTCATGTTTGCTTACATTCTCTATACTATATTTACTTGATGCTGGGAAGTGTAAAATGATCATCAAACTACTCATCACATCTAACGGATGTTGGATATTGAAAGTCAACTCCACGTGGCATGGACATGTTACGGAGAAGACTAATACATGGATACCATATGATTCCTGAGCGGCATTTTTTAGAAACATAAAATTTATTTTGCATATTTTCCCGTAAGGGATTCTAAAAATGAGAATTTCCATCCCTTTACTTTATATAAAGAATGACCAACATCAACAGCAACATGAGAATGTGATGACTCAGAAATTTGTGATCACTTCTACACCCTTAGTTTAAAATTTCAATTATATATTCTTAAACTTAATAAATTATATTAAAAAAATAAAATATTTAAAACTCATCATTTCCTAATTATTTAGCTACATTTTACTATTACATATGGTCCTGGAGTTATACATCTCTATTGTATCAGTGTGGTGAAATACTGTATAATGGTGGGTTACTGCATATCTGTTCTCAAACATTCAGAGATGTCATGTTGGAGTCATGAAATTGGCCATAGTTGGTAGTGTCTACAACACAGAAATTGTCAAATGCTATAAGTCAGTGATTGATTTATTATTGTCCATTGTTTTTAAAAAATGATAGGGAAAGTACAGTAATGAAGAAAGCATTTTAAATGATGCTGTGTCTACAGTTGTTACATTGTGCATAACATGAGTAACATGAAAAACTGAGAACATTTTCTTCCAGTATTTAAAAACTATCACCAAGTTACCAAAGAAGTCACTCTTGCCAGTGACTAATGAGAGAAGTTCCAACAGGGACATGTCTTCATTGTTTCACTTTTGTCTTACTCTGACCATAAAAATATCAACAGGCATTAATGTCAGAATTACACTTGTTTGTCAGTGATGTAAGTGGCTAGTAATTAAACATTTATTCATGATTTTGAGACACTATTCTTAGTAATAGAATTATTAATTGGTAGTCTTAGAAAGAAACACCAATTCGATTTTAAGTTATAAGTGTATAGAATTCTTCATAAAGAACATCTGCATATTTTATTATTTGTAAATTGTTTTAAATGTCCCTTAGAGTAGAAAACTTTATAATAACCTAATATACATATGTATACTCGTACTTTTTTTCCCCAAAGACCCACTTTTAAAATTTTATCAGCTCAAATGCTAAGTCTTGGTATCAGATAAAGTGACTTCTGATGAGTTTTGGCTTTTATCTTGGGTGAAATGGGGACAAAGTTCTGAATAGAGGAACGGCAAGATCTCATAGTTTAAAATAATCATTTTCTGATAAAGTATTGAGAATAGATTGATGGTAATCACCTAATCTCAGTGACTTCTGATTTTTAGATAGGCACACATGACTCAAGATGAAAAACACGTTTCCTAGACAATGCTTGTGGTAAGCTGTGCCCATATGATAGAACTCTGGCTAATAGGTTGTGGATGGAAGTAATGGGCACAGCATCCAGATTACTTAAAGGAGAAGCATATTCCCGCTCTCTTCTCTGTGTGAGGAAACTGAGATAGGAGAATTGGAGTGGCTTGTCGTAAACAACAAACAGGCGTTTCAAACTCAGGTGGCTTCTTTCTAGAATCTGCTTGAAGCCACTATGTTATAGTGCCTTATAGCGTGATGTTTTTTGCACCAATATGTGTGAGATGGTGGTTTAAAATTAGTCAAGGATTTACATTTCCAGTATATACTTTAAGCAGTCAGTGTAATTTCACTGAAAGTCAGGATGGGTGGGGGAGATGGACAGATGGATGATTTGTTCTATGGATCAGAAACTGCTGCAAGATACCCAGGGCTCTTTGTCTTGTAAAGTACCTTACACTTCACCACCTGCATATAATTTCAAGTAAAATAAATTTAATATGTGTGATTGTAGTTGTGTATTTGTACACACATATACAAATGTGCACACATTTGTATGTGTGTAGGTACATGTGTGTATGTGTGTATCTATGTAGCAGTGATAAATGTAAACATTTCAAAAATATATATGCCTAAATGACTATTTTTAGTTTAGGGTACATTTAGTTTATGTAATTTTAATTTAGCACTGTTGACACTATTATTGTATGTCTCAAAAGTGTGATCACCCAAACATCATAAGAGGATAACCCGGTAGGCATTATTTCTGAAAAAATAAAAAGGCACATTTGGAACCATTAGATGACTTTAAAAACTACCAACATGCACAGTTATTTTCCTCCAAACCATGAAAAATCAGAAGCAAATATGGATCTTGACTTCCTGAATGATAAATAAGGGTCTCTGAATTCCAACATCTTTGCATTTGCTTTCTGTAGCCTCAGCATAATCACTGCCAACAATTTCAAAATATGAAATATTTCAAGGAACTTTACACAAAACCTGTCAATAATTTAATTTGCAGATAAGATGAAACCAGGAGAGCAGCAAAAATTGACAACATATCTGAAAGAACACTATATTATTATAAAATGCCAAAGTCTAAACCTTAAAAAGCATGTTAGGAGCAAGTTTTCAAATTACTATGGCTATTATACTTTAATTTATTTTAATGTGCACTTCTCTGTGGCCACAAATGATATGAGCTGGTAGACAGAGCTTGACAAGCCTGTCTTAGCATCAGAACAGCTTTGAAGAATAGGTCACGTCAAAGAGAAAATTATTGAAGGCACCCTCTTTTGTAAAACTTCAAATTAGATGGAAAAATTTGAGGGAAGAAGAGTTCGATATTTCTCTAAAGTACTGAAACCGTTTTTATTGAATCACTGAAAAAGTAGAGCACAGACCCTGTGAAATACAGCCATGGTAAAATGTGTGAATTTCTGTGGAAGGTGGAAAGCAATTTTCCCAAGACAGGACCATCAGAGTGTAAAGTTTAAGAAAGTTCCTTCTGGAGCCAGATCCCAGTTCTCCAGTAGAAAAGGAGCCCCATAATGAAACAGTGACACTGGAACTAGTAAATTTTAATGCGGTAGAGTGTTCTTTTTGAGTTTATAAGAAATAAAGAAGTTCTTCAAGAAATAGTAATACTTGAGGATCTTAAAAATACCTTGTAATAAAAGGCACTTTATTTCAGAATGCTGTTTGGGTTCAAATGCAGAACGCTACCTAAAGATTCAAAAGCCAATTGCCTTAGTGATTGCTACAGCTGAATCATAAAGTGTACTTTCTAGACATTTCTTACCAAATGGTCTGAATAAATGTAAATGACTATGAGAGTCTAAGTTTAGTTCTATATACAAGTGCAGATGAAATGAAAATAAAATCATGTACTAAATTTCGTTGAACTAAATTCATACCTCTGCATGTCCTGTGGGGACTGAACTCAATGTTGGAAATGCAGGCCATGCTCATAAAACAATTACCTTTGTTCAGGGCAGTGTTTCAGATTTCATTTTAGCACTAGGATTTCAGATGAAGTAGCTCAAAGCCCACAGAAGTGAGCATGAGGAAAACGTTCAGGGATGTTGGCTTTACAGGTAACTAATTTGAATGGACATATTTCTTTTTAAGACTTTATATGTAATTTTGCTTCTGACTTTCTTTTTTAGAAAGTTATCACAAAAATATTATAAAACCTTTTTTATTTTTATAATTTTTTCTAGTAATAACATATATTGATGTAAACATGCATATATATGAATACACGTACACACACCTATAGAATTTGGGAAGAATGCCACAAAAGAATAAATTAAAACCAGTAAGATTTCATCCTAATGAAAACAAAATAAAATTTAAAACATCAACTTAAATCAGCAAAGGATTCATTTATCTCACACAAAAAGAAGACAGATGTAGAAAATTCAGTTTTAGTACAACAGATTAAGTTCCTAGAATCCAGGTCTTTTCTTTTTCTTATTTTGCTATCTTTGGCACGTGACTTTATTTTTTTTTAATTTTTTATTGTTATGTTAATCACCATATATTACATCATTAGTTTTTGGTGCAGTGTTCCATGATTCATTGTTTGTTCATAACACCCAGTGCTCCACGCAGAACGTGCCCTCTTTAATACCCATCACCAGGCTAACCCATCCCCCCACCCCCCTCCCCTCTAGAACCCTCAGTTTGTTTTTCAGAGTCCATTGTCTCTCATGGTTCGTCACCCCCTCCGATTTACTCCCCTTCATTCTTCCCTTCCTGCTATCTTCTTCTATTTTTTTTTTCTTAACATATATTGCATTATTTGTTTCAGAGGTACAGATCTGTGATTCAACAGTCTTGCACAATTCACAGCACTCACCATAGCACATACCCTCCCCAATGTCTATCACACAAGCCACCCCATCCCTCCCACCTCCCACCACTCCAGCAACCCTCAGTTTATTTCCTGAGATTAAGAATTCCTCATATCAGTGAGGTCATATGATACATGTCTTTCTCTGACTTATTTCACTCAGCATAACACCCTCCAGTTCCATCCACGTCGTTGCAAATGGCAAGATCTCATTTCTTTTGATGGCTGCATAATATTCCATTGTGTATATCTACCACATCTTCTTTATCCATTCATCTGTCGAGGGACATCTTGGCTCTTTCCACAGTTTGGCTATTGTGGACTCCATCCACCTTTAAAGTGATTTCTGGGAACCCCACCAAACAAACTTTGCTTATGCTTTTCCCCTTTAAAACTGGGTCCTTGGCTACCCCAGCCACAAAGAATAGGGGGCGGTTAATGTTTTAGCGTTTTACAATGTTATAATAAAGGAAGTCAAGGGAGACCCAGTCTTTGTATAGCCAATCATCATACCTGCCACCGTAAATCTGTAACTCAGATACTTCAAAATTATAGAAGTGTTTCATACTTCTTTTTTTTAAAAGATTTTATTTATTTATTTGACAGACAGAGAGAGAGAGCACAAGTAGGCAGAGTGGCAGGCAGAGGGAGAGGGAGAAGCAGGCTCCCCGCTGAGCAAGGAGCCAGACGTGGGGCTTGATCCCAGGACCCCAGGATCATGACCCGAGCTAAAGGCAGCCGCTTAACCAACTGAGTCACCCAGGCGCCCCTCATTACTTATTTCTGGAGAAGTGGAACAAACTCTTCCATATTAGTTTTGCTGATACCCTATAATTCAGATATTAGATAATAAAATTAAAAGAAAGGAAGAAAATAAAGACAGTTCTTGTATCTGGAGAGAGACTCTCATTCTCAAAGGTGTTTGTAACAAGCACTTAATATTTATTATATATAATGACTGTAATATACTTTTTGAAAGTTAGAAAAATAGTATTTATTTTCACTGATTATTTCATTAATTCTGGCTAAATTACCAGAATTTAGGCTAAAGAAGATCCTCAACTCATTACTGAAAAACTTTAAAGGATTCTCCAATTTCTTTGTTGTGATTGAAACTGAAATATTTAACAATGAAAATATTAAATGATGATCCATTTCTTCCAATATAGTTCATAGCTGAAAGTTCCTACTTGTGGAGCTCTCCAATAACAAGTAATTTCAAAATCCCTCTCCCAATCACTCAGAATAATTACCAAGGCCCTGAATTCTCTCTGAGACGCCCTGGGTAACAAACATTAATACCCCTGCTAGCATTTACTACTGCTGGCATTACATTCAAAGTCTACAGATTGAAGAAACAGGTAGTATTTCATAGTTTTTCTCATCTGTTTTCTTTCATTACTAAATAAATCGAACATATTATGTGATATGTCATGGAGAAAAGTTTATTGAACATGGCTAATTGTTTGGAATAAAAAAAAGACACAACTTTGATAATCTTTGCTAGATTCGATGGAAAAAAATGGCCCCTGAACTGCTGTGCAAAAGGCCAGGGGAGAGGTTTGTGTTGCTCCTGAGAGGGCATGGGGAGGCCCATGAGAAGAGAATAAAAATGAAAGAATTTAAGAGACCTTGGATATCTTAGGCCTTGAGGTGGGTGATGGGTCCTCGAAATTACGAGTCAAGTTTTAAAATACTTGAGTGGGGTTCATATGAAAATTGGATGAGGGAGTTGACTTTTGTACACAACAGTCAAGGGGACAGGAAGGGAAAACTACTAATGGCAGCAGAAGCCAGATGTGCAGGAAAGCCTGAGCTTGTATTTGCATAATATAGATCTGAAGAAAATTGACTTTGAAAGTTGAAATTGTGTTTCTTTAGTAGTAAATAAATTGCATGTTCTTGATCTGAAGATAACACAATTTTATTTTTTTTAAAGATTTTATTTATAGTGGAAAAAAAAGATTTTATTTATTTATTTGACAGAGAGAGACACAGCGAGAGAGGGAACACAAGCAGGGGGAGTGGGAGAGGGAGAAGCAGGCTGCCCACCGAGCAGGGAGCCCGATGGGGGGCTCGATCCCAGGACCCTGGGACCATGACCTGAGCCGAAGGCAGACGCTTAACGACTGAGCCACCCAGGCGCCCCAGGACAACACGACTTTAAATAGAAGCAAAGGGTTTTTGTTCAGAGTTCCTTCATTAAATGAAATAAATTCAATAGGCTGACTATAGCCTGTTTAAAGACCCCAGACTTGTGCAGGCATTAATATCAAATCTGAAAAGTCAGAATCATTGATAGGAAATGTATGCTGGAAAATAAGGAAAAGTCATTCTCTTAGTTAAGTTCAAATTATTTTTCCTGTATAGTGTGGTGAGCTGAATAATGGCCTCTCCAAACGCTCATGTCCTAATCCCTGGAACGTGTGAATATGTGTGATTTTATCAATGTGACCAAATTGAGGATCCTGTGATATAAGCTTATGCTGGATTATCCAGGTGGGGCCAACATAATTATGGGTTCTTATAAGAGGGAGGTTGGAAAACACAGACAAGAAGATGTGAATCTGGAAGCGGATGTTGGAGAGAAGAGATGTTACCCTGCTGGTCTTGAAGAAGGGGCCACAAGCCCAGGAATGTGGGTGGTCTCCAGAAGCTGGAAAAGCAAGCAGTCTCCAGGAAGAATGCAATCCTGCCAACACCTTGTAAGACTTCTGGCCTCCCAATGTAAGACAATAAATCTGTGTGGTTTTAAGCCATTAGCTTTGTGGCAATTTGTTATAGCGGCAATCGGACATTAATGCACGTAATAATCTGAGACTACCATTAATTTCTGTGTGTGGTATATCTAAGATTTCAAGATTCATTCGTTTTCCTTCCAACTCTAGGTGCACCTGAATTGTGCAACATTTAAAGGAAGGGTTTTCTTACTATGCTAACGTATTTCCCTCCTTCAACACATGACCTTATTGTCAAGGTGTGGCAGGCACATCATTAGCATTTCCTTTCAGGAAAAACTGAATCTTTTCCTAATTCCTATTTTTCTCATGATTACCACAGGTACTTCATCCTTACTGCTACTGGGCACAGGTCTCTTTTAGAAGTATTATTCCATTTTTTATGGGTAAGCCAAATACAGGTTTATTGTATTCTAGAGGTCAGTGCACAATTACTGGGGTTACTAATTGACTTTAATTTTTTATGGGACTTTCAGAAACTTGTAGTATATGTTCAGTCTGCATTTGCTATGAAAATGATTTAACAATTGGCAGTATTTCAAAAGTCTTAAAGAAACACTGCCTGGACAAAAAGCTCTGGCGAACTATGAAATGTCTCATCAAGGCTAGGTTTCACCTAGGCTATGATGAGGAATTTCTATGTTGTAGAACAGCACTGTGATAGGAATAAATCGAAAGCAAAGGAACAATATATGTGGACCTGTGGGGTGGGGAGGGGTGCTTTATGATTTTACTTCTGCCATTTGTCTGTTTTTAAATAAATTGAAAATGTAACAGAGGAACTATACCACTATAATTTAATGTACGACACTGTATTGTTTATTGACAGATCATAGAAGTAGCAAAATTATATTACTTCAAAACTTATTCTAGAAAATTATTTCAGTATCTGCTACTTCCATCCATAATTTTTATTATTTCTGTACAACAGCTTTTATTATTTACAGACTTCAGCAGGAGTTCTATTCAACAAATTGTTTTAAGATATATATAGACAAACCATGAGAGACGATGGACTCTGAGAAACAAACTGAGGGTTCTAGAGGGGAGGAGGGTGGGGGGATGGGTTAGCCTGGTGATGGGTATTTAAGAGGGCACGTTCTGCGTGGAGCACTGGATGTTATATGCAAACAATGAATCATGGAACACTACATCAAAAACTAATAATGTAATGTGTGGTGATTAACATAACATAATAAAAAATAAATAAATAAAAATTTAAAAAAAGTTATATAGAGAGAGTGTCAATTCAATTAATCCTTTAGACCCTTGGAATTATTATGCTACTGTTCTTAACATGTGTGCTTCCCTGCTACAGTGACCATAAAGAATCAAATTTATCAAAGAGTAATCTTTTAGCATCCTGAAAACAATGTCTCAGTTGTTCAAATGGTTAAAAACTATTCCTATTTCCTGTATATTTCTCCAAGTACTTTTTTCCCCTGCTGTTACATTTGGTGTTTAATTTCATTTGCTATTTCATTAATGAGGTGAAATTTAATTTCATTTGGTCAATATTTCTATATTATGATGGTACTTGATCAAGAAACTGTATTTATTTCATTGGTATATATTGATTATATAAATTTTTATGTATATATAAGTGTGTGAGTATATGTGTGTGTATACATATACATGTTTATACACGTGTGTGCTGTTACCAATTTGTGCTCCAAAATTTCTAAGTCTAGTGCGCCTGGGTGGCTCAGTTGGCTAAGTGTCTACCTTCAGCTCAGGTCTTGCTTGAGTAAGTACAGGGATAGAGGGAAAGGCATTTTTATAGTAGACTTCACATTGTTAGCTTAGACTGATCTCCAGTCTGAAAGTATTACATACTCATAGCTCTGCAACACCCAATCATATGCTCGTGTAACTTATCCAAGGGTCCTGGGATCGAGTCCCGCACTGGGCTCCCTCTTCAGTGGGGAGTCTACTTCTCCCTCTACCCCCCATCCCCTCTTGTGCTCTCGCTCTCTCTCTCAAATAAATAAATAAAATCTTAAAATTTCTAAGTCTAAAGGTCATATCTTTATATAAACAAATTCACACATTTATAAATATGCTATTTTCAGTAATGAATTGAAGTCTATTAAAATATATATTGCAATAATTTCTAAATAATATTCTCTAGTTAATAATTTCACTTATAGAGATTAAGTTAGATAGTACTAACAATATTTTTCAGCTACTTATTCAGTAATTTAGAGATGATAAAATTCAAGTCGTCTGTATTTGTGAGGGTCAGAATCCCTTTAGTTACCCACTACCAGTAAATTCTCATAGCAAGAATAAACTTTGCCATTTTGGATAGGAAGCAACCAGAATGTTTGCACTTTTTCATTCCTGGAGAGATAAATTGAATTAGGCATATGCAGTATTACACAGTGTTATGGTATAAACCAAGGTAAAGTGGGTAATTGAGTTTATACTAGCAATTACACAAATATAAGTATGTATATCTGGTCATGAAAAAGAAATTGCTCATGAAAATATACAAGAATGGAAGAAATGATACTTCCTCAAACTTAATTCTCTATAATTTGAAAATCATTTTATTTACATCACTACATTTAATATTCAAGAACAGCCCCATGAAGTAGATGTTGTTATCTGACTTCATGGAGAAGTTAAGTGCATTTTCCCAGTTCACTGAATCAGTAATTGTAGAAGTATAGACTATTATGCTGGTCTTAAGTTCAGTGTTCTTTCTGGCCTTGTGTATAATTTATTGGAAACTGGATTCTCTTTTATTTTGACTTTCCTCCATATCAGTCACACACACAAAAAACCTCCCAGGAATTGTTCTTTTTCTTAGGCCTAAAAATAATTAGGTAAGCCTATTGAAGAGTCAGGCGTCTAAATGTTTAGGCTATCCTTTCTCTTTGCAAAGTCTTCGTAAGATCTCTTTCAAAGGATCTCTACTAGTGATTTCATATCCTCTGTGTGATCATTACACCAAAATCAAATGAACCATGACAAAGCACTTCCTATTAGAATGGTTTGTTGAGCCCCAACAATAAGATATCTCTAGATGTGCTCAGCCAAGTTGTATACTAACTTAGATCATCATTAAAATGTCATCAGAAAACTCTATTCTATGATGATTTGTTTGTTTGGATCCATGAAGATAAAGACCTAAAATGCATTTTTTTTAGGCAGATATGTAATTTTATTAAACAAATTATATGAAATGTAGTAAGAGAATAATATAGGGGCACAGAAAATATTTGCACTGTTTTCCGCTTCTCTGTGCCCATAGTTTCTCTCTGTATCACGGTTCATTTTATGTGTCAGCGTGACTGGGCCACAGTGTGTCTAGATTAAACATTATTTCTGGGTGTGCCTGGACATTTTCAGATAAGATTAGCATTTGAGTCAGAGGACTCAGTAAACAGATGGCTCTCTCCAATGCAAGTGAGCATCATCCAAACTGTTGAGGACCTGGATAGAATAAAAAGCAGACAAAAAAGGAGGACTGGTTCCTTTCTTGCCTATTGAGATGGGACATTGGTCTTCTGCCTTTGGACAGAGATTTATACCATTAGCTACCCTGGTTCTTAGATCTCAGATCTTGGGTTTGCACTGAATTATACCATTGGTTCTTCTGGTCTCCAGCTTGCAGATGGCAGATCATGGGATCATTCATATCTACCAATAGTGTATGTATATATGCATGCATGTATGTATATATGTATGTATGTACCATTCATATCTACCTATATGTATTCATGCATCTATCTATCTATCTATCTCCTAGTGACCGGTCCTGAGTCTTATTTTCAAAGTTTTAGCTGAGATTATCAGATTGCCCCACCTCTTGTACATCTTAATACAGTTTAGTGTGGCCAACCTGTGAGGTTGTGTTGTGGCTCATTGTCCAGGCAATAGTGACAGTGAAAAGAGATTCTTTGAAAAGAGGCACTGGAATGACAGGCAAGACACAATTATATACAAAATGTAAATAAGATATTTACTGCCACCAAGCTCTAGAATAGAATATATCAAAGAGAAACTAAATTTATCAAAGAGAAATCATGTTTATAAATTAATATATTCATGAATAATTAATGCCCTGAAAAAGACATTAAACACTTGTGAGAGTTAGTAGGACAAAGAAAGACTAAAAAAAATCCATTTAACAGTATGTTCTAGATAGACTACAGTATTCAACTGATAAATGCGGTTATTGCTTTTGACCTTAGACAAGATCCTAAGACTGTATATATTCCAAGTGTTATGGAATTGAAGTCGAGTTGAACATTTCTTTGTTTCCCCCTTTATTTTGTGATGGAGTGTGTAAAGGACAAGCCTACGCATTGTGTAATTAATATCACATAGATCCTGGAATAAAATTGCAATGCATGTTTAAAATTGAGCATCAGTTAAGCCATAGTGTGACTAAAATAAACTTTTAAGTTTGAAAATTATTATTTTCTACTACTTACATAAGTTCCATATAAAAAATAGCATTTCTTTTTCTTTATGGCCTTTTTTTCTAGAAAAAGACATTATGTCCAAAGCAAACTCTTCCATCAGTGATGATATGTTCCCATATACAATGAATCAAATGCAGATGAGGCAATTCACAAATTTTGTTATCCTTAACAATTTAAATGGATCATTACAATATCACCTCAATATCATTTTTTATGGTTGTGAAATAAATTATTGGGTTCTACCTGAAATAGACATAACCTTTTTTCCACACAGACAAAAAGGAAAAGTGAATCACTGGAAGTTATCCTACAATGATTACTTCTATATTATATTGTAGCAATTCCACAATAGTGACAAAAACAAACAATAAATTTAAGATGTTTCCTAAACTTTTATGCATAAAATGTCCATAAGTTTTGAAAATTATGTAGAAAAAAGTAAAGTAGACAAAACTTATAGGGCATAGACAAGCATAGGATTAAAATAAATTGTATATCAAGCCCTGTGATTTTTATTATGCCAAAAATATGTTTTATAGTACGATAAACTACATAGTTATATAAAGTTAGGAGGGATAATTTATTGTGAGTTCCTTACCAGCATTTTTTCTTCTCCCATGCTTCTTTAGTTTTTCTCTTCAAATTTTATGGCACTAAAAAAAAAATAATGATAACATTAGAAGTTGGTATATTAGTCCATAACCCTAAAATAGCAACCACTTGATTTATTGTATTTGAGATTTTTTTCTTCTGCATGCATCTATATTTTCTGTAGTTGAAACTCTGTATCTCCTGTTTTTATTTTATCACAAGGCATGTAATTGGATCATATGACTGGAGGAACGAGAACACTTTTAGTTCTGAGGCACTGAAATAAATCACCAGGAAAATGGTGGCAGGCGTATCTTTACAAGAAATAATGAAGGAGGGTGAATGAATACAAAAATGTATATGCAGAAGTGAAGTAAGTTGAGGAAGTTCACACTGGGGTACTTTAAACTATCTTGGTCATCTTGTTAGAGCTGTTGCCAAAGGAATTCCTCATTTAAAGAGCATATTCATTTAAGGTTATTTACTCAGATTATGTCCATTGCACACTGATAGGGGATGGAAGAAATAAAACATGATTCAAGGTTGTTGCTGTTTTGTTTTGTTTTTTTTTTCAGGAGATTACATTCTCCTGAAGTAGCAAAATATAAACTATGTGCTGATGAAAATTGCATATCATATTTTTGACAGATGTGATATCTGGATGCCTGTAGTCAAATTCTGATGCAGAAACTTACTAAATAAATTCTATTAGACGATAAGTATATGCTTTTCTGATGGCTAGTTTATTATCTGAACAATGGAATAATAAGTTTTCTATGACTTAATGCCTTATCTAAATCTCCTAAAGAACTCCATAGGAGTAGGTCTAATTATTACTCTCATTCCTACAGATAAAAAGCCAAAAATCAGAGAGAGGATGACTAATATGCTAAAAGTTACCCAGTTTATAAGCTGGGGTTGAAATACTGCCTATTTTTAGGATCCAAGCTCTCATCTACTATATTATGTTCCCTTTGACCATTTGTACAGTTTTTGAGGATCAGATGCAGTAAGTGAAATCACTTTATAAATAGTAACGTTTTTATAATGTTAGTTATTGTTATCCACTTTCTACATAGTATTAATGGCTATTATTTGAAAGGCTTACATAATACTTTTATTAAACTGCTTTTTCCAAGTTTAAATGGCCATAACATTACTGGAGCAATTGTTCCTTTTTTTTGGGGGGGGGTCAGGTTTTCAGAAGTTTATTTTTAGAGATTGCTTCAGTAGTATAGATGTGGATCTATAAAAGTGTTAGTTTTTTTCTCAGATAAATTATCCTAAATCAATTCCAATATCACAAATATAATTATGATTTTCCTTCATACATATTGCCAGAATATTTTCCAAAACAGATGCAAATTTTTATATTTCCTCCTGTGTTTATTTTTTTATTTAAAGATTTTATTTATTTATTTATTTATTAGAGAGCGAGCAAGAGAGAAACAACATGAGAGGGGAGAGGGTCAGAGGGAGAAGCAGCCTCCCCACTAAGCTGGGAGCCCAATGTGGGACTCGATCCCAGGACTCCGGGATCGTGACCTGAGCTGAAGGCAGTCGCTTAACCAACTGAGCCACCCAGGTGCCCACCTCCTGTGTTTAAATGTGCTGGCTTCATCACATTCTCAACAACATCACATGCTACATAATTTTTAATACATTTAGTATATGTGCTGCCGAAGCGAGCACAATTTTTAATACATTTAAAAAAATAAAATTTATATTCCAAGATTGCTTTAATTTCTCTATTACTGTGTGTGTAATTATATGTTCATGGTATGTTTTCTCAGGTGACACCTATACAATTACATTTATTCTTTGTTCATTATGAATATTCACTTTCTCTTATTTGAGGTTAACATATTTGATGACAGTTGTTCCTTTTAATTTTGTTCTTTTTCACTTATTTGAAGCTGCCAAAATAGGTGGAAACTATTTTAAATACTTTTGGGTCGCTGTTTGTATGATTCAGTACATGGACTCAGTTTAATCATATATCCCAACATATAATTAGGCAAGAAGCTATAAGAACTCAATTCACATGTGTGATAATATCCCTGATCAAGCTACAAAGAGTCGAAATGACTGAAATGTCAAATTAGCTATGTCTAGATAACTTGTTTTTATGCACAGTGAGATTCCCATTAAATCCCTTTCCTAAAAGAAGTCAGATTTCGGCACAACAATTTCCTGCTGCTTTTTCATATGGCTCACTTTCCTCTATCATTATATTTGAAACTGCATCATTACTGTTGCAGAACATGAACTTATGATATGTGATGATGCTTTGAGGTAGAAGCACTGCAAATGAGAGTTGAAAGTCATAATACTTCCTTATCCTTGTCTTCAGTTTGGGGATTGAATACATTCTTTCTCTTTTCCCGTCTGTTGTACGTGGCTATAAAGACCTTTGTGTCTTTGGCTTGGATCTTTACTATTTTTTTTTCCAGTATAATTGAAAATACTATATTTTCATTTCTATTTCATTTCCAAGGCTTCTCCCTGCTGTAAAATTTCAGGGTTAAATTTTAGGTTGTATACAGAACTTTTTCATAGACAATAGAATGAAATAATGTAGTATTTTACATGACAAACAGTCAGCAATTTCTTCATAGCCTTCCTGAGAGGAAGGAACATTTCCATAAGGGGAGAAATACTAGGGAAAATTTCAATAAAGGCTGTATCAGAAAATAAAATTGATATCTATAATAAATCACCTTCAGTACTCCAGTGCCAAACAATGTCTTGACTAAAACTCAAAGGATTATTACCAGAGTGCATTCAGTGTATAATAATTTTGGTATTTTTCTTCCATATATAGTCCTAAAATCTTACTAGTACTTGATGTTGCACTCTGTATTTTTCCTTCTGTAAAAGATATTGCAGTCTGAGATTTTTAAAAGTCAAATAAGCAAGATTTCATCTTTTTTGATTTATAAACATAGACCAAAAAAGGATAAAATTATTAGCTATTTGCCATGAAAAACAACTTTCATACCTAAATTATATTTTTAAGCTTCCATGTAAAAATTAGTAGAAGTACAACTTTTTCATCTTACAGCTTTTGAAACAGCTAACATATATTGAGTGCTTTCAAAGAAACATACTTTTAATTAGCAATTAATATTATTATAATTAATACTATTATAATTAATACTACCTAGTAAAAAGTGAAATCAGTTTTTATAAACTAAAGGAATTAAATTTGGACATGTGAAGGACATTTAGACTAGTTTGTTATCAATTATAATATTATAATCTAAATCAATCCTGAAACAGATAATTCCAATCGCTATTACTAGCATCATTTATAGAGGTAAAAATTGAAGCTTAAAGAGACTAATTAATTTGGACAAGATCACGGAGCTTATAAGTGGCAGGCTAGAATTGAAATTCTGATCGGACTTGAGGACGCAGGACCTTTTGGTTGCTAATTCTGCATCCAAGGTTTCATTTGTCTCCGTAGATTACATCTATGATCACAAAGGTATAACTTTTGTTCTTCATCTTTCACCTATGTGTGCCTAATCTTTCAGGTCATGGAGTATCATTGTTATTGCAAGGATAACAACATACTTGCAATGTAACAATGATAACAATGACATACCCACATCACTATTTTAGAATCTGTGCTAAATGTTTTAATGAAATTATTTTATTTGGTACTATTTCTGTTTTAAAGAAAAGATAACCAAGTTTTAGGGAGGTGAAAGTCCCAGAACAATGTTACACAAGAAGAAATGTTAGAGCTGGGATGCAAATTAAATTCATGCTATGCAAAACCCAAGCAGGCTTGCAACCACTCAGGCTTCTTGGCCTCAGATAGTGATCCAACAAAATGATTTTTCCCACCTTCTTTTCAGTTGCTTAGATGAGACTCCCTTCTCAGTCTAATTATGCATGTTCTTACATTCTGCACAGTATATCCAAAGACATGTCTGAAATTCTGTTTACAAGAGGCTATTTAACATGCCTGTAAAAAGTATGAGTCAGGTCAGGACAGATAGACCTGGGGTTGAATCCTATCTCCCACATTCGCTAAATATTCACCAGAGGTAGTGTAATTGGCTTGCCTCTTTTTTTCATTTGTAAAAGGGAATCCTAATGGTGATCTAACTCTGGGTTTGACCATTAACTAAGATAACACATACAAAATTCAAGGATAGTGCCCAAGGCGTAGTAAGATTTGTATCATGATGCTTTATTTCCTTTCACTCCACATTTACTTCTCTCCCACATGTGTTTCTCACTCTTTTCCAAGGACAGCAACTTCTACAACTTTATTCAGACAGTTGTCATTGCAGGTAATAAAATTATAATAACCTAAATATACATTGGGTTATTTAGACTACTTGTATGGGTACTGGACACATACACTTCTTTTGGGAGTCAAATGCACGCGCGCGTGTGTGTGTATTGTGCTTTGCAAGAATGTTGGCTGTTATATTAATTTTATTTAACTATAACAAAAACTATCATTTATAGAGTGCTGACAAATTGCTAGTCTCTATGCTGAGAGTTTGTTCTTCACTATTCGCTTTTATTCTACCCAAAACTTTGACAGGCAGGTGCAGTTATTATTTCCAATTTTCAGTGAAGAAACTTAAGCTTAGAAATGTTAAGTAATTTTTCTAAGGTCTCATAACTCCTATGTAAGGGAACCTAAATTCAAACTGGGGCCCTCTAAGACTTCATTTTTACCACTACAAAAGACACTTGCTCATTTATACATCATGTATAGAAGTTTGGATTTATAGTCTGGGAGTAGTTCTATTTACTTTTAGATTTTATACTTAAGGTTTTAGTATTCAAATATTCTGGCAGTGTAGCCAGTGAGAAAATAAGGCCCAGGTTATCATGAACACTTACCATGACACAGACAAGGCCATTTTACCTATGAGACCTGTTAGAAGTCTATCAAGAGAAATGATATTTCTCTCTCATCACCTTCTCCTGATCTATAACAGAGGAGTGGCCAATTACATTAACCACAATGTTTACCCTTGTCCAATTTGCTGGCTATAATTTAAAACTAGCCCATCTCAATAGCAAAACAAGCCACAGCTAAATCAATTTTCAAATAGTATTCTCCTTTTTGGCTAATTCTAACTATCTGGTTCAATGAGAAAATTAAGTATGTAATGTTTATTTCTTAGAGGTTGAAAATATAATTAATATAGATGTGGTTAAGTAAAAATTATTAAAGGCACATTAATGTATTCTCTTCATTTGTCACTTGATATTTGCATGGGCCAGATGAGTGCACTGAATTTGACATTTCAATATTTTTCTCCAATCTTACACATAGATTTCAGAAATTAAATTCATAATATTTATAAGGTAACTTTACATTAAAAAAGAAATTTATAAGGTAACTAAACATTAAAAAAGAAATTCTTCAAGATGCCCTCTTTTTTTTTAGGAGAGTTAGTAATTATTTTATCTTATTTAAATGAAAGTTACACATCTGAAAGCATCACCAATATGAAGAAGAGTTAACTTTGCTGATATTACAGGTCACCTACATAGATATTCAATTTTATGTGTGAAAGCTGAAGATGAGATTACTCATTCAAAGATGTATATTTGGAAAAGGGCCCAAGCAAGATGCCTACAAATTGAACATTTGGCAAAACCACCTCTGGTGCCACTCTAGAAAGATCTTAACCTTTTTAACCTGTCACCCCTCAATGCGTGCAAGTAAGACACAGATACAATTTTTATGAGCTGTTAGAGAAATTTCCCCAATTATTACTTAACTCCACAGTTATTGTTATATGTAACTGACACAAAAGGTAAATCGGACCCATGATTCTATGAAAAATAAAACCCCCAAACCACAATACTTAAGTGAGTGAATCTAAATTCCAAGTGTATTTGTATAAGAAACAGCAAATAAACATATTTGATCATTAAAAATTTAATCTTTTCAGATTCATATTCTATGGTTGTTTTTAATAAAGCCTGAAAATGCTACTGTGTATTTTCAGGATCAATTTTGTCTACATGAAAATATTATATACTTCAACAATTTTATATCAAAGTTATAACTTTTGGGAAAATAAGGTTTGTAATGATATATTCATTTTTCATTGGGAAATTCAAAAGCATTGTTTTGGAAAGACCACTGTAAATCACATTCAGAAGTGTGAAAGCCAGAATAAATACAAATGATGAAGGATGATTTTAAAAATATAGCACTAATAATATTTGAAATGTGTCAAAAGAAAATCATAGAATTATAGATATCTTAAAACAGCTATTGGATTACTCATTGGGATGGGGAGACATAGAGGTCTTAGGCCCTTAGGCCCTTTTATTCACGTTTTGGCTAATTTCAAAATTTTAAGCTATCTTAATAACTTAATTTATACTATCATGGTTTCTTTTCCCCTTTTCATTTTATGAGGTTACTTTCTCCTTCAAAAAACCTTGGTCAGGGGCGCCTGGGTGACTCAGTCGTTAAGCGTCGGACTTCGGCTCAGGTCATGATCCCAGGGTCCTGGGATCGAGCCCCGCATCGGGCTCCCTGCTCCGCGGAAAGCCTG
Organism: Callorhinus ursinus; assembly: GCF_003265705.2. Lineage (NCBI taxonomy): Eukaryota > Metazoa > Chordata > Mammalia > Carnivora > Otariidae > Callorhinus > Callorhinus ursinus. Next base: position 3,400,977 of record NW_027397065.1, read on the forward strand.
CTTCTCCCTCTCCCACTCCCCCTGCTTGTGTTTCCTCTCTCGCTGTGTCTCTCTCTGTCAGATAAACAGTCTTTAAAAACAAAGACAACAAAACAAGAAAAAAACCTTGGTCATACATGGTATCAGAGTGTGTATCTGTTGAAAAGATTTTCATATGGAGTTTTCTGCTAAATTGAGGTATGTTCCATCGGAATTACTGTAGATAATTAGAGTGGAAGGTTGTAATAAAACTGTTTCAGAAAATATAAAAACAGGTGCGACTGGGTGGCTCAGACGGCGAAGCGTCTGCCTTCAACTCAGGTCATGATCCCAGGGTCCTGGGATCGAGTCCCGCTTTGGGCTCCCTGCTCAGCAGAGAACCTGATTCTCCCTCTGCCTGCCACTCCCCCTGCTTGTGCTCTCTATCTCTTTAAAACAAAAAGAAAATACAAATACAATGAATACCAAGGAAATTCAGCAAATATTTTTTCTGTGATAAAGAAATAAATCATAACAAATCAATTTCTTATAAAATAGGTGTTTTTTGAACCAGATATTAACACCTAATATAAAGTTGTCTTGTTCAGTGATGAATTTACATTTTTAAGAGGATGCTGCATGTAATGAACCTAATGTTCAAAGAAATAGATTTTTCTTCTGATTTGAAATTTCTAATATTTAAAGTTGAACAATGCCATACAGGTTTTCTTAGACCTTCATTTATCCTTGTAATGTTTTCCTTAGATTAGCATAAACAAATGAGTGAAATTTTAGAAAAGACAATGAATATCTCTACTGTATTATTATATACATTCAACAGTTATTTAGTGTGAGCACTTAAGAATATTAATATGCAGTATTATGAAAATGCCAAACTGGGACATGTTTTATAATAATGATTTTTTCACCATGACAGCCTGAATTACCCTTCTCATTGTTTATCACTTATAAATAAACTCAAAAAAATAACATTTGTCTTGAACTTTAGTGTTTTTAAGTGCTTTCGCCTAAATTATTACTTCATTTACATTATATTGATACTTTCACTAGCAATTCTTACCATGGTTTAAAAGACGGGGAAACTGAGGCTTAAAATATTTTAAGAGATTTTTCAATTTCATCCCAATATTAGTGAAACAAATCTGGAACTCAAATCCTGACCATGCAATCTCATATCTTGGTCTCTCTTTTTTTTTTATAAATAAGATTTTATTTATTTATTTGACAGAGAGACAGAAGAGCACAAGCAGAGGGAATGGCAGAGGGAGAGGGAGAAGCAGGCTCTGCATTGAGCAGGGAGCCCGATGCGGGACTTGATCCCAGGACCCTGGGATCATGACCTGAGCTGAAGGCAGACGCTTATCCATCTGAGCCACCCAGGCGCTCTCTCATATCTTGGTCTCTTTTATCATGTCACTGAAGGGTGGCAGTATTATGTCACCCCCAAGTATGCCACTTTGGTATGAGGATTATTTTGATTTAAAGGCACTTGGAAACGAGTAGGTGCAAGAAGAACATTGGAACTCCTCTTTTCTTCCTGAAAGCAGGAGCAGATACTCCCACGGGAAAGATGTCCTCTCTTTACCAGAGAAAAGGAACATTCTTATTACACGAGTTGGTGAATCTGGACAGACAATTCTATACAAAAAGATACTGTTAAAATGACTTTCCTCTTTTTTTAGCGTCCCCATATATGTTAGTTACTTTTCCACAATTGCTTCTCTTTGTTCAGCTTAATATATAAGCACTTAGGTTTTGCCACTTCTTTGAGCTTTCACTTTCTAATGAAGACTCCCACGTCATGTAAAATTTACATTAAATGAATTTGTATGATTTTCTTTTATTAACCTGTCTTTTTGTTACAGAGACCCAGCTGAGACCTAAGATGGGTAGAGGAAAAATTTTCCCTCCCCTATACCACTCAAGACATATTTTTAAGAGAATATTATTTATCCTGATTAGACCTCTTTAGAAAGCCAATAAAACCACAAATGGAATTTAATTGAACTAGAAGTAGTTCTGTATATGGAAGAAAAATTTGGATAATTAAAGTTAATAAATTATGAGAGGCAAAAATAAACACAAGCACATGCAATTAAATTAGTGTCACTGAGGACCACATTAGCTATCTGACAAAAACCACAGATGCATGTTACTTATGTAGATGGATAAAATGACAGCACAACACAAGAATTGTGTCACTCTACTCTGAAGTCCCATGGATACAATTATTCCTTAAAGGAAGAAATGATTTTAGTTTGGGAAAGGATGAAAAAAAAAAAAAAAAAGACCAACAGGAAGATAAAGAAACCCAAATATTCTTCACAAGTGAAAGTTCTCAGCTTATATAAGGACTTAAGTTTAAGCATGGTGCTGACTCTCTGGTGAACTCTGGCAGGATAAGCCAAACCCTTAGAAATGTTACATTTTTGACATTGTATTAGCGATAGATCTTTCCTTTCTTTTCAGTAGAGCCAAGATAAAGTTACAGATCACATGGCACAGATGCCGTAGTCAAATATCCTTTGTCAATAACACAACTTCTAATTAAATGTGGTCTAACAATATCTTACAAGATATAGAAACGATTAAACCATGTATTTTCTCCCCAAATTAGATAAACATAAAAGGTTCGTGAAATTCATTTCAAGGACAAGGGATTAGCTTATTCAGCCCCTTTCCCACTTATCTTTGCCTACTACAGCTTCTTTGGAGACTTACCTAGTGGTACCATGGATCGTGCCCATAATTCTTAAAGTTCTGTAAGCTTTTAGATACTCAATGAAACATGTTGAGTTCGTTTAGAGCTCCACAGGATATACAACTTTTTTTTTTTTTTTAAAGATAATTACTGGTGAGTGCAAAACTAGGCCCTTAGATACTAAGGGTCTGCCTGGGCCACTTTCAATTATTAATGCCCCCTGGTAATTTGAAAGAAAATGAAGTGTAAAAACAGAGTTACAAAAATGTTAGTACTTTACGTTTGATTAGCTCAACTATAAAACACACAAAATACAATGACTTACATGTAACCACATTACATTTGAGGTTCTTGAATATGAAATTTAGTCCAAATGTACTTTCTGCTTTCCCCATAAAATTAGCCTTGATACAAAATTCCTAAAACATTCAGGGTGTGGGAAAACCAAAGTGTAGCTCCTACAAATGAACATTCTTTAAAAGAATACTCAATTTAATTCAGGTAGTATGGTTAGAATCTAACAGTAGTAACTGAAGCCAGAGTGGCTGGGGGTGAATACTGGCTCTGCTATTTACCAGCGGTATAAACATGTTTTGTTTCCTCTTTTGTATAACATGAATAATAACATTAGTTATTTTATGGGGTCATTGTAAGGACTAAATGATTTAATATTTACAAAGTGCTTAAGAGAATTCCTTAGCACATACATGTATATATATTTTTGTTAAATAAATAAAATTAAAAAGGCAGCATTGCATAAAGTGTTAACTTCTATAACAAACAGTCACAAAATCTCAGTGGTTCAAATTAATAGAATTTTGTTTATTATAATCCCATGCGAGTTTGAAGACTCTACTGAAAAGTCCTATTCAAAGGAGTCAAATAGGGACCCAGGCTACTTCAGCCCTGTGGTTCTGCCATCTGGTTATGCCTCCTGGGTATCCTCTGCATTCAGTTGGTTGAAAGATATGTGAAAAGAGAGTGTGGAGGCTTCCTTAGGGTGTTTTATGAGAGGTATACAATTTCCACCTACATTAGATCTCAATAGCATGGCTCTGACCAAGTGGAAGAAGTCTGGGAATTGCAAGTCCGTATACACAGGACAAGGAAACAGGGTTTATTTGCATCTGATGAACCGGAAAATAAAAGATAAATGTCATATTAAGATTTTATCTATACTCAAAATTTACAAAGAATCTCAAATGAATCTTTGCCTTCTACTTTCTTTTTTATTCCAATAAAAGATGTAGGAGTCAGTTTTACAAAGATGGGTAATAAGACTAGCAATTATGTACCTTTTAAATCAATAGGAAATTATTGTTAGTTTGACCATGTAAATGCAATAGCTCTAGTGTGTTTTTTGAAGTCTGTTTTTCCTTAGGACAGATCTAGTTTCTTTCCCTTTCCCTTCTTTTCTTGTTTTATGACCCTAAAAACCAATTTTCTGTAAGGCTCATTTTACCTCGAGATATTTCTCAAATGCATCCACTTGCCTCCATCTCTTTGGCATAACTTGAGATCAAATTATCATTTTTCTTGCCTGGACTATCACATTGACTTCTGAACGGATGTCCCTACATCTATCTACCTTTGCTTGCTTCCAGTGTATTCACTGAAGCCATTTGGTTTTATCTTCTAAATCTTTTTAGAATTAGCTCATTTCTTTAAGCCTGCTCCATAAAATTCTAATCTAACTGACCCACATGTTTCCTTTGGTGCTATTCTCCTACCTGGTCTCTCTACCACACAAGTTATTCTTCATTTCCTTGACATATCGAATGCTTGCTGCCCCAGGACTCCAGCAAAAGCTATTCCTTATGTCCAAAAGTTTCCTTCTCCATGCTTTGGCTAGTTAATTCCTACTCATGTATCAAATCTCTTACATTCACATAGCACTCTTATTTCTCACTCACAGCACTTTTTTTGTAATTGTAACTAAATAATAACTTTTGCAATTAGATATAGAATGTCTGTGTCCTTACTAAAATATTACCTATAAGACTGTTGATCAGAACACTACCTCTAGCACCTGGCAGTTTGTATTACAAAGAACAGTCATTTATATTTGTTGAATAAATATAGCTCATTTTAATTCCACATCACCAAATAATTTCATTAATTTATCAATTTATATTTGATGTCTTACAATATACCAAGGATTATACTACATATTATAGATTCAAATCTGAAAAATACTTTGGTCTTTGAGTTGCTGATAATGTAGTGGTGGGGCAATTAAAAACTAGAGTAATAAATGTAACAAGCAACATTTGAGTACAAAGTTCATAAGGAAAAAATGAATATATGCATATAACTTTTTTAAAGAGGGGATTTTCAGGAAGAATAATATTTTGGTATTTTTTTCCATTGCTTGTCACTGAAGATCTTGATATCTACCAAACTGGTGAGGACAAGGGCACACACAAAACTCCTGTGAACTTAAATTAAGCCATTACTGATTGATGAAAACAGTTTCCTTTCTCTAAGAAAAAGAGATTTATATCTTGATGGAGACATTACTGATTGTAAGGAAGACAAACAAACTCAAACTGAGTAAAAGAGAAATTCTCTACAAGTTCACTGTGGAGATACAAAGGAGTACCATGGAATCCAGAACAGTAACTGGAGGTAGCTAATAAATATAATGAAAAAAAAAATTGAACCCTTGCTTTATTCACACATTGAGGTAAGTGCCACACAAATATCTCAGATTAACCCAGTTTTGATAAAGGTGGCAACCAAAAATATTCTCAAGAAAGACTATTCTCAACTACAATTTATCCTATTTATTTTCATGAACTACTCTGCCTTCTAGTTTTTTTTATAGTGTAAAGGATATTTATTTTTATTGTTATGTTAATCACGATACATTACATCATTAGTTTGTGATGTAGTGTTCCATGATTCATTGTTTGTGCATAACACCCAGTGCTCCACGCAGAATGTGCCTTCTTTAATACCCATCACCAGGCTAACCCATCCCCCCACCCCCCTCCCCTCTAGAACCCTCAGTTTGTTTTTCAGAGTCCCATCGTCTCTTATGGTTCTCTCCCCCTCCGATTTCCCCCCCTTCATTCTTCCACTCCTGCTATCTTCTTTTTTTTTTTCTTAACATATACTGCATTATTTGTTTCAGAGGTACAGATCTGTGATTCAACAGTCTTGCACAATTCACAGGGCTGACCATAGCACATACCCTCCCCCCAATGTCTATCACCCAGCCACCCCATCCCTCCCACCCCACCCCGACTCCAGCAACCCTCGGTTTGTTTACTGAGATTAAGAATTCCTCATATCAGTGAGGTCATATGATACGTGTCTTTCTCTGATTGACTTATTTCACTCAGCATAACACCCTTCCAGTTCCATCCACATCGTTGTAAATGGCAAGATCTCATTCCTTTTGATGTCTGCCTTCTTGTTCTTACTTCTAAATCTTTTTATTGGAAAACCCTTGTCCCTTGATTTTCTTCATTTTCTGATATTCCAAATTCATCATGACTGACTCCTCACTGTGAATTTCATATCTTAATGATCTTACATTCCCAACTTTTATATACTAAACAAGATACAAAAATATTTATTCTTTGTATTTCTTTTTGCATAAGGATGATTATTGCTGATTTGAGTCTGTATTAATATTTCGTTTATTAATTCCATTAATTAATTCTATTAATTTTCTCTTTTATTTATTCTTTACGTAGTACCTCCTATGTACTAGACATTGACTTGCCGGAGATATAACAGAGAACAATATTGTTTAATGTCTATGACCCACATAACTCTCCAGTTGCCGGCACTATTCAACATAGACCCTAATTGAAAATATAAAGAGAAAAGTTAGAATCACCATTTAAAGTGAAAAAAAAAAACATAAAAAAAGCACAAGATACAGGAACCAAACATTTGAAACAGAAGAACTTATCCACAGGTAACACAGTCAAGAGAGGAAAAGGAAGTCACTAAAATAAATATAATAAATATCTATGGAGTTATTTTGGGGGCTAACACATACATTACAAAATGTGAGACACCTTCCACTTTTGCATTAAAGGAAATCAGGTAAGCTGAAAATGCTTTTAGCCATAAAAGCACGAGAAATTTTCCCTAAAATACCAAAAACATGCTGATCTAGTATACCTGAGCTGTCAGTAAGGAAAATTCAAAGGTTTTCTGCAAAAGGGGGAAAACTGAAAATCCTAGTGATTAAGCACATGCTGAAGCTTTGACGGTGGTGGTGGTGGAAGCAGCCATGTATGGGAATGTTGGAGGAGGATGCTAATCTCTTTAAATAAAGGAACTTTTTATCTTTAACTTTTTATTCTGACATAAGTTCAGAAACACAGAAAAGTTACAAGGATAGTACACAGAATTCCCAAATATCCTTCTTTGAGATTCCCAAAATGCTGAAATTTACTTACATAATTTTTTTTTAATTTCTTCAACTGCTGTCTTTTTCTGCACCCATTTTAGACATATCATTTGAGGTTTATTTATGGAAATAAATGGATAAATTAATAAATTAAATGAAAAAGCAATGAACCAATTGTTAAATTAATAAAAAAAAGCTATGATAATACAACTTAAAAAAGATGAAGAAATTAGGAAATTACCCAAATTTGGACATGAATATTATGTGTATACAATCCTCAATTGCTTTATCTCAAATTCTCTACTAAATATTTTTGAAAGAAGAGATTGTCACTTAGGAACTGAGTAGCCAAACCTTCAAATGACTGGATATTTGATAATAGAGAGCATTACTCCACCTCAGAATTGGCAGAAACAATTTCATGATATATTACAGTTTCATGTATCTGGGTAACTGTTGTTTCAGTTTGTTCATACCTTCACAGCTACTTCTAACATCCAACATCTTTGGGGTATAGTAAGTGTAAAATGCATTCACTAATGTCATAAAAAGAAAAATGCTTTTTACTTAATTATTAACTTAGGAAAAATGACTGAATACCCAAGAAACCCCTGCTCAAATTTTATACTTGACTTCATTATCATCAATACTTCCACTAGTTTTAGATCATTTATCAGCTTATAAACATCTCTTGGAACCTACCCTGTCAAACAATATGTCTTTTAAAATTGTTCTCTATGATTAGTTACTTTTTATACAGAATTCATGCTGACAAAATTCCCTTTAAAAAGTGTCTCTGTGAACATGCAGACTAGTGATTTGCTTATCTTCACTCATCTTCTGCAAATGAATACACCTCGCATTTTCTTCTATTGTTGACTGACAACTGAAAATTAATTAGTTAAGTCTTACTGATTCACTGGGTACTCACCAACTAGGTTATCTATGGGATTCTAGATACCATTTTGCGATACTTTATATTCATATTTTGACTTCTGCTATGTGAAGAGTCTAAAACTAATCGAAAATATGTTTCTAATACTCCTATTCTACTTAAAAGAGAACCAAAACAATAGTTTAGAATCATAGTTCGACGAGCAACACTTCCATGTTTGGCGTGTTGGAGCTGGGTCTATGCTGGTAATGCTAATAGAAATGTGCAGCTAATTATTCAAAAAGTTGCCAAACCTGAGTTTAAATTATGCAAGTAGATCTCAGTAAAACTTGCATTCATTAGAAAAACATTCAAAAATATTCTTCACTTCATTTTACCTAGAAATAGACCACCTGAATTTCAACTTGATGCTATTACTGCAGTTAGGCCTGTAAACTCAAGATACATATCTACTATTTGGGGGGGACTAAATTCTATCTGAAGAGCAGACACCAATTATTGTTTCACTACATAAGGCAGAACAACTACAGACATCCTTTGGTGACATAGAATATCCTAGCTTGAACAAAACATTTTCAAGTGCTGTATCAGAAGATACTTACCTCAGTCCACAGCTCTGTGCTGGGAGAACTTCTACCCACAGAACAAAGACAACATGATTGTACTTACTGGACTAGGGAAAGCAAAGCCCCAGGACTTCCATGAGCTCAGCTAAAACTTTAATTTGAACAGAACGGAGTTACCGCACACTCTGATTAAAAACCACAACAACAACAAAAAAAACAAAACAAAAACAAAACAAAACAAAACCACCATGACCTAAATGTGTGAGCTGAGCTGAGGAAAGAGAGAAGACAGTCCTACTGAAGGAAGCAGAAGTGCCAGGAAAGAGTAGTAGAGATGGATTCCTGTGTCCGAGTGGCAAGGGGATCCAGCTTGTGCTCCTGACCTTGCTCTTCCAGAACAGCAAGCTCTACTATCTTTTGTTTCTTGGATTCAATGAGATCTTGCTGCCCTTAAAATAATTTTTCTCTATTTTTACTCTATTTTTCATTTATTCTGAAACTTGAATGAGTCTATTTATTAAAACCAAGATAGTAGTGCATAGGCTGAGAGATTAAAGTCAGGAAAGATAGAAAACCTGTGGTAAAGTCCATGGACTCCTTGAAAACAAAATCTTTTTTATTAGGTATGTGGAGTCTAATTTCCCAATACATAGGTCCAAATAATGCTAAATAAGAAACATTAAGTTAAAGCAGTTAGAGGCTATCTTATAGGCCAAGTGATTGTAGGAGTGATTTGCAAATGGTTATTTATTTATTTATAGATGTGTACCATCTCAAAGAACATTGGAAACATTCAGTAAACATTAACTGTTTTCGTTAACATGTTGGTGATGCTGATAATTACATATTTTCGGATTTAGTTAATTTATTAGGGCAGGATACTAATGAGGTTACAGTTATAGATCTTACAGTTAGCTCAGTTCCATTTAAGTGACCAGAGATTGACTTCTCACCTCAATAAGTCACCGCTGCTGTGTATCATTAAATGAAATAGGGACTAAATTAAAGTGTGAGATTGCATCTGTAAAATGATGACTACTTTAGAAAAATAATTCAAACCTTGTGCTTTATTTATTATGGGTCACTAGTTTCATCTTTGTGTATGAAAACTGGGATAGTTTATATCTTTCACAATGAGGCAAAAAAACAAAAAAACAGCCCTTTCTTCACTTTCGTTTTTTCTTGTCCCTGTGCATATTCATACAGAAGACTCTTTTTAAAAAATCTTGAAACATAAATTAATTTTTGCCTAAAATTGGGAAGACTAATTTCTATTCCTCAACAATTACATAACCATTTTAATTGTTTTGATTGTCTGATATAGCTTTTCCATATAATTGCACTAAGAGACACCGACTAACAATTAAAGCTGCTCATGCAATTAAAATAATTATCTTAATGTTATAAACTTAGATCCAACAGAAATTATTAATGGCAGCAGTCAAATATTATATAACTAAAATTAGATTTTTTTACTTCCACTGATTTGTGTTAACTTTTATATTAAAGTGAAGGAAAGTAACAGAAAAGAGCAGAAATTACAATGAATTATAGAGTAAGAATTTAGTAAACTAAAATTGCTGGTTACATGGAGAAAACTGGAATCCCTGTATTCTTCAAAAATAAAAATTTAGTAAACTACTTATCTCAGGATAATTTCTGAATTTCTCATATAATAGCTGGAGGTGGTTCACCAGGGCTTTACCTAAAGCTGGTCTCGGGATTTCAGATTATAACTTTGGGTCAATTTGAATACATGGTAAATAGGCACAATTCTTGAGTGTTTACAGATGATAATTAAATGAATTAGTTTTCCTTTCCGACTTTTTGACTTTAAAAATGACCCCAAATTCTATCATTGTATTAGTCCATGCTTTTATAATTTTTTAAAAGATTTACTTTAGAGGGACAGAACAAGCACATGGTGGAGGGGAGATGGTGAGCAGAGGGAGAGGGAGAGAAAGAATTTCAAGCAGACTCCCCACTGAGGGAGGAGCCTGACATGGGGCTTGATCACAGGACCCTGAGATCATCACCTGAGCTGATTATCAAGAGTCAGATGCTTAACCAACTGAGCCACCAGGCGCCCCAGTCTATGCTTTTTTAAATGTAAAGAGGAGGTTCAGATCAATGTGGGCATCATATTAAATCAACTATGCTTACATAATCAAATTCTTGTATCTAGGAGTATGTTTCAGACTCATTACTTGTTAAACACCTTATTACTGGATCTGAATGATGAGCTTTAGGGAATGTCAAATTTAACATAATTCTTCCCAATCCCACTCTGTAAACAAATGCAACTTCAATTCTGAGATTTTATGACTGGATTTTGTACCTCAGAGCATGTTTCCCTTTCTTGAAACTTACTTTGTTGTAAGAAATATATATAAGTATATATACACATTAATAGTTTTATGTTTATTTGATTTTACTATAATAGAGTAATACTATAATCATACTAAATGGTTTCTTAATCATATATAATGCAAATCCCTACAGATTATTACATAAATATTTTTTAAGAATATAACATATCTGTACACAAAATGTACACATATAAATATATTTGATATAAGTTGGATTATCTTATACATGCTGTATGATTTTTCCTTAGTTGGCACAAGGTTGTCAGATTTAGTACAATATAAAAAATAAATACAGGATGCCCAGTTAAATTTAACTTAATTTGTTTCAGAAGAACACAAATACGTTTTTAGTATATGTGTGTCCCAAATATTGCATGGGGCATACTTATACTAAAATTATTATTCCTTGTTTATCTGAAATTTCAATTTAACTGACTCATATTTTATGTGCAACCCACGTAGGCAGAGGGTTTTATTTTCTTTCTTTTTTTTTTCTTTTTGCCTACCTCTAGCTTCCTTGCCCTGCCCCTTTTTTCATCACTTCCCTGCCCTATACAAGACAACCTATCTTAAAATATCAAGGGTAAATAAATCTTTTGAGACTTTTTTTTAACCTCTATATGCTTTTATAACAACAACAATAATGATAACCAACTGAGTGCTTACTATAAACAAGGCACTTTTAAGCATGTTCCTTATGTATTCAAATTAATTCTCAGAAGAACCAAAAATATGATCTAAGTAGCACTATGAGCCTCATTTCACAGATTTGGAAAAATGAGGCTACAGAGGTTAAGCAACATGACTAAAGTGATGCACCTAATAAGTCACATACCAAAACTTGGATTTAGACTCTGGGATATTGACTCCTGAATCCACATGTTAACTGCTCATTGTTTTTTATACATACATTTATATACCTGTATTTTACAAATATTAAACCTAGAAGTCACCTAGAAAATGCTGTGAGATTGAAAACTCTGACTACCCATATCCAAAAAGTTCAGATTATTCAATTTTCATAAGCCAACTCTGGCATTAATGTTAAAATGGTATTTTAAAATATAGTAAAATAATATAATAAGGTTTATTTCAAGCTTTCTATAGCATAAATTATGACTTTATAAAACCATTTGATTTCTTCAAACCTTATTTCTCTTACTATTTTTCTCTCTACATTTTTCTCTTTCAAATACATATAAAAAGGAATAGATATTACATATTTTACATATTTGTTATAAGAATATATAGATGTAGGAAATATCTATTAAGATTTTTACCAAGCATATATGCTTATTCTGAAGGTTTTTTTTATCTTTTTTTTCTTGTTAAGTTTATATGCCAGTGTCGGTTTTCTAAAACCAGAACTGTGGCAACTTACATGTCAAGTCAGTTTGAAACACATTTAACTGTGGTTATCTGAGTCCCAAACTACCACATTCCAATCTTAGTGAAACAGGCTTGAAAGCAGAGAACATCTTACAGCTTTTCTCTGATATGTGAACTATAACATTTTTTCAAAACACTTGGGTAATAAATTCAGCAGTGTTTGGACAGAAAAAAAAAGGTGTTTCTAAATTAATTACCATCTCCCAAAATTTAAGGTAAACAATTGAACAAATTCATCCATCCAGTAGCATTTTCAAATCCCAGTTTTCCATACTAATACATTTGTGAAGTAATTCTACACTATTAATAGCACAAATGTGAATGCCATGTATTCTTTTTGCAAGAATAGGTAATTCCAATACTTAATATTGAATAGGTCAGGTCAAAGCTGGACAAAGCTGTGCTGACAGAAATAAATTAAGATTATTTGGTTATTAGAAAAAATATCAATATATATTTTAACAAATATTTTAAGTGTCTAGTAATTTTAGAGACAAAGATTTTCAACTCCTAATGAATATGTTGATACAAAGAGTGATTATTATAATGGCACCCTTTAGATAGCATTATGGAGATACTACCACTAATAAACTAATAATAAATAATAAAATTAATTGTAATAACATTAATAATTATATTAACAGTGTGTATTGAATAATTCCTATGGGTCAAGGATATTTTAAGGGTGATAGATATATCACGTTATTTATTTAACCATCACATGGTCATACTGGGATGGATATTGTCCTTGTCTGTTCAGTCGGCTATAACATACCACGGACTGGATGGCTTCCAAAGAGCAGACGTTCATTGCTCACAGTTCTGCCAGCTGAAAGTCTGAACTCAGGGTGCCAGCATAGTCAGGAAAGGACCCTTTTCCAGGTCACAGACTTTTAGCTAAGTCCTCACAAGGTGGAAGGGGCTAGGGATCTCTCTGGAGCCTCTTTTATATGAGTACCTCCCCCACTCATGAGAGCTCCACCCTCAGGCTTTAAGCACCTCCCAAAGGCTCTACTATTCATACTGTCAGCTTCGGTGCTTAGGATTTTAACATATGAATTTTGAGGGGACACACACAGTCAGACCATAGCAAGTATTATTTTTATCCATTTTCGAGCGAGTAAGTTAGGGCACAGCAAGATTAAACAAGAGGCCCAGCATTACCCAGCTCCTATGTGTTGTTTAAACACCGGCGGGTTTGCTACAGAGTCTGGCTTCTTAAAAGAGATCTGTAAAATGTTCCTCATGATGTTGAGGCATAAAGATGTAGATTCAAGGAAGACTGCTGCCTTTTAAGTAGAAATGTGCACTAACAAATTTGTATTAAAGTTATTATTAAGTAATACAAGGTCGGTATAAAAATTAATCCAATAATCCATAAAAACAGAAGACCTTCTGTCCATCCTCTGACTCTAATAGTACAAATAGTATAAATATACATGAGATCTAATTATTTTAAAAATGTGGAAAAAAACTTACTCTGCCTTATATTTAACATGATTTTTTAAAGTTTTTATTGTTTTTGCATTTTTTTTTACAGACTGTGGTTTTCTTGGTTATGCTCTAGTTTTAATTTTGTGATGACCTTATTCTATAACTTTCATACTTTATATCTGTACATTATACTGTCCAAAGCCATCGTGTTCATTGTTTATTATTCTCAGCCACTATACGAAAGTCTTTAACATCTCTCTGATTCATCAACATAGTTCGTGAGGTCACCTCAGAAACAATCACTGTGCCCAGTAGGATATCAGCCATAGGACTGCTTAATCAGCCAATGCAGTGATGTGTGCACCACTGACCCAATCATAATGGCAAGGGATTGGTATCAATGCCACCGGTACCTGGGGGAGAGGTCAACCCCATCAAAACTTTCTGACTTCAAAATGGAGAACATTTCATGGGAATTAAGTAAATAAATCTATTTATTTCTCACACTGAAAGGGGAGAGGAAGTGAGTTTAATTTTCTTTTTCCTTTGTAGGAGGCCTGTGGAGACACTTGTATAGGTCATTTTGTTTATCCACAAAAATTTCCTTATATTCAAGGGATAGCACTAAATCTCTATTTTAAAAAATCTGACATTCAAGGGCGAGACATTTTAATGACAGAATTAGGTCTTTGTACATTTCAGGAAAGTTTGAATATAAATTTGGATAATTTTTCTTGTTCTAATTGTTTTATTTCTTGTTAGAGAGATAAAATGTATGTGTATTCACACACTTATCTGTATATGCACGTACAGATATATAGAGAGATATAATCTTCTAATAGATGTTCACTCTTCATCCTTTTTCATTTCATCTGTATGACCTTTTAAAGCTTTGGGGGTGATTACGTACTTTCCAAAATAGTATCAACCCATAAGTTACTCAGTTTATTAGTTTAGTGTAATATGATAATTCAAACTCTACAATTCCACAATCATCTACCTACAGTCGTTGTAAAAAATTAGCATGCATAAATTGATATACAGTTTATATTTTCATGTAGATGCCCATGTTTTCACATGCACTTAAGATATGAAACACACACATAAGTACTCATATGTGTGACAATTGAACTTTGACAATTATAAATTATTCTTTAATATTAAAAGAGTTTGCGGTTTTAAAATTTTTATTATTTTGACAAATGGATATCTTCTTGTACAAGTAGTTATAAATTTAGAAAGTAAAGAATCACTTCAAATAAAAGTTTGAGAGATTTATAAACAAGTATTTCAACAATCATCCCACCAAACTGTCAAGTTAAACACTGATTTATGAGAAAGATGTTCCTCAGATGAATAAAGGGAAAGTAGAATTCAACTAATACGATCCATAAAACTCAGTGTGGAGTCTATTAGGGCTTGAAGACTTTTTACTAGTTTGGAAAATGAAGCAGATGTTTCAGTGAACAGGAGACAATAAAGAGAACACTAAAAATATGCGGCAGCACAAGCCACATCTGTGTCAATTTTTCTGACCTGGTATTTCTGAGAAAATTAAGTCAATTTTTATTTTCCACTTGCTTTAGTTATGTTCACTGTAATTGTGACACCGAATTCAAATTTGTAATTCATAAACATGAAACTGAGGTGCCAGTCTGAAATAGAAGTGATAACTCAGGTTTTATATCTTCATTGATTAGCCAAACACACCAAATAGGCCAAAATAGTGGGAAGATGCTAGTTTTCTTGTTACTAAAGATAGTATCAATCAAGCTACATACTTCTGGAAAGCAATAAAGTAATGTTCTTCCTAAAAGAGGGTCTCTAAGCTTGTATTGTTCACATAACTACATTTTAGTTTTCTGGATATAATCTATGATTTGAAAATTTCCCTTGAAATGTGAGTATTCTTACTTGTCATGTAAGTGTACCTGATTCCTTTTAAAATTTCTCATAAAATGTTGTTTTGTTGAATTCAAAACAAAGGAATGCAAGGTTGTGGCTTTTATATAAACTCATTACCATGATAATAGTTACCATAACTTTATGTTTATATACTTCTATGTTGTGTACAAAGCACATTCCTAAGATACTTAAATAAGCATATACAAATAGATATAGTATTTTCTCATTTTAGTTAAAATGATTTATACAAACGGTTTTTAAAATATTTCTTGCACTTAAAAGAAAAAAAAATATTTCTTGTGCCTAAAAATATTTAGAATTAGATAATGGTTTCAGTGTATTTTTTTTCATTTGGGTACATGATTTTGGAGATAAAGAAAAAAAATCAAATTATTAGCAACTAACCTAGAGGAGCTTTTCTTTAATTGGAGGGAGGAAACCAAAAGATGTCATTAAAAATTTACTATATACATAAATATTCATTGAGATATTTCATTTATGATTTAATTTGATTCAATTACTTGAAATTAAAATAAGCACATATTAAGGAATAAATTCCCCAATATGAATCCAATGACTTAAAAAAGAAGAGTTAGAGAGATAGAAACAAATTGCTTATGAGATATGATCAGGTCTACAATTCCTTATCCAAATCCCAGAGGCCAGATGTATTCCAGAATTGGGATTTTTTTGAATTTTTTAAAGGTAACATCTTGCATGTATCTTGTATTATGTAACACCCAGTGGGGTTTGGGATGGAACCTCCTAATCAGACATGCTAATATTTCAAAAGTATATTTATATAATATATGAATATTTAATTTAAATGAAAAAACAATGAATATTCATATATTGAGATAGGTCTAGTTCAGTCACTATCTGAAAAAACCTCTCGGTGTCAGAAATTCTTTGAAGAAATCTTTGGATACTGGAATTGCAGATAAGGGATCTTGGATATGTATCACAACACAAATTTCCCTATTCATGGGATTCGTCTGCCTTGTGCTCTGAACTATGTAAATGTTCCTGGGTTCCAGCCATTTGACTATAGCTGAGAGTGCTTAACAATGTTTGATGATCGATCATGGTGTTATTTGGCCTTTTCCAAGCTCTCAATTATTAAAACATGAGAAATTTCATTAAGCAGTTCTGAGAATATAAAGAATATTGAGGTGAAAGGAAATATTCCTTACTATGTTAGGGACAGCTGAACCCAGGCAGGATTTGATCAGATGTATTTACATTCATTTACATTTCTATCATCTCATAATTATTAAATTTCTTACCTGGAGTTATTTTCCTACATTTTCAATTATTTTATTGAAGTTGCTGGCATCATCTCTCTTATCTTCATGATTACATGTTTCTGTTAACATTATACAGTCTGGTCCCAAGTGTTTGTTAATCTTTCGTTGAATAAAATGCTTTCCATTTTCTTTTCTTTTTCTTCCCCCATTACATAAACAGTCTCATTATATTCCAGATATGAGCAAGCCTGGTTAGAAAATTATTTTTTTTCCTGTCTGGCTTGTTCTCAGAAGAGTGAAACATCTAAAATACTTTCATTTAGGTGAATGTGTCCTATAGGTTAATCTCAGGATTCTCAACTTTGTGCAGCAAAATGCATGATAGTCACTGACCCTGTGATATGATACACCTAAAGCAATATATTTTGATTTTGGAATTCCGGAGGGATAGGAGCGTAAGAGGAGTCATCAAGACAGTCTACTGTGTCCAGTTAGCCTAAAAGGTTGACATTTCCAAGAAGAAAGAGGTTAAAAATCACAGAGGATTGAGGTCTGAGCCAAACTCCTTGAAGAGGTAATGGGCTTCATTAGTTTCCGTCCTTTTTCCCCAGGGCACTAGGACCACTCAGGCCAGAACACTAAGAAAGCTCCTCCTGTACTAGCTTTCAGGCCCGAGTATGCTCCAAGTACACAACAAATCTGCAGCTTTCTCAATATCCTTGGATCCTGCATGTGCCCGGGTGGTCATCTTTTAGAGTCAAAATAAGTCAATGCTGAATATCAGAAATAGCACAAACTTGTAAATGGTGGAATGAGAACTTGAAGCCCAGTTCTCTGAGGCCAAGGATTCAGCTCTCTCTTTGCATAATTCTACAGATATTTCAAAAGGTACATTTTGGTGAGTGGAGTCTTTTATTATCTTAAAATAATTATCTTTTCATAAGCTGCAAAATTTTATCTATTTAATTATGGCAAATGTCTTAGATATGATTTTGCCCTACTTCTGCTAGATAAATGAAGAAAATTAAATGGCTTGGCTTCATTATGGACCTAAACTGAACAACTGAGGAAGAATCTCTGTGACCAGTTCCAGGAACTTTACTGGAAGCTTCCCCTCCTCACACTCACATGTATTCATAAACTGTTTCTAAACATTGGTCTTAAAAGAATACCTTTCAACCAGATCAATTTTAGAATCATGATACTAATTAGTATGAAATGGACTGGCAGTCTTGAGATCTCTTTCACTTGGAAAAGATGGGTTTATTCTGTACTGCCAAAAGAGAGAAAGTGAATAAAGAGATGTAATTTAACTGTATCAATAAGGGGAAAGGGAATTGTATGAACCTCAACAGAAGAGAAAAACATGTTTGAAAATTGCTTGAATCACTTAAACTTTTTATTGTTATCAACACTAAAGCATATCCTCCATTAGAAAAACAGTAGATATAATTGAATTGCTTTTGAATGACTTTCAATGGTTCCTTTTTGCGATGAGGTATTAGAATAATTTATTATAATTTGATAAAATTTTATTTTCATTTGTTTTGTCTGTCAAACTTGAGATGACCGATGAAAAGAATGTGTAAAACAGAACAATTTTTGCTATCAAAAAGTAGCTAGGCTTCTGGAGACAGAACTCTAGTCTCTGTTTTTAAGGTTTTAAAAATCTTAAAATAAGACTTGAAGTTTGTGATACTTCTATTAGACAGTAAGATGGTGAATTTATAAGAAGGTCAAAGATTTTAAACAGATTTTAAACAGATTTTAAACAGTTAATGTTCTGGGTAAATTTTATGAGAATAAATTTTCTAAATTATGTTAAACCCCATAATAAATGGAATCAAATTTGAAATAGGGAAAATTTTAAAAAAGAATTGTTTCAAAATTTAAAACTAGTTCCTAAATGTTAAGGAGGACTATTAAATAAACTGGGCATTTATTTATATTTATTGTATTGTTTAGATTCATAGTTGCATGTCAATTGTGCTGGATTGTGTTCAGAGAATTTCTCAGAATTCCTTTTATTAAAAATGCAATTGCAGAAAAAAATTAAATCCCTTAGGAATTTAATATTCACATCTCAGAGAAATACAACATAAAGTGCAGATTTAGATTTCAGAATTAATGTTAACCATTTGTGTCTAGTTTCAAGCTTCCTGTATTTGTCTAAAACTAATAGCCAGGATTTTGTATCTCCTTTGATAAAAAATGTAAATAATGCAAAGTATTTTGCATATTCTTGTGCTGTACATGGGCTGAATTTTTTTAAAAAAATTTAAAGACTTGAAGCAGAACCTTGTAATTTGTGTAAATGATGAGTGTAAAATCCTACCATAAAATGCTAAAAATATACAGTGTTTCAAATAAAACCAAGAAATGCAGGATTAAAAAAAATGCAACTGCCTTAAAAAAGATTAAAAAAAAAAACGCTTAACTTCTCTGAAATTTTATGCTCAATGTATAATCTACTGTTTTCTAAAAGTCATATTTGGTAATATTATTACTTTTTCAGGATTAAATATCAACTGAAGTGCCCTCTACATAGCACATTTGAGATCCTCATACTTTCTTCCCATCATCTCCATGGTTTTGGGTCTAGTTAAGAGGTTGGAGTTACTTTCTTCTTATTGACTTTTGGCTTCTATAATGGATGACCTTACCATTCCCAATAGTCTGCTCCTGTTTTGGGTCACAATGCCCTAGGTGTGAAATATGACCTACTTTATTTGATTCACATACCATCATCAAAATAACAAGCAAGCAAACAAAAAGTAAAACCAGCTTACGTAATTGATTTCATTATAGGCTTAAAAAAATCAATTATGGGTGTTTCCACAAGAACATCAAACCATACATTTCAAACATTGAATTTTTTTTTTAAAGTTCATTGGCTACTATTCACAAGTTTTTGGATACCACCATATTTGTTCCTTTTATCTACAATGTTCTTCATTTCCTTTTCCTTCTCTGCTTTTCTCCATCACCAGGTTTTGTTTTGTTTTTGTTTTAATTTAAAGCTATTGATTATCTTTCTATCTGCTTCCAACTTGTCTTCTCAGAGTCTCACATATACTTTAGAGAATTTTCCCAATATTTTCTTGAAAAAAATCCTTCTGATATAGAACTATAATTCTAGTGAATTAAATAATAGTTTTTATAATTATTATAATTACATTTTATAATTAAGAATAATACAACCGTTATTAAAATTTAATATTTTTTCAATCAACTTCCCTTTTCTTCCAGTAAAATTTTGTGGACTCTGCAAAAGCCATCTTTTTGCTCCCCAAATATGATGCAGTCATGACAGAATACATTCATTATGTAGTTGGAACATTGTGCTGTTGAAAGATACTCTCCTCAGTTTTCTTTTTTTTCCTTTTCAAGATTTTATTTATTTATTTGAAAGGGAGAGAGAGAGAGAGAGAGCGAAAGAGAGCACAAGTGGGGGGAGGGGCAGAGAGAGAAGCAGACTCCCCACTAAGCAGGGAGCCCAATGCGTGGGACTCAATCCAGGACTCTGGGATCATGACCTAAGCCCAAGACAGACACTTAACCAACTGAGCCATCCAGGAACCCCTCTCCTCAGTTTTCTAAGTATAGCTGATGCAGTATATCAAATAGTGGTGAACAATGAACACGATATTTTTTTTCCATGTGGCCCAGGGACAGTGTAAATAAATAAGAGCTAAATGCTTTCTAACCTTCAGAGGGGATGCATGTTATGTTACATGTTATGTGTTATATGTTTTATATATGGTGTTATGCTATGCATTACATTATGCTATACAATGTTATCTCTTTCTCCTAGGTGTCTGCTTTCCAATATGAAGGCCTCTCTAGGTGACTGCCTCGCTTAAGCTATCCTGAATTTGTAATAGATGCTAAGGTAAATGAAAAAGGAAGTGGTTTACACTAGGATGTTCATTTCTGCATCTATGACCTCTGACTCATAGTCCTATATTCTCTCTACCTTAATGGTGAATTATATTTAGGTACAGAGACTGGAGAATGTCACTCATCCTTCCCACAGGATATTAATTCTTCACACTAAATCTCAACTCTAGTGCAGTCTTCTCTGCAACTGGGTTCACTGTGCCAAGCAAAATTTCTATGCATCAGTCTCCAGTAGGCCTAGGGTAATTGGGGGATAAATTGCTGTTAGTGACATAATACCCCAGCATAAGGGACTGTACTTGATGGAAAATCAGGCTGAATTCCCAGTCAACGTATGTGGGCCTGGCTCTATACACAGATGTTAGGAAATTGGATTATTACCCTGATAGTTTTAGGCTCTGAAGGGGGAGTTCCTGCTTTCTTTGAAGTTGGTGTTGTTAATCTTTCCCAAGCTGTCCTCAGTACCTCTAGATAAGCTTTAACTTCTGTTTAGGCTTCAAGTCCTTTAACTTTTAAACTTTGCAGGACCAAATTTTCAGAACTGTGAAGTCTGTTGGATCTAAGATACAATCTATAATATGTGTACCACTATTATATGTATCACTAAAAGAAAGGGGTATGAATCTCTGCCAATTTAACATGGACCCAATATTTTTATATCACAGCTGTTATTTTATTCTCATTGAAATACCCCTTTTCTTACATATCACTCTCATGAAAGCAGAAGAAAAAAAATGTAAGAGATATAATTGATTAAATGATTCTAAAACTAAAACTTCTTTACATTCAGAGTCCAACTTTTTGACATGGGATCATCAGTGTGCTCATTTTTTCCTCACATAATTACCCTCTGATCATCAGCATTACTCATCCATCATTTCCTAAAAGAACGTGTTCTACATTCTCTGGGATTATTATCCAAGCAGCTGATACCATTCTGTAATGTGTGGTACATGGTGGCAGGCAATAACAACTACAGCATACCTGC
This sequence comes from Callorhinus ursinus, assembly GCF_003265705.2. NCBI lineage: Eukaryota > Metazoa > Chordata > Mammalia > Carnivora > Otariidae > Callorhinus > Callorhinus ursinus. The sequence goes on from NW_027397065.1 coordinate 3,422,722, forward strand.
TCCTAGATGACAATAATTATAAGTTGTCCAAATTTAGGTATGTTAAAATCTGAAAAAAATCCATAAAATAATGCAGCTGCCTTTTATCTGGAAATTTCAGATTCTCAATCACCATAATTAAAGGATGGGCATTTCTGCTTCTAAACATCCAGGGTTCATCCCCATAAGCATTCCTGACCCTGCACTGGCACATTTCCAGTAGTCAATAAAAAAGCCCATGGGTCACTGAGTTCTTGGTAGCACAGGGGTGCATCTTGTCTAGAAAATCTTGCTTCCTTATAACCACAGCAAAATTATGAGCATTTTTAAGTTCTTCTTTTTTTTTTAAGATTTTATTTATTTGACAGAGAGAGACACAGCGAGAGAGGGAACACAAGCGGGGGGAGTGGGAGAGGGAGAAGCAGACTTCCCGCGGAGCAGGGAGCCCAATGCAGGGCCCGATCCCAGGACCCTGGGATCATGACCTGAGCCGAAGGCAGACACCCAACGACTGAGCCACCCAGGTGCCCCAAGTTCTTCTTTTGCTCCAACAAGCCTTCCTCACCCAGGGCTTGGGAAATCTCCAGAAATCTGTGGTATAAGTCACTGTATCATGGAATGTGTGGCGCCACAGCCCACTATAGTCCTATGCATTCTTGGAACCCCTCCATGCCTCTGTATACACATGCATTCACAATTATTCCAGCACTTTCCATGTTGAATGGAAAGATCTATCAGCATGTTATAGGGGTTTATATTTTACTGGTGAGCCAAGTGCCTATACTGGTAGCAGACTAAGGTTTAATAATAGACAAGTATCCTATGACAGAAGAATAGAATCTGTAAGCATGTCCACAATAGCCCCAGAAGTAAAACACGGTCTCTACCTTTCTTCAAAGGAGGCTTGGGAAGCACCTGTGTATGTGTGTAGGCAACTCTGCTGATATTTGAGAAGATGGAGGGAAAACATGAAAATGTAACAATAAACTTAAATTGAATTTTCTTCATTCTTATCCTCAGAAACATTTCTGTGGACATCTAAGCTGCCTGACCCTCTTTCATTCTGCTATTCACAAATTCTTTTCTTCTTCCTCCTCTGCTCTCTTTTGCACCGTAATTCCTACTTCTTTCTTATCTACAGAAGCTTAATGATCTCTTCTCTGTTTCCCCAACTCATATATTTATTCTTCTAAGGGCTCCAGCAGGTAAAAAATATTCAAATAGAAAGGAAGCCAGTCATATATGCATGCCATGGCCTGTATAGTTCTCAAAGGCTTCATGGAAGGGTTAGGCTTGAACTATAATTTTAAGTACAGAGAAAAATGAGAAGAGACAGGAGAAATTCTAGGCAGGAAGTCAGAAGAAGCAACAAGCATGAGGGAGAATTCTGCCTCACTTATTTGGGGAAATTAGCTCTCTATAATTAGTTTTAACCAGTCAGACACTTTAGCATAAGCCCTTTGGCTTCACTCCAACACCCTTGCTTCTGCATCAATGGTACAAAGCAGATCTCACTAAAATCAGTTCATGGGCCAAGCTGCATTAGGGAACACCTTTTTTCACTATAATTTCCTAAGCCCCACCTCCAGGAGTTCATACTAACAGCTTCTGGGGTTGGTGCTGTGAATATATAATAATTTTATTCATTTTAAAATTTCCAGCTGACTTAGCAATCATCCAGATTAGTAAATTACTGCATTTAAAATGATTTAATTTGGTTACATGATCTAATATTTAAATCATTCTGAGGAAAAAGACATATTTTTCAAGGAGGAGCAAATAGCAGTACAAGAGTAAAATTCTGAAAGGGAGGATCAAAGGGAGGTACCACAAAGGTGGGCACTTGGAAATACTGAGTTTAGTATGAAGGTAAAGGGAACTTACAGAATAGGGGAAAATGAAAGTTGGGATGTAAAAGTTCTTCCAAAGGAAAGGACCTGGGAGAGTAACAAAATAAAATTTATCATATTTTCTATTTTATTTAGGTCCCTCATGAAAAATACAAACATTTGCATGTGTCTGAATATCATCTTTTTGCCATTGTTAATTATCAAGGGTAGAGGGGTAGTGGGGGTTGGAGCTTGACGGTTGCTATGTTGTACAAAGCCCATGAGTCTTGTGAAGGAAATAAAGAATCCTTCTCTGATAGGAATTAAGTCATACATATTTTTGCAAAAGATTTCTAACTCTCCTTGTTTCACTGTCCAAAGCCCTCTGGGGGGGATTACATCCTAACATGTTTTAACCTCAGTCTCTAAAAAAATCCTTTTGTTTCACATAGTGCTTGACACTTAGTTGGTGTGTATAATAAATATCTTTAGAATGTCTGTGAATGATTAAATATATGACTGAATGTAGAGCAAGTTTATCCTGAAAAAGGAAAGAAAATTTTACTTTCCCATTAAGCTCTCCAGAGTTCTTAGAATGGTAAAACCAGATCTCTTATATCATGTCTTGGTATACCGTATGCATCATAAATTAAATTAACTATCTGAATTTTCTCATAAGTCCTTTGAACAAATAAAAGTCTTTTCTTTTTGTCTTTTTCATTCTTATAGAACAGCAACCACAACAATGGTAGTATTAGATACAATTAGTATTTGTATATTTACTATGTTTCAGAGATTTCCAAGAGCTAAAACGTGGACTCCTGCTCTGGCCATGAAGCCTTCCAGAGAAAATTCCTTTGTAATAGGAAAAAACTTGTAGAAGGTTCTGTGCAGTCCTCTGCACACCACTGTTAGGAGCACTGCAGGCCAATATTGGTATGCTAGTGTTCCTGCCGGGTACTGGCCATTTCCAAGGAATTTAAAACGAGACTTTCCACATAATGGAATTTCCCAACTGAGTTTTCCTTCTGCTTAATCATAATTAGACTACATACTCTATTGAAATTTAGCCTTATCTTTGGAAACTGCATAGTTTTCAGATAATACTATGCCTTTCATCTTGCATTTGATTTCATTCCCTTTAGTCATGATAAGTCATTTTCCCTTTGGGTAGGCCAGCCATACCATTTCTAGTTATAATATAATGAATCATTACTGGGAAATCCAGGACAAAACAAGCCAGCAATCTGGTAAGAAAGACTATAAGTTACATGCATGAATGTCAAATAACTCTTACAAATTCCAGCCTTTTGAGCAATGCATATTATGTGCACAGAAAAAAGAAGACAATATTTGGCAAAACTTTATTCATAAGTCAATCAATGCACATGTCAAAAGCAAATTTTTTTTCTTTAAATTTGTTCTGCTTATTTTTTTCTCTGTACTTCTGATTATGCACAAACTAATAATTTCAAGATCAAGGTATAAGAACTTAAGTTAGAGCAATGATCTCTTCAATTCCAAAATCTTATATGGACCAAAGAAGAAATTTTACTTTTAAAGTGATCTTTAGAGGAGATATTCCTGCTAACTCCGTGGCCCAAACGATATATGATATACAGGCTTATGCCATCATGACAGAACAATGATTTCCTATTTAAATGGTAACCCAAATTCCTATCAGGTCATGATTTTTCATATAGTAATATTAACTAGGCAAATCTCTACTCCTCTGAGGAGATCAGCTACCCAACTGTATTTAATATCGCTCTCCCGTAACACTTCCAGTAATTGCCTAGAGGTTCTTACAGCTGTTCTTAATCAGGCCTGGTTATTCTGTGATGGTATCAAGACTCACAAACCTTTTTACGTATCAAAAAATATTTGTGTTCCTGGGTTATACTATAATTTATCTTGCCTATCACATACTTTGGAATGTTTGGGGTTATTTTACATTTTTGATATTATAAACTGGGTCAAATGACTGTTGGACCAAATCCCAATTATCTACAATGGAAGTCTTTGGAAAGATCACTTTACCAATTTGTCCCTTCCCACCTGCCAACTGGCACGATCTTTGCCTTTGTCCTTTCTGTGTCCCTACTGAACCTAGTAGTCCTGCTTTGTCATTTATTTTCCCCCTTTTCTTTGCCTTGTTATCTGATGTGCTTTGAAATGACTACTAATAACCCACCTGCGCAACTACAGTGGTGACACCAACAGTCTTGAGACTCCAGGGCATCTGTATTCTTTTTGCTGCTTTCTTTTGGAATTCTTTCTCAAGTTGATTTCTGATACCCCATTCACTTCTCTGAATTCAAGACACATATATCACACTGCTTCCCTTACATTTCCACTTGGATATTTAAAAGGCATCTTAGATGTTAATTTAGAATCTTGATTTTCTCCCCCGACCACAACCTTTCCATTATATTTCCCAAAGCAGTGAATGGCAATTCTATCCTCGCAATTGCCTGGGTCACAAACTCAGAGATAAACTTGACTCTCTTGCTCACATACCTCACATCCAAACAATCAATATATCCTGCCGCCACATCAATTTTCTAAAATATATATATATATATATACACACAAAATCTGTCCATTTCTCACTCTTTCGTAGCTGCCACCCCGATCTCAGCTACCATCATTTTTCATTTGGGTTCCTGCACTATCTACCTGATTGTGATTGTTCTCCCTGCCTCGATGCCTGCTCCTTCTACACTCAATTCTCAACACATTATTCCAGGGGATTCCGTAAAATTGTTCAAGGAGATCACTTTATGACTCTTCTCAAATATCTTCACTCTACTTCTCACATCAAGAGCCGTAAAAGTCAAAGTCCAAACAGAGGCTTAGCGGACCGCAAGTGCTTGAGCCCTTTTACTCCTCACCTCACCCCCACCACTCTGGTCCTCTCCGGAGCTTCGCTGGCCTCCCCCTTCTTGTTCTTTGCACATGACAAGCAACGCCCCATTTGGGGGTTTTTACCCTTACTTTTTAATCTGACTCAAATATTCTTCTCCATTTTATCCACATATCTCAATCTTATACTGCTTTTATAACTGAATTTGTGAAAAGAAACTTTGACCAAATAGTGGAAATAGCAACCCTATATCAACACATTCCTTCTAAAGAATTAGTCCCTTGGCTCTGCTTTAATTTTCTGCTATCTAGATATACAAACACAATTTATTTCCCTTCTGTTTATCTTTACTAACCACAGCATATAAGCCCCATGGTATCTAGATCTATTTTTTTTGTTCCACTGCTATATATTCATTACCTAGGAAAACGTTTGGCACAATTCGACGGTAAACCAAATACCTGTTAAATAGATTAGGAACAACATCTAGGGCATTATAGATTTTTACATAGGGACTAGGACTGAAAGCATAGAAGAATGGGATCGCAAGTTTTACCTTTGATTTAACTGTCCACCTCATAAACACATCTCTTTTCTTCTTAAGCTGTGCATGTGAGCCTGTGAAGGTTTAACTGGTCTCCATAAAAATTCACTAAGTTAGTCAATGAACCATTTCACAATGGCAAGAGATCAGTTAGAATCATCATGAAAGAAATTTGTATAAAGGTCCTCTGTAGGGATAAACCACACAATGCATCTAATATCCTTTGCAACCTGACACAGAACTATATTAGGATGGTAAATGCCCATTATGTAAAAGCCAAATGAAAAATTCTCCTAGACTACCAAGAAATAACATTTCTCCTTATATCTCCCCTAACAAAAATTATATAATTTATTTAAATCAGAGAATGATATTATAAAAATATTCCCTTGGAGTTAACTTAGTTATTAAATTCAGGAACCGCATTTCTGCTCTAGATTTCTGGTTTAATTATTATTTCCTATTCATCAACATGATTTTTTCTCTTCTATCCCTATTTTAACATTTCTTCGTTTTGGTGTTTGTTTTTCAGACTTCAAATCTGTTGCATGGTATGGGCTTTTATAATAACCCTCTTTTTAAGAATGCAGACCATCAGATTTCTACCCATAACAGAAAAGTATTGTATTAAATAATATTGATCTCTCCTTCATTAGTAAATCATACAGAAAGGTGGAGTAATAGCTTATCTTGATGGACAGTCAAACATCCTCTGACCTACATTTTGTTAGTATTTGGAGTTTGATGTTCTCTCCATAAGTGGCTTAAACTTAACTACAGTCCATGGCACATATTGTCTCTTTCCAACAAATAGGTGAATAGACACATTCTCTCTCTCTTCTGGCTCCCCTGACTGCTAGGGGATAGCAGCTTAGATGAGGTCTTTGGTTTTAGGCATGGTTGACAATTAATCATCACAGATTTTGGTTATAGATCCAAGCCTCATTCTCCAAGCCAGCATTCAGAGCGAGCCTTATACTTAGGCTTACTGAACCAAAGAAAATGGAGAAAGTGGATAAGAGAAAAAAAAATCAAATAAATATATAAAAGGGACAACAGCAGACCAGTACAATGAGTGAACATACATCCACAGACACATGGCACTGTGCAATTTTACACTTCTGGGGACAAAGATTCTTCAAACTTCTGAGAAGAGGAAAAAGATGGTCCACGTACAAAATGCAAGGAATGATGATGGCTTTAAAGTTCTCAATACCACACTGCAAGCAAACACGATACAAAAATACTTTGAAAACATTTTTACATAAAATATCTAACTAAATTCTTCACCTAGCTTAACATCAATTATGATCAAAGACAAAATGAAGATATTTTCAGAAATGTAAAATGTCAAAAATTGTCTCCCATTATCTTTTCTTCAAAGCTATTTGATATGCATCAACCAAAACAAGGGAGTAAACCTAGACAGAAAAAAACCGTACATAAGACATGACTTCATTTCAGGAAAGAAAGAAACTGAGGCGTACATGAGATGTTGGTGAAGGGAAAAATGATTAATCACAAATGCATACTAGGCTTAGAGGAGGCATAGTTTGGTCTAGAGAAAGTCAGAAGCTTCTGGGAGTTTTTTAAGAATTTTTGAGTTCTTCAAGAATTTTCAAGTTCTTCAAGAAAATTAAATCAACAAATTCTTGATGTACTGGAATTTTGAGAGGGGATTTAAACAACTGAAATAAAGTTGGGAATTGAATTAGTGCTATTTTCATAGAAAAATCTGCAAAAAGTTAAAAATGAGAAAGAACTCGAGAAAAAATTATGCAAGAAATGAAAATCAACTAATATATATGTATATATTATTTGTATAGATATATGCAAGGCATGAAAGTATTTATGGAATTAACATAATATTAACAGATACTATTGGTAGCACCAAAATGATGATAAGGCTTTACTGGGAACGGGTGGGATGGTAGGTAAGATTGGGAGTGATACTTAGCCTTTTTCGTAATATGCCTTGTAGAACGTTTAACTCCTTAAATTCTGTTCATGTAACTAAAATGCACATTCTTCCTGTTTGCCTGGGATTGCCCATGCATATGTGTGTAGTCTTGGTATAATCATTAATAGCACACCATTCATTCTCAAACGATTCCTAGTCTGAATGATAAATTATAGTGTCATCATGATTTAGAACAAAAAGGCTTATTTCTTGCTCATGTTAATTGTAAGGGTTACTGACAGTTGTACTACTGCTCCTTGTTTTTTTCTTTATTCTAAGATCTAGGCTGAAGGAACAGCTCCCACGAGGATATACTTTTCCTACGACAAAGGGGAAAGAGCAAGAGGGTAACAAATGAACATCATGGCTCTTAAAGCTTGCACTGGAGAAGGGCACACTGTCACTTTTGCTCACATTTATTGGCTAAGGCAAGTCACATGTCCAAACCAGCTGTCAGGGGTGGGGTGACAAAGAAGGTACTGCTTGTTATGGGGTAATAAATGGCGATGTATAATCTCCCTACAAGGAAGGTAAAAGAGTGGGGAGCAACAATAAATCTGTCGCAGTACACATCAATAATTTAAGAAACAGAACAGAGGATCATAGGGGAAGGGAGGAAAAGGTAAAACAAGTGGAAACCAGAGAGGGAGACACACCATAAGAGACTCTTAATTATAGGGAACAAACTGAGGGTTGCTGGAGGGGAGGGGGAGTGGGGGGATGGGATAACTGGGTGATGGACATTAAGGAGGGGAGGTGATGTAATAAGCACTGGGTATTATATAAGACTGATGAATCACAGATCTGTACCTCTGAAACCAATAACACATTATATGTTAATTAACTGAATTAAAATAAAAATTAAAAAAAAATCTGTCAGAGTTCACATCCAAAAGTAAAACTTGAAAAAAATACAATATTAGTAGATAATATACGAATAATAGCTAAATAACTGCTGTGAGAATATGGATGTCAAATAAAAATAGATAATTTATATTTTGCATTTTACTTTACCCTAGACTTAACATATGTAATCACATTTGATACATCCATCATAAAATGGACATTTCCTAATGTCCATTTTATAGGTGATGACATTGACATTAAAAGGTTAAATAACTTGATCAACCTAATAATTTGATACAAATAATAAAGCAATCTTGTTAGATACCTGGTTGTTTTGATCTTTATAGATGTCTAGCTACTTCTTTCTACCATGCCACATGTATCCATGTGGAATAAAAGAGGTGTAGAAACATCAACTGCTTTGGGACCTTAGTAAATTGGAAGTGGCTTAATATGAGGTTATATTTCTTTTCACTGGACATGTGTTGTATTTCATAAATGTTATAATAAATATTGATTCTTTGATTTCTTATTTTGAAAAAAATGAAATCTAGTCCTACTGTAAAGTTGTGTTAGGTGGTAAGTAAATGATTACAGAATGAAAAGTATAACAGGACTATGTGACTGCTGCTAAATAAATATATAGACTCAAAATATCTGTTTGAGACTCAATAATGAAAGCATGTGAGTATAACTGTTGACTAAAATCAATCTTCTATAGGGATAAAATGTGCTGTTCATATAACAAATACATGGGGGCATACAGAAGGTAATGACACCATCGCTTTTATAGACTTTCATTTTCAAACCAAATTTCTACCCTTATTAATTCACTTGAGCATTCATTCATTTAACAGTGTTTTAATAACCACTTGTGCCAGTGAGAAAAATGTCCTGTGCTTTAAGAGCTCAAAATCATGTGGTAGAGACAGAAATATATACAAGTAATTGTTACAGAGTGAGACATGCTAATACAAGTACCTGCAAAAGGCTAAAAAAGCACTCATGATGTGCCTGTGGGTTTGTGACATTTGAGTCAGAGAGTTAGAGAAGAGGGTGAATCCACCGGCTTGCTCTAGAGAGGCAGGAAAAGGAGTGGAGAGCAGAGGTTAGAGAACATTTCTTCATAGTAGAAGAAGGAATCAAACCCAAACAAACACACATATCTCCTTCTCAGTTTTCTTTGAGATGCACCTTACCAATGTGAAATCGTGTACCAGTGAGTCTTACATCTCGTTATTGGTTCTGCTTTATTCTTTACTTCCAGATGCTGGATATAAAAGTCTAGGCTTAAGGAATCTCGAACTAGAAGTACCAGGGAAATATAGGCATGATAGCTTCAGTGCACAACGAAAAGACAACACTGAAGACTCGGAATGCCTTGGGCAAGAAATTAAAAACACATAGTCGGAGTAGAAGCTGCCAAAGTAGGGAAGGCCAGAAACTCTGGTGCCAGGAAGGGCACTGGAAAGGCAGGTAGAGTCAATCACAGTAGGGCTTCCAATGTGAAAGGGTAAAGTTTTCATTTAAGTTTGGGAAGCTTTTGATAGTGGGGAAGCCCGGAATAACCAAGAAACACAGCTGCTACATAAGATCAATGCCATTTTTAAAGCACTGGGCTAAATTGGACTGACTCAAATCTCCTGCTGTGATTCTAACACTCCCACTGCTCAGCTCTTCCCTAGTGAAGCTTTAATGCTTTTACAGAAGCTTTTCTTTGTCTGGTAGTGTCTAAAGAAGGCTCTCTGTTTTTAGCTGCCAATTCAAACAACCAAAATAACTTGGTTATTGCCTTGTCTCAGACTTATATTCATTGATGTACTAGAGATTTTTCTATTTCTGGGCATATAAATTGTGAAGTCCTTGACTTTTCTTAATAATTTATTAATAATATGATGTCATCCAAAACTAAATGGCAGGGATGCCTGGGTGGCTCAGTCGGTTAAGCGTCTGCCTTCGGCTCAGGTCATGATCCCAGGGTCCTGGGATCGAGCACAGAGTCAGGCTCCCTGCTCAGCGGGGAGTCTGCTTGTCCTTCTTCCTCTGCCCCTTCCCCTGCTGATGCTCTCTCTCTCTCTCTGTCTTTCAAATAAATAATATTTCAAAACAAAACTAAACTAAATGGCATTTGTTACCAGATGAAACTGTGCTTCCTAAATCTGAACAAATAATAATAAGCATGTTTGAGTGTTTATATAGAGAGAGACATGAACATATATGTATATATTTCATGTCATTTGTGTTAACTTTGTGAAGGTGATTATTTTGTAGCTAAAACCCAAACCAAAACCAAACAAAAACAAAAAACAATAGAAAGCATCAGAGAACACAGCTGAAGAACATTTATATAATTAAAGAAATGCTTTAGTTTGTAATTTTTGCAACTAATGCTTTATAAAAAAGAAACCTGGGGGCGCCTCGGTGGCTCAGTCAGTTAAGCGTCCAACTCATGATTTGGACGCTGAGGTCATAATCTCAGCGTCCTGAGATTGAGCTCCGAGTCAAGCTTTGTACTCTGCAGGGAGTCTGCTTGAGATTCTCTCTCCCTCTGCCCCTCCCCCAACTCGCAAGTGCTCCCTCTCTCTCTCAAATAAATAAATAAATCTCTCTCTCTCTCTCTCTCTCTCTCTTTTTTTTTTTAAAGAAAGAAACCTGTTTGTGTCTTCGGTCGAATACACACTGAATTTTTTCTTCCCTGATTTATTATCTTCCATTTTTATTATTGATACGTACTCTAAACACATTGATTTTCACAATTCTGCCAGCTGACTTAATAAAAAAGTAATCAAAGCATAGTTTCATGATGATTAAATAATTATGTAGTAATTCATGAAGTCAGCTAATTACTATAGATTTGGTTCAAGGTTTCCATTTATTTTACTCGATATTAGTACCAGGTCTAAGTAACAGGTCTGGCATCTTTGGAAAGCAAACAATTATTTTCTATACTCTTTTTGTAAACTAAACAAAAAGCTCTACCATGCTAAAATAAGTTATGTTTCAAATATTCTTTATTATTAATGGACAAGTAAAATGCCTTGATTGAACTTTAACATAAATTTTAGTTTTATTTAATAAATAATTATGGGGAAAAAACTTAAATTTTATAAAACACAGGTCAGATAACATATGATATACCGAAGTTTGATAAATGAATCTAATGCATAGGAGGATATGCCAACAACTACAATAGTTACCATTTCAGTATAACCACAGGCCAGAATTCAACGTAGAATTCTATATTTAAGTAAGATAGTGTTATTATAATGTCTAGATGTTTATTTCCTTCAAAAGACCTTGATGGCTTGAAATAGAATCAAGATAAAGGCATGCCACTTAGTCATTTTAGTCACAGCTTCTTGGATTAGTTTGGTAAAATGCCATAAAAGGGTGTGACTGGTGTGTGAAAATGACATATTTTAATATATACAGTGAAAAATCAGTATCTTTTATAGGCAATAAATTTAAACATTTAGTTAAATTAATTAAAATGTGTATACACTTTCCTAAACATTTAAAATATAAAGTACATAATTAAAAATTTTATCAGATACTTCAAATGCTTAATATAGTTCTTCAAATGAATATTAATAAGATAATTGAAACTGAAAATATTTCAGCTACATTACCTGTATGACTTCATACCATATTGATTTTATCTTAAACATTTCTCTTTTCTGTAATTGTCTAAAATTAAAAAAATCTACATATTGAAATATGAAATTCAGAGAATTAAGTGAATAGGTGATGAATTTAATCAAGTATCCCTTAAACTTGACCCCCAGAAAAGTAAAATAATTTTCACATTCAATTACCTCAAATTGGCCATTTTATCTCACATAGTCAAGTGAAGGTTAAATTCTTTGTTTAATATTGGCAGGTTTATTTGTAAATATGAAAAATTTTTAAAAAGTAGTATGAATTTTGAAAGTGAATATTTTTTTATCTTTTATTTTGTGTAAAGTATGCACAAAAATGCGCAAATATTTTATGGTCGAAGCAACAGAACAATTCTAGCGTCTGCATGAGATGGAAATCCAGAATAGATGGAAAAGAGTCAGTCATTTTATAGAGCTGTGACCCTGTGACTGGGTAGCTCACATTAGTGAAAGTGGGGAATAGAGGTAAGACTTAGGAGGGTTGGAGGGAAGAAAAGGGAACATTCAAGGCAGTAAGTTGGGAATCATTTGGGAGTCAGAAAACCTAGGCTCTGACTGCAGTTGTAACTAACATGTATGTGAACTTTACCAAGTTATTTAGCTTCTCTGTGAATGTTGATTTTATCACGTGTAAAATGCAAAAATTAACACAATCTGCACATGGTTATTATGTGGATTGAACAGTATAATTTCTATAAATAGCCCACTATCGTGCCAGGCACACTGCATTAAATGGTTTTTCTCTTTTCCTCTTCACTCTCCTTCTCCTCCGTCTTCTTCCCCTTTCCTACCCCACTTCTCCCCCACCTCCTTTCCTTATTTTTCCTCCTCCTTTTCCTCTGCCATTTCTCCTTTTTCCTCTCCTTCTCCATCATCACCGCTACTGCAAGAATGGGAAAGGGAACGGATAGGAGCTGCTGAAGTTCAGAGTCCGACGAAAAGTGAGATGTAAACAAGTCACTTGGTTTGTGCCAGGATGATTCACTGTTTTGAAACCATCTGGGGACGTATTAAAAATTGATAAATTACAGCATTTAAATATGTGGCTTAATAACGCTACCTAAGTCAAAACAGGATAATGGGTAGTAAGTAAAATGATCAGTACTTCCCAGATGCCAAAAAATCAGCAAAGTACTCGTAAAGAAAGTATAATTCAGGATGTGTAAAAAATACTCAAAAATGTTACTTACAAAGAATTAATCATTCTTTATGGGACATTTCATGGCTTAGGTGTGGTAAATGAAGACAATGAATCTGTGTTAACTACAAAATTACATATTTCTAAGCAGAATTTGTTATTAAACAGTATCTTCCTAGTTTTCTTAGTTTCATATATCTGAGATAAATCTAATCAATTTGCCTTTGCTATACTATTGAAGTGCTAATCATTTGATTAGTACCTGGACTGCAGGCAAAACATAGATGATACATAAAAACATATCTGTGACTTCTGCCAAATCCAGAAAATGTTCACATTGCTAAAACACAGTACTATATTGTATATTTGGAAAATATGGTAAGAATACAAGTTATAATATTATTCATATTTGATTATGATCATTATAACTGGCTTAACTCTTGTCTCTTTTTGAAAGCTATCTAGTTCTATTCTTGAAAATGTTTTGGCCTTTATAATAAAATTATGTGTGTGTGTGTGTGTGTGCATAAACTCATTGTAGAAAATTTATAATGCAACAAAATTTATAAAATGTAGGGCGCCTGGGTGGCTCAGTTGGTTAAGCGACTGCCTTCGGCTCAGGTCATGATCCTGGAGTCCCTCGATCGAGTCCCGCGACCCTCTCCCCTCTCATGTGCTCTCTCTCTCTCTCTCAAATAAATAAATAAAATCTCAAAATTTATAAAATGTAAAATAAAATTCTATACTGCAAACCAGATACAAAGAGTAAATGTTTGGTACACACCTATCCAAAGTACACCCATATGAATTTATATACACATACTTAACAAATGGGATCACAGGGTCTATACCATTTTGTACTCTGCATTTATCATCACATTGTGTCATGTGATTCTCCAATGAATTGACAAATAGTAGGAATAACATTCACATAGTATTCCATTCCTGTTTAATTTGTAAAGATTCTATAAGAAGAATGGCATTTGATTAGAGAGAGAAGGAGAGAGAGAGAGAGAAGGATAGATAAATTTCTCTAACATTGGGAGAAGATTCTTTCCAAAGACCTCTCATTTTGTGAGTTAAGTCGAATTGTTCCCGAATATCTAAGAGTATATTTTCATGCAATGTCCATCAATCATTCAGCAGCAACAGAGTACAATATTCCTATAGTTTTCCTTGCTACAATTGTTTAAACAAATGTTTCATATTCTACATCTTTAGCAGAGTTCTTATTTTATCCAAAAATATAATCATTTTCATGATTTTATTTTTCTTGCTTAAAAGAGAAGTATTTCTAAAAAAAATTAGGAATACAACCACAGTAATAGATCCAGACAGCATGTCTCTGGATACTAACATAGTGCTTTCCTTTTAGGTAAAGAAAATGAAAAATATTGATTCCTCAAAGCCATGTTAGTGTAGAAAAGGTCAGATATTGACCCTCTGTAGTCTGAAGCTTTATATTTTTTGGTCTGCAGATGGCCTATTCCTGTAAGCATTTATTGGTAGGAAATAATCCATTTTTTGAATTTTCCAGTTCAGTTATGAACTCTTACATAAATAAACCTGAGGTTCAGTAAGCTTTAGATTATGTATTAAAGATCAACTGCTTGACCTTAACCATAACTGCTTGACCTTAACCATATCCATATTGGTTAAAAGAGTTAAGATATCAAAAATTGACAAAATAAAGTTGGGACTGACTAAAAAGTCAAGATTTAACATAAAATTACTGTTCAATAATACCAACAAATTCTATAGAAAGATGTTTGTACCAAATTAAAAGAGTGACACTTTTGGGGTGTTAAGCGTCACTAAGCGTCTGCCTTCGGCTCGGGTCGTGATCCCAGGATCCTGGGATTGAGCCCCCGCGTTGGGCTCCCTGCTCGGCGGGAAGCCTGCTTCTCCCTCTCCCACTCCCCCTGCTTGTGTTCCCTCTCGCTGTGTCTCTCTCTCTCTGTCAAATAAATAAATAAATCTTAAAAAAAAAAAAGAGTGACACTTTTTGTTGTTGTTGTTGTTATATTGATATTTCAATGGGTTGCTTTGGTCAGTTTCAGCTAATAAAGATCCCCAAAGTTTCATATCAGTTGTTGAAGAATCCTCTTCTTTGACAGGTAATGCTTCTCTTAAATTTGTTCATTTTTGTTTTGTACTATCTGAACCTTAACTCCTTATGCTGAAGTTGATTAACCTGGGAAGAGAATCATCTTGTATTATGGTTCTTTTCAAAATGACCCAGTTGGACTTTCTCCTGGGTCCACATATGTTCCATCGGAAAAGTATATCCATCTTTGACCTACTTCCACTATTCTGCAGACCCCTTTCTGACCAGATCTCCCACCCTGCACCGCTTACTCCTTACTCCTTACAGTGTGACCTCTCTCCCAAAGTTCCTATATTTGAAGAGAGACTGTCATTTATTGGCACTTTTGCTTCAAAGAACTCAGAGAAAGCAGAGTATCATTTTTATTACAGACCTATTACTTTTCCTTTTAAGAAGATGAAGTTTAGTAATGCTGGGGATCAAAACATTTCAGTGTCTGGGTCACGCTGACCAGTACAAAATCATCTCTAAATTGCTTATTCAGAAAGCTACACCCAAATATATTCAGTTTGGCTTTCAGTTTATCAGGGTATGACAGAAGAAAATTCTTGGGACATTCCCCACACAATTTAGTCAGATAATTGGTACATCCACATCCTTCATCTATTCCCTTGTCTGCCATTTCCTACTGGGCTCAAATCGCACTCAGAATCCTTAAAGACTGGAAAACAGAACTTGGAAATAAAGCAAATAATATATCTAGGCTTTTAATATAAAATATTAGACAATGATAGTTGGGTTACAGTTCTATTTACAGAACCCAAACTCTGGTTCTGAATTTCTACAGCATTTACTCTATACATATTTTAGTTAATGCATTATTAATTACTGCATCACAAATTACCTGGAAATATTACTTTTTAAAACAAGGAATATGACCTCACAGTTTCTGTGGATCAGGGACTCAGATGTAGCTGAACCGGGTTCTCTGGTGCAGGATCTCTCATGAGGCTGCAGTCAAAGGGCTGGCTGGAACTGCCATCATCTCAACGCTTGAGTGAGAGAGGATCTACTCCCAAGCTCACTTACTTGTTTTTTGTCAGGACTCAGGTCCTCACTGGCAATTGGCCAGGTTCCCTTGCCCCATGAACCTCTTTACAGGTGGCTAACAACACAAAAAAGGCATATTGCAAGAAAACTGGCATCCTATCACTTTTTCCCATATTCTATGCATTAGACGTGATTTCCTAGGTCTATCTTTCACACAAGGGCAGAGGATTGATCACCCAGCTTATAAAATCTAGCAGATGAAGCTGACTGGAAGCCATTTCAGATGATTTCGAATAGGGTTAATCATTTATCAGTCAATAGCCTTGTAACAGCAGACATATATTTTATACACTATTGACCAATTTTTGGAGCACTACAAACTGCTTTAGGTCTAGGGGATACAAAGTTGTATAGTATCTGCCTTAAAATTCTGTCTAGAATTTAGTGATTAAATGATTCCTCCATATCAATGAAGATGAGGGTATGTGAGACAGTAGACTAGAATCTGCTCTTGTTCTGTTTCCATCCCCCCCATTTTAGCTCCTAGAAGTTGCCTGCATTCCTTGACTTGTGGGTCCCTTCCATCCTCAAAGCCGGCAATGACTAGTTGCGTCTCACACTCTGTCAAAGTGACACTGACTCTCCTACCTCTCACTTTCACTTATAAGGACCCTAAGATTTTATTAGGCCTACCCAGATAACCTAGGATAATCACCTCATTTCAAGATCTGCTGATTAGCAAACTTAATTCCATCTGCAACTTTAATCCCCTCCATAACACATTCATTGGTTCTGGGACTCAGGAAATAAACAACTCTGGGGGCCATAATTCTACTTATCACATTTTGAAATGTAAGATTTAATTGAAGTAAGCTTGGACTATATTTACATATTTTCAATATACATAGTACACTGTGCAATTCTTTTAGCGACTTCAGAGCTTATCTATATTTATTGACTTGTTAAATGAATAAATCAATACATATCAGCTCCAGTTGTTTTGACTTTGCTCTACACAAAGTTGCTGAATCTCCTAGGCTGACTATGAGTAGTGAGACACAGACAACTATAATTTCTATTCAGAATCCTTTTGACTTGGACTCTCCTTTGTTTTTTGTTTTGTTTTGTTTTTGATGTAGTGTTTCATGATTCATTATTTACATATAACACCTACTGCTCCATTCAGTACGTGCCCTCCTTAATACCCAACACCAGGCTAACCCATCCCCTCACCCCCCTCCCCTCTAGAACCCTCAGTTTGTTTCTCAGAGTCCATAGTCTTTCATGGTTCATCTCCCCGTCCGATTTTCCCCCCTTCATTTTTCCCTTCCTGCTTTCTTCTTCTTCTTTTTTTTAACATATGATGTATTATTTGTTTCAGAGATATGCGTCTGTGATTCATAATTCTTACACAATTCACACTGCTCACCATAGCACATATCCTCCTCACCCAGTCACCCCATCCCTCCCACCCCCTACCACTCTAGCAACCCTCAGTTTCCTAAGATTAAGAATTCCTCATATCAGTGAGATCATATGATACATGTCTTTCTCTGATTGACTTATTTCGCTTAGCATAATACCCTCTAGTTCCATCCATGTCATTGCAAATGGCAAGATTCCATTCCTTTTGATGGCTGCACAATATTCCATTGTATATATACACCACATATTCTTTATCCATTCATCTGTTGATGGACGTCTTGGCTCTTTCCATAGTTTGGCTATTGTGAACATTGCTGCTATTAACACTGGGGTGCACATACCCCTTCGGATCACTACATCTTTTTTCTTTTTTAAAGATTTTTTATTTATTTATTTAACAGAGAGAGAGAGCACAAGCAGGGGGAGTGGCATGCAGAAGGAGAGGAAGAAGCAGGCCCCCTGCTTAGCAGGGAGCCCAATGTAGGCCTTGATCCCAGGACCCCAGGATCACGAACTGAGCTGAAGGCAGACACTTAATGACTGAGCCACCCAGGGGCCCCAGATCACTACATTTGCATCGTTGGGGTAAATACCCAGTAGTGCAATTGCTGGGTCATATGGTAGCTCTATTTTCAACTTTTTGAGGAACCTCCATAATGTTTTCCAGAGTGGTTGCACCAGCTTGCATTCCCACCAACAGTGTAGGAGGGTTCCCCTTTCTCCGCATCCTTGCCAACATCTGTCATTTCCTGACTTGTTAATTTTAGCCATTCTGACTGTTGTGGGGTGGTATCTCACTGAGGTTTTGATTTGGATTTCCCTGATGCCAAGCGATGTTGAGCATTTTTTCATGTGTCTGTTGCCCATTTGGATGTCTTCTTTGCAGAAATGTCTGTTCATGTCTTCTGCCCATTTCTTGACTGGATTATTTGTTCTTTGGGTGTTGAGTTTGATAAGTTCTTTAGAGATTTTGGATACTAGCCCTTTATCTGATATGTCATTTGCAAATATCTTCTCCCATTCGGTCGGTTGTCTTTTGGTTTTGCTGACTGTTTCCTTTGCTGTGCAAAAGCTTTTAATCTTGAGGAAATCCCAATACTTCATTTTTGCCCTTGCTCCCCTTGCCTTTCGCGATGTTTCTAGGAAGAAGCTGCTGCAGCTGAGGTCGAAGAGGTTGCTGCCTGTGTTCTCCTCTAGGATTTTGATGGATTCCTGTCTCACATTTAGGTCTTTCATCCATTTTGAGTTTATTTTTGTGTGTGGTATAAGGAAATGGTCCCGTTTCATTCTTCTGCATGTGGCTGTCCAATTTTCCCAACACCATTTGTTGAAGAGACTGTTTTTTTTCCACTGGACATTCTTTCCTGCTTTGTCGAAGATTAGTTGACGATAGAGTGGAGGGTCCATTTCTGGGTTCTCTATTCTGTTCCATTGATCTATGTGTCTGTTTTTGTTCCAGTACCATACTGTCTTGATGATGACAGCTTTGTAATAGAGCTTGAAGTCTGGAATTGTGATGCTTCCAGCTTTGATTTCCTTTTTCAACATTCCTCTGGCAATTTGGGGTCTCTTCTGGTTCCATACAAATTTTAGGATTATTTGTTCCATTTCTTTGAAAAAAAGTAGATGGTATTTTGATAGGGATTGCATTAAATGTGTAGATTGCTCTAGGTAGCATTGACATCTTCACAATATTTGTTCTTCCAATCCATGAACATGGAACATTTTTCCATTTCTTTGTGTCTTCCTCAATTTCTTTCATGAGTATTTCATAGTTTTCTGAGTACAGATTTTTTGCCTCTTTGGTTAGATTTATTCCTAGGTATCTTATGGTTTTGGGTGCAATGGTAAATCGGATCGACTCCTTAATTTCTCTCTCTTCTGTCTTGTTGTTGGTGTATAGGAATGCCACTGATTTCTGTGCATTGATTTTATATCCTGCCACTTGACTGAATTACTGTCTGAGTTCTAGCAGTTTTGGGGTGGAGTCTTTTGGGTTTTCCACATAAAGTATCATATCATCTGCAAAGAGTGAGAGTTTGACTTCTTCTTTGCCAATTCAGATGCCTTTTATTTCTTTTTGTTGTCTGATTGCTGTGGCTAAGACTTCTAGTATTATGTTGAATAGCAGTGGTGATAGTGGACATCCCTGCCATGTTCCTGACCTTAAGGAGAAAGCTTTCATTTTCTTCCCCATTGAGAATGATATTCACTGTGGGTTTTTCATAGAAGGCTTTTATGATATTGAGGTATGTACTTTCTTTTTTTTTAAGATTTTATTTATTTATTTGAGAGAGAGCATGAGAGAGAGAGAGAGAGAGAGCACGAGAGGGGGGAGGGTCAGAGGGAGAAGCAGACTCCCTGCCAAGCAGGGAGCCCGATGCGGGACTCGATCCTGGGACTCCAGGATCATGACCTGAGCCGAAGGCAGTCACCCAACCGACTGAGCCACCCAGGCGCCCCGAGGTATGTACTTTCTATCCATACACTCTGAAGAGTTTTGATCAAGAAAGGGTGCTGTACTTTGTCAAATGCTTTTTTTGCATCCATTGAGAGGATCATATGGTTCTTGTACTTTCTTTTATTAATGTATTGCATCACATTGATAGATTTGCGGATGTTGAACCAACCTTGCAGCCCAGGAATAAAACCCACTTGGTCGTGGTGAATAATCCTTTTAATGTACGGTTGGATCCTATTGGCTAGTATTTTGGTGAGAATTTTAGCATCCATGTTCATCAGGGATATTGGTCTGTAATTCTCCTTTTTGATGGGGTCTTTGATTTTGGGATCAAGGTAATGCTGGCCTCATACAATGAGTTTGGAAGCTTTCCTTCCATTTCTAATTTTTGGAACAGTTTCAGAAGAATAGGTATTAATTCTTCTTGAAATGTTTGGTAGAATTCCCCTGGGAAGCCATCTGGCTCCGGGCTCTTGGGAGATTTTTGATAACTGCTTCAATTTCCTTAGTGATTATAGGTCTGTTCAGGTTTTCTATTTCTTCCTGGTTCAGTTTTGGTAGTTGATACATCTCTAGAAATGCATCCATTTCTTCCAGATTATCTAATTTGGTGGCATATATTTGCTCATAATATGTTCTTATAATTGTTTGTATTTCTTTGGTGTTGGTTGTGATCTCTCCTCCTCTTTCATTCATAATTTTATTTATTTGGGTCCTTTCTCTTTTCTTTTTGATAAGTCTGGCCAGGGGTTTATCAATCTTGTTAATTCTTTCAAAGAACCAGCTCCTAGTTTCGTTGATCTGTTCTACTGTTCTTTTGGTTTCTAGTTCATTGATTTCTCCTCTGATCTTTATTATTTCTCTTCTCCTGCAGGGTTTAGGCTTTATTTGCTGTTCTTTCTCCAGCTCCTTTAGGTGTAGGATTAGGATGTGTATTTGAGACCTTTCTTGTGTCTTGAGAAAGGTTTGTATTGCTATATACTTTCCTCTTAGGACTGTCTTTGCTGTATCCCAAAGATTTTGAACCATTGTGTTTTCATTTTCATTGGTTTCCATGAATTTTTTAAATTCTTCTTTAATTTCCTGGTGGACCCATTCATTCTTTAGTAGGATGCTCTTTTGCCTCTATGTCTTTGAGTTCTTTCTGACTTTCCTCTTGTGAGTGAGTTCTAGTTTCAAAGCATTGTGGTCTGAAAATATGCAGGGAATAATCCCAATCTTTTGGTACTGGTTGAGACCTGATTTGTGACCTAGGATGTGATCTATTCTGGAGAATGTTCCATGGCACTGGAGAAGAATGTGTATTCTGTTGCTTTGGGATGGAATGTTCTGAATATTTCTGTGAAGTCCATTTGGTCCAGTGTGTCATTTAAAGCCTTTATTTCCTTGTTGATCTTTTGCTTAGATGATCTGTCCATTTCAGTCAGGGGGCGTGTTAAAGTCCCCTACTATTATTGTATTGTTGTCAATGTGTTTCTTTGATTTTGTTATTAATTGGCTTATATAATTGGCTGCTCCCATGTTCGGGGCATAGATATTTACAATTGTTAGGTCTTCTTGTTGGATAGACCCTTTAAGTAGAATATAGTGCCCTTCCTCATCTCTCATTATAGTCTTTGGTTTAAAACCTAAGTTGTCTGATATAAGGATTGCCACCCCAGCTTTCTTTTGGTGTCCATTAGCATGGTAAATATTTTTCCACCCCCTCACTTCAATCTGGAGGTGTCTTTGGGTCTAAAATGAGTCTCTTTAAGACAGCATATTGATGGGTCTTGTTTTTTTATCCAGTCTGATACCCTGTGTCTTTTGATTGGGGCATTTAGCCCATTACATTCAGGGTAACTATTGAAACATATGAATTAGTGCCATTCTATTGCCTGTTAGGTGACTGTTACTGTATACTGTCTGTGTTCCTTTCTGGTCTATGTTAATTTTAGGCTCTCTCTTTGCTTAGAGGACCTCTTTCAATATTTCTTGTAGGGCTGGTTTCATGTTTGCAAATTCTTTCAGTTTTTGTTTGTCCTGGAAGCTTATTATATCTCCTTCTATTCTCAATGACAGCCTAGTATTCTTGGCTGCATATTTTTCTCGTTTAGTGCTATAAATATATCATGCCAGTCCTTTCTGGCCTGCCAGGTCTCTGTGGACAGGTCTCTTGCCAATCTAATGTTTCTACCATTGTAGGTTACAGACCTCTTGTCCTGAGCTGCTTTTAGGATTTTCTCTTTGTCTCTGAGACTTGTAAGTTTTACTATTAGATGTCAGGGTGTTGATCTATTTTTATTGATTTTGAGGGGTGTTCTCTGTGCCTCCTGGATTTTGATGCCTATTTCCTTCCCCAAATTAGAGAAGTTCTCTGCTATAATTTGCTCCAATATATCTTCTGCCCCCCTCTCTTTCTTCTTATTCTGGGATCCCAATTATTCTAATATTGTTTCATCTTATGGTATCACTTGTCTCTCGAATTCTGCCCTCGTGATCCAGTTGTTTATCTCTCTTTTTCTCAACTTCTTTATTCTCCATCATTTGGTCTTCTATATCACTAATTCTCTCTTCTGCCTCATTTATCCTAGCAGTTAGAGCCTCCATTTTTTATTTCACCTCATTAATAGCCTTTTTGATTTTGACTTGGTTAGATTTTAGTTCTTTTATTTCTCTTGAAAGGGTCTCTCTAGTATCTTCCATGCTTTTTTAAAGCCCAGCTAGTATCTTTATAATCGTCATTCTGAACTCTAGTTCCAACATCTCACTATTGTCCATATTGATTAGGTCCCTAGCAGTCGGTACTGCCTCTTGTTCTTTTGTTTTGAGGTGAGTTTTTCCGTCTTGTCATTTTGTCCAGAGGAAACAGATGAATGAGAGAACAAAATGCTAACAGGGTAACAACGACCCCAGAAAAATATACACTAAACAAATCAGAAGAGACCTGAAACTGGGAGAAAAGAAAGGGAAAGAAAAAAGGGGGAAAAAAAAGAATATGATCAAATATGATCAGGCTGGTGAATAGATCAGTGCCACACACTAGATTTTGGTCTGTTGTAGAAGGAACTGCCTCCCAAAATTTTAAAGAAAGAAAAACTTATATATGTACAAAAATAAGGGTAAGTACGATGAAGGGATAGAATATGACTGTAAAGATGAATATTATAAAAGATTTTATAAAAAGAATTGATAAGATAAGAAGTTGGTTGAAAAAAGAAAGAAGAGAAATTAAAAAAAAAGGGAGAGAATGTGATTAGGCTGGAGACTAGAACAAAGCCATACACTAGAGATTTAGGGTATCATTTTGGTCTGTTAGAAGAAACTATATCCCACAATTTTAAAGAGAGAACAACTCATGTATATATATATACACACACACCAAAAATAAGGTTAACTACAATGAAGAGATAGAATTGGCTCTAAAAATGAAAAAGAAAAAAGAGTTTTAAAAAAGGATTGATAAGATGTTGGTTGAAAAAGGGAAAAAGAAAAATTCAAAAAAAAATAGAAAAAGAAAAAAAGGACAATTAGAAAAATTAACTGTGAAAGACTAAAGAATCGGGGAAAAAAGCCATGAATTCTACAAGCTGTATTCCCCTAGCGCTGGAGTTCTGCCGTTCTCATTGATCTGTAAACTTGGTCTTGGCTGGCTGTTCTTGCTGATCTTCTGGGTGAGAGGCCTGTTGCAGTGATTTTCAAATGTTTTTGCTGGAGGTGGAATTGCCCTGTCCTTGCCGGGGCCAGGCTACGTAATCTGCTCGGGTTTGCTCTCGGGAGCTTTTGTTCCCTTCAAGCTTTCTGTACAGCTTTGGAGGACACGAGTGAAAACGGTGGCCTCCCACTCTCCACCCCAGAGGAGCCAAGAACTCGGGGCCCCACTCCTCAGTGAGCACCAGAGAAAAGCAATCAATCACTCCCGTCTCTCCAGTCTCCGGCCGCACTCCGTGCTCACCCGGCCTGTGACCAAGCGTTTCTATCTCTGGCACACAACCTCGTGTGGAGTCTCCAAACCCAGCAGATCCCTGCGATGTGCTCCCGCACCACTCCTCCCAGGGGAGGAAGGGGCGTCTCTCTGGATCTGCCACTTGTTGGGTCCCTGCTGGAAGAGTAGTGGCCGGAGTGTGCTGCAGATCATGGTTTATGGCAACCCTGAGCTGAGAGCCCGCTCCTCGGCTCTGTCTTTGTAGCTGGCTTCCCTGCTCCGATCTCTGGAAGCTCTGCCACTCTAGGCACCCCTGGTCTTTCTGTGACCCTGAGGGTCCTGAGACCACACTGTCCCAGTGAGGGTTCCACCGCCTGCTTAGCCGCTGGAACGATGTCCCTCAGCGAAGCCGACTTCTAAAAGTTCCGATTTTGTGCTCTGCTGTTCTATCACTTGCCAGTAGTGGCGGACAGAGGCCCCCTCCCCCGCTGTCTATCCTCCCGAATATCACCTTGGAGTCACTTCTCACGTCCTACCTTCCAGAAAGTGGTCGCTTTTCTGTTCAGAGAGTTGCTGCTATTCTTTTCTTTGATCTCCTGTTGAGTTCATAGGTGTTCAGAATGGTTTGATAGCTATCTAGCTGAATTCCTTGGGCCAGATGAAATTTAGGTCGCCATCTTGCTCTGCCACTTTGGACTTTCCTTTGATTGCATTTTTTTAGTTGGTGGCCACAATTTCCAAATTGTATTTTCTTTGTTCTTTATTCTTAAGGTACAATGACCACAAATACTACGTAAGAAGATATAATGAGAATAGGAGCCACAGGAGGTATGAAAGGAGTAAACCAGACAAGGTAAATCTCCATCAAAGTATAGTGAATCAAGTACACAGTTTACCTTCTTTATGACCTGATCATCAGTTGCCTTTTCTCCATGGGTCCTGATGATATGATTTCTCTGCTTTATTTTTTCAAGGTTCCCTATTATTTGAGGTTTTCTGAGTATTACAGCATTGCAATCTGACAAAGTCTAATAAATAAACTCCTTATTTTCCTCCCTCCATCTCTAAAATCTATGTTATCCATTGGATAACATAGATTTCACATACAGTTTCACACGCAGGTGCTAGAAAACTGAACTCATCTCTGCTCTTTATCTTCCGTTATCTTCCAACCCAATCCTTTTAAGTCCTGTCGTTTCTACCCTTTCACCTCTGTCTTCACTTCAGAGCATACTCAGGTCTCCTCAGCTCATGCAACTTTAATCTCTGTCTCTTCTGCTTCCCATTTGTCTTTTACATATTGTCAGAAATAAATTTTCAAAATTCATATATGACTGTAATGATCTTCTACTTAAATTTTATCAAGGACACTCCATTTATTATAAACTCCTGAGCCTGGCATTTAGGGCTTTTCATAATTTTACTTGAAACTATTTTTTCAGACTTCTTTGCGATTGTTCTTCTGGATATATCCAGTATTCTAATCCCCTGATTCATTTACAGTTTACACAGCACACACACTTACTTACATGTCCTTATTCAAGGCTGCTATTAGGTATGCCCTTCCTCTCTTCTGCTTCTTAGGTTCCTATAATTACCCAGGAAAACTGTGAATTCTCCTCAGCTTCCCTTACCAGCTCCCAAACCTGCTTAAGTAAAATCAATCCGTGTCTTGCTATTTCTTCCACATCTGTTTTAAAATCTCTATTATAACAATGGTCTTTCTTTCTTTCTTTCTTTCTTTCTTTCTTTCTTTCTTTCTTTCTTTCTTCTTTTTCTTTCTTTCTTTGTCTTTTCCAATTTGGCCATAAAGTATTTAGGCTGTATTTAACTATCTTGCATTGAGCTCCCTGATTTGAACTCAGAGGGTATCCCGAATATGTACATATATAGTGTGCGTGCATAGATATCTAAAATTACACTCAGCTTGGAAGAAAAGAGCATTGAGTAGCAGGCAGAAGTCCCCACCCATCCAGGGATGTTATACAAATGTACACAGCAAGGTCTGGAAAACCTTGTAAGTTTTTGAGCTTTTTCATCTCCTTGTCACTCTCCCCAAGGTAAACACTCAGGACATCCTCTCTCTGGGACAGATGCTCCCAAGAGCCTGGAGATTCTTATCCTCAGTGTGATATAGCCACCCAACGCAGATTTGATAAATGTGCAAATAAATGACATTAAATGAAAAATAAAGCACCTTGACCTCACTTCTTTTATGCTTTTCTCCCAGATGTGCACTGACCCATTACTCACATCAAACTTAGACTATAAATCTTTGCATTTATATATCTTTGGAGTTCTGTGAGTCAGACTTCACCTGAATAATTTTAAGAGGCTCTTGGGGGCAAAAGAGATGGAAAATTACATGTTCATCCAGAGACTAGATTACATCAATTATTATTACTGGGTTCTATTATCCTGCTACCAGTCTCCCCTCTGTGACCATTTTTATTACATAAATTTTTTAAATTTGTGAGTACTAAATGTGCACTATGGTGCAGTACATGACACAAAGAAGTCATCACTCCTTTTTAGGGTTTTGCAATGTAAGTAATTGAGTTCAATATTTAGGCATTAGTGTTATTTTATACACACACATATATACAAATATACACACTCTACACATACAGATATAAATGTCAATAAATGAACCCATGTCCTAATACAAAATGATTAGGAGCTGCCTGATAAGGACAATTTAAAAAGGAAATATATATGACAGCTCACAATTTTAAATCATAGTAATTTTTTTCTATTTCTATTTTTCAGATAGAATTCCAAATAATTAAATAATTTCATGGCACATTATATACATGGCTGTTGGCACCATTACCACATATTCTCAAAGTACCTTGTATATTATACGGTCTCCTCTCATACCTGAAAGCTAGAAAATGTCTCAGGTGGACATATCAAAGTCATTTAGCAGACAGTTGAAAAGAAGTTGAAAAGAATGAAAAAGCTCAAATTCAAGTAGACTAAACTAGTCTACATGAATTTCATGGATTCTAGATCTAGGTAGAATCAGGGTTATTAGAGGAAGTGTATCTGCATAATTAGTTAGTAGGCCCAGAAAACATGCCATTTGGTGGAGCTTTTACACCTTAAGTATGCTAGTGCAGGAGCTCATGACTGGTTATCTGCCCAATGGCATGCTTTACTTTCAGTGATTAATAAACACAAAAGGACTTATTGCAGCTATTTTAAGTACAAATCAAAAAGGGAGAAAGAGCAGGCTGTAGCAGTTGTAGGAGTAGGTGGAGAGAGAAAGGTGAATCACAAGATTGGTGATGACCAAGCCAGACAGCCGTTTTTTTCTGCTATGGTTTCCTGAACTAAAATCCAATCCTGCTTGAGGCCTCGCTTTGTGACTACTGAGACAGTATGTTCTACTGACCTAATTCCCCCAGAAGTCAGTGTCATACGCCTTCAGTACTTTGTGTATTCTGAATATGCCTCTATTTTCAACATGAAGAAGCTAAAGGCAGGAAAAGTAAGAGGTGAGAGGTTGAGACAGAAGAAGAAAATAAAAAAAAGAGGGGAAAGGATGGATGGAAGGAGAGAGTGGGGGAGTAAGCAGGAAGGCTGAGACCTTGGGGGTTTGGGAGAGTCCATAAAAGGAATTAAGGATGTAAAGTTGTAACTTGGGGGGACTGATTTATTTTTATTGCACAGGTAATTTTCTATATTTTATTTTATTTATTTTATATGTTATTTTATTTTTTTATTATGAAAATAACAAAAAACTACCTCCAAGGTATGTTTTTTAATTGACTATTTTTTGATGAATTTTAGGTTCCTAGTAAACTTGTTCAGAAAGCACAATGTTTCCATAAACCCTCATCCACATATGCACAACCTCTCCCACTATGGACATCCACACCACAATGGAACATTTGTTACAGTCAATAAACCTACACTGGCACATGATTATCTAGATCTTTATACTGTTTCCATAGTCTTGCCTTGTCCAGAATGTCACACAGTGAGAATCATATAGTATGTAGCCTCTTCAAATGTGTATTACTGTTTTATGTAAGGAAAATATATGTAAATTATATGTATTCATCTGAAACTTTTTTTTATTTCAACATAATACTTATAAAATTTTATCCATCTTATCCATCCAGCATGTATACCGGCTTCATACTTTTTAACTCCTGAAGGAATTGTAAGTATAACTGTAGGTTGATCCCTTCACTTTGAGGGATAACTCACAAATACTATCTACAAATCTTTTCTCTTGAATGTTTTAATCTACTCACAGAACAATCTTCCAATTTCTTTCTGAGGGGTATAAGACTGTTGCCATCCTTATAGGAACCAAGTGGTAAGAGATAAGTACTAGGGTCTCTCCAACTAGTACACAGAATTTCTCCTCTTAATTTTTCTGATTTCTGTATGTTACTCAGCCTGGCCTAGTGTCTTGGAGACCACCTCTGCTAGGACAGGAGTAGTTTCCCAGGATAAAAGCTTCCAGTCATCAGACATTAGAGGGTTAGTTACCTGGCAGTATAAAATCAAGAATATGTATGGAAGATTCTAGTTTCTTCAGCCATCTTTCTATTTTCATCCCCTTCCCAAGGCACTTCCTCAATCACAACTTTCTGCTAGGGAAACTGCACAAGATGTCTGTGTTAAAGGCACTTAGTACTCAGCTTCCTCACTTTTTCATCCACAAATGTTATCTCCAAAATGTAGCCATCCCTTCCTGCTATTTTTCTCCTGTTTTCTTTATCTATGTGGGTTCATGTTTTGTTACTATTGTTGCTGCTGTGATTATTATTATTGCCATTGTGATTATTATTCATTTTCTGTCAGCTGAGTAAATGTTTTGGGAGAATTTGAAATAAATATGTTACCATATTCCTCTGGTACTATTTCTAAAGGAAATAATAGAGACATTTTAATTTTTCTACAATAATATTGGTCTGTTCTGTTTTTCTATTTATATCAAATATTAAAATACAGCATTTCTAAAAATCCATTTATTTTATGAAGATCTGAAAACTTTGTCAAAATGAAGCCACTTATGTTAGTTCATTCACGTATTCATTTAACCAGTATTTATTGTGTATCCATTATAGTCTATGCTCTGTTCTAGATACTTAGGATATGCCAGTGACCAATGCATATACAAATCTCTGCCTTCATGAAATTTTCCTTCTGGTGGAGAATGGATGGATAATAAGCAATAAAAATAATGACTAAGTCAATTATATAGTACCTCATAATGTAATGAATATCATGGCAAAAAAAGAATAGTTTATGGTAAGAAGGTTGCATTACTCATTTTATAAAGAAATATAAAGATATTACCAACAGAACATACAAGCTGACCATTTATGTTTACGATTATTATTTGTTGAGTGTCCACTATGTGATATGCGATACATGTAATGAATCTATGACTAAAACTGATTGGAACAGATTTCAATAAAATCCAATTTTATAAATACATATTTCTAGTATAAAGTGAACCCTTCAAAAATAACCACAGAATGGCCCTAGTTTCTAAGTACACTTTTTAAAGAGTGACCTATGCCTTAGCCGAAATGCAAAGAAGTTATGTAAATGAATCATAAAGTATGGATTTGTAGTTTTGACTTGGATTCAATTCAACTAACAATTTGCCATTTTATAATTTATTTGAATGAGTTAAATGTTAGTCACTTCATATTTGATACAACTCTCAAGTAGCTTCAAATATTTCCAACAAAAAACAGAATTCCAAACAATGTTTTTAGGGAATAAAAACATATAAGGTAGAATATAATTTCACCTATTTATCAGTAGATGGAAAGTTACCTTTATCAATTTTGTTTTATATATTGAGTGAAAATACACCTAACAACCTCTACAGCAGCACCCCTAGGAGAAGTCAGATCACTGGATATTCATATGCATAAATAAAATATATTCAAACACACTTACACTAATACTATTAATCTGTTTAAAACATTTGTAAACAACAAGGACAAAACATTTGTTAGCAAATAACTTCCTTTGCCACTCTATTTCTCACAGTACCTAATATCATAGGGTGGCTTTATAAAAAGAGATTGCTGAGTGTAGCTGTATGTGATATGACCTCCATTTGATGTAACTGGCAATTTCTTTAATGGAAAGTGCTTAGAATTGCACAGCAATTGATTTTGTTTCTTTCCTGTAGTGGCCAATAAGTGTTCCTACTTTGATTACTGTTGCATCATAAAGATATATTCAAAACTCCTGAGAAAACAATGCCAATAACTAGAATCACAATTTATCTTTTACAGTATTAAGTTGCATACTATACATACCTGTGCACAATTACAATAATTAAAATAAGATTTAAATTTTACTTTGAAAATTGGCCCAAGATTACTTTTTTATCCAAGAATTTAAGTGAATTCTCCATAAAAACTTTTTATTCTTTCAATTCTATGCTTTATAAAATAGCAGCAAGACATAGATTACATTCAAAATAAATATTTAAAAAGTTGTAAATGCATATTTTATATGCCTTAATGACTACATGAAGATATTTCTTTTGTAGTGTTTGGCATTCACATCATATAGCTATGTTCCATATATTATTCAAACATTTTAAAATTACAGTTAGTTGATTTCTCTTCTAAGATATTTTGTTCTGTGTAAGTGCTGAGAGTATTTCAAAGCTCAAGAAGTGTTGCTAAATACCCATTTTTAGAATAAGGAAGAGTTAATTAAATCACTGATATAATAATTATATATACATACATGTATATATATATTCATGTGCATAGGTATGTCTGTATAATTATTAATATAATTCAAGACTGCATACAATTTTTGGACAATAGCTCTGTTTTTTTTATATAGTGTTCCTGGAAATATAAGAAACATTTCTTAAAAGTCATAAATGATATATGTCAGAAAAGCAAAAATAGATTATTTTGTAAGTATTTTGGTTTAAAACTTCACTTTTGAAAGACAGCAGCCAAACACATTTTTTTTAATATTTTATTTTTAAGTAATCTCTATACCCAACGTGGGGCTTGAACCTACAACCCTGAGATCAAGAGTCACATGCTCTACCAACTGAGCCAAGGAGGCACCCACAAACACATTTTTGCTCTGGCTAAATCTATGCATTCATGAAGCAGTAGTTAAGGAAAATGTAGAGATTTTAAATCTAATTGGCATGAATACATTAATCAAGAAAGTATTTTATTAAATCAGTGGTTATGAGAGAATAAAAATAAACTTCCCAGATGTAATAACCTTAATGAAATTATTAGAGGTAATGCTATTATCACATCAATCTACATAATTTTTAACATGTAAAAATGTTTTTCTTTTACACAGTTTTCTTATTCTCTAGGGTTTTTAATACATCAATGTTAAAAATTGTAAGAGTCTCAGCTTTAATTTCTCTTCGTATTTTTGTTCTCAACTCATTTATTAATGTTGAAGCAACACTGTATGCACAAAAAAAGCATTTATTTGCCATCAGATATTGGTTCTGGAAGATTTCCATTGCAATTTCACTTGATTTGCTTTTGAATGATGATAACAATAACAATATCCACTAACATGTACAAAGCCCTCTGCCCCCAGTTTAGGTATTTATATGTGATATTTTATTTAATCATCATAACCACCTTGTTAGGTGAATACTATTATTAGATCCATCTTACACAAATGGAAACTAAACTATAATTATGTTAAATAACTTTCCAATGTTTCATACCTAACAAATGAAGCAAGGAAACTTCAACTTCAATCTTTTGGGTTGTATCAATTATTTTCTTAAAAATACTGAATCTACCTTTATATAAGCATATATAGATAATTTCAGACAAATCACTGACTACCTACAATGTGCAAAGTCACTCATTTTATACAGATTCTACATAGCTGGGGAAATGTTACATCTATAGTTAACACTGAAACTTGAATTAAATCCAAATTGTCTGTAGCACATTTATTTTTTTATTTTTTATTTTTTGTAGCACATTTAAAATGTTTATTAAAGTAACTCAAAACTCAAATTGCCTTTGTTTTTATTAATAGAAACTTGCTTGAACATTTTGGTAGACTCCATTAGCCAGGAAGAAAAAAATAGATCATAAAAAGACAAACTATTCTAAATATGTCGATCATTTTTGATGAACAAGTATTCATTAGTCAAAACATGTTATATGCTTGTAGAAACCATTACCTAGCATTGGAGGATATATATCACTATGATTTTTAAAAAGCTGCCTATGATTTTTCCGTAGGTTTAATGACAAATCACAACATATTTCCTGACATTATTTTAATCATTATGTGTGCTAAATTCATAATCGTGGGTTATATGGACCAGTGAATCAAATAAAATAATCCTTAGTTTATTTCATCCATTTATTCATCCATTCATTGGACAAATAACTTGAAGCATCTACTCCTTCCTATGATTATTCTATCTGCTGAGGATATATTATGAAAAAGACTGGCTCCTTTTACTTACAGTACTTAAATTTTAGTAAGTGAGACAAGCAATAAACAGGTAAAGCATTACATGAAAGAAATAAATATGATACTGCTTTAGAAATCAATGGGTTATCTGTAAAGACTTTTCAGAGAAACTGACATTTTGAAGGGAAGTAAAGATAAGAAAGAATCTACCAGACAAGGCGTGGTGGGAAATCTACTTCAGGAAATATTATGCTCAAAGGCTGCAATGTGGGAAGAGCTTGGTGTGTTCCAGGACTGACAGAAGACCAGTGTGATGCTGTCGAAGAAGAAAGATAGAACTAAGTATGAGATGTGCTGGGGAGAAAGACAGGAGCCTGTCATGCTAAGATTTACAGGCCAAAATAAGTAGTGTGAACAGAAGCCACTGATAGGTTGTTAGTAGGGCAGTTATATATTCTGATTTATATTTTATATAGATAACTGTGGGTCCTATGTGAGAATGGAAGGGAGAGGAATGGGGTAGTAGTGGAGAGGGGATGGGGACCTGTTCAGAGTCTATTTTGATAGTTTGTTTCATAAAATGACATTTGGACAATGGTGGAGGTAAGGGAATTATGAAGTGGATGCCTATGAACAAGAATTTGCCTACCTTTGGGGTGCAGCTTTTGATCTAATGATGAAAACAATTGCACTCTAAAGAAGATCAAGGTAATTGTGCCTGCCTCAGCTCCCCATAACATATGCTGGCTTAGTATTCTGTTCACCACTTAGTTTAAGTGACTGCATTTGCCTGGTAGCTATTGAGAGTAGGTGCAGTAGTCCGAGAAGCAAGCGAGGAGGTGGGGGGCTTGCCCTATTTGGCAGAGGGCCCTCTTTTTGTCAACACTCCTGCTGTCTGCCTCTGAGGCCCAGATTCTCCTGCCAGGCCTCTAGAGTCCTCTAATGAGTACAAATCCTAATAGATAGAAAAGAGGCATCTGGGCTGAGATGCATCCAGAATGGCCATTTTCTAAGTAAAATTAAATGATTGCTATGGCTGTTGAATAAAAAAAAGAAAAGTTCAAAAATACTCATTTCCTTTGAGCTTCATTGTATCACAAATTTCTCCTATCCCCCTAACTGTTCTTTTCCAATTTCCTTTGAAGGCTTTTTCATCTACACTCTACCTCTAAATATTAAGATTCCAGTTCTCAGTTCTAGTTACCCAACACTCTTGCCCTAGGCCTTTTCACTCATTTCCAAGACTTCAAGTATTTATAAGCAGTAAATGCAATATATCTCATTCAGGGTCATCTGAGTTCCAAATCAGTTTATCCTGTGTCTAAACACCCACTTCTTAGAAACATCTATAATAATAATATAATATAATATAATATAATTAATATAATATAATATAATATAATAATCTGTTCAAAAATAGATTCTTGCTTTTCCCCACACTGGGGTGATTTTTTCTCTCATTAATGATACTTCCATCCTTCTAAGTTTCTATTCAAGTCTGATGTATTAGTTTAAATCTTAGGACTTTCCTTTCTACTACTCAAATATAAAGAAACCATCATCAAACCACGATTCAGTTGACACTAAGGTTAATGTCAATTCACTACCTTAATGTGATCTATAAATGTGCTCCTGGCCCCTGCCCACCTCTATGGCTTCATCTTGTCCAACTCTCTCCCTCACTCAAATCTTTCCAGCCATCTGGTCTGCATTCTGACCTCCAATGCTTCATGTACTTTCATGACTCACAGCCCTTCCAGAGGCTGTATTCTCTGCTTGGGGTGTTCTACCCTCTGCCTTCTTGCTTCTACTTTGATAAAGGTTAATTTCTATTCAATGTCCATACTGAACTATAAATGTCACTTTCTCGATTAGGTCTTATGCAACATCTTCCTAGTCTAAATTATGTTTTTCTATTACATTTCCCTAAAGTACTCCCCCATCTTTTTCCTACATAACCTTTATCATAGTTTGTCATGACACTTTTTGTAATTATGCCTTGTTTAACATAATCTCAAACACTAAACCATATGCTCCATGACAGTATGAATCTTGTCTATTTTGCTAACTACTATATCCATGGGTCCTAAAGTTGCTGACGATTTGGACTTCCAAGGTAAGTGCAATAAGAATACTTTGCTTGTTTTGTTTGCAATGTGGAGAAAATCTTATTTTTAAGAATAATTTCTAATAAGAAATATGAGCTAAATTATATTTCAAAATTAACTACCTTTTCAGGTAATAAAGAAAAGTAAAAATTAAAGAAGCTTCAAAACATGAATAAATTGTTACAAAGTACAGCAATTTGGCATTATAATACATGTGATTATTGTAGTTTTTGAAATTTTAGTCATTTTTTTAAAGATTTCACATGGCAGGGGAATTATTAAAAAATCAGTAAGAAGATCTGCAGCCATTGCATCTTCTCACTTTTTATGCTTTTCAACATATTGCATGCTAATCTGTATATATTTTCTACTGGCATGCCTTTGAACAAATGGTTGTTCACTAACAATATGTCATTTCTTTTGTGGTATAGTTTATTAGTTTGCTTGGAAGCCACTGGAATTCAGAGTTGGATACTTAAAAAATTTTAAGGGCACAGAAATTATTGAACTTTTGAAAGTTAGCACTGTAGTAGGTTAGGTTAATCTTAGGCAATTATTAGATAAACTATTCAATAGGTTATTTAAATAAAACATTTTTAAGTAAATGACAATAAAAGGAATAAGCAAGAAATATTGAGACTATCGACTGAAATATTATTTTCAGTAATTTTATTTTTTCCTAAAATTATAAGATACAATTTTACTAAAAACTATATTATTTAAACATATTCTAAAATATGTTGGAATTTTTACCATACTAAATAATAATTATCATTGATTTGTGATTACCAGCTAATAAAGCTTCTAACTTAAAAAAAAAAAACAACTAGCGATATTTAGGAGGGTACATATTATCTTGTTTTAGGGAATGGCTTGCTTATTTGTTGTTTATTTATTTTGCTGTTAAGTAACTGAAGTGGAATACTTTTATGCAAATCCAGAGTTATACATTTAGTATGCAAAACTTGGTAGATGAGAAAATAAGATATTCAGAACAACATTTTCTCATCAACTTAACCTTTATATTTTTCTTTTCTTCTTAAGTACATTTAAAATTGCATGAAATCTGAATTTTTTGTAATAACTTCAAAATGTGGTTTGGAGAATAAACAATACACCCATGATTATATGATTGTGACTATGCAATTCGTTGTAATTTCCTGTATATAATTTAGTCCCTTCTTTATAGAATTTATTTCTAGCTGGTTCAGTTTCACTAAAAGAGTATCTGAAAAAAGTTAAAAGATTCTTTATGCTTTCCAATGTATCAGGAATATCAGTCTTGATAACACCGTGGTAAAAGTTCTAGGACTCAGCTAAGAGCCCTACTATTCTCTTCCTCTCCTCTCCTCCTGTTTTCCTGCAAATTAAAATCCAGTTGCTCTGTCTGCAAAGCAGTTTTCCAGATGTCTCTAAGTCTAAGTGAAAAAAACGACAGATGAAACATAAAAATGGAAAAGGCTTAAAAAATGAAAGCTAGAAAAATGAACCAGGTTGGGCTCAGTGTAGTGTGTAGTCTTGCTTTAATTTTCTTACCGACACCTGTTAGGATCAATATAAATGACAAAATGCAGATCATTAGTCCTAAATGAAATTCTATTAAAGAAAATATCACACAGTGTAGCTTTTTAAATGCTCAGTCACTCAATTTCAGCAGTGCCAAGTCATTAAAAAATAATTTTATAGGTCTGTGCAAGCTGAGCCATGGATATTTGTTTTTCCTAAGATCTTAAATATACAATTTTAAATAGTGGGAAAGATGAACAATAAAGACTTCCTGCAGATAAGAAAATAAATGATTACAACTACTATTACATCAAAAGTGATCAAAGTTTTCTTAGAAAGGGCCAAAGAAGAGAGAGAAGCCCTAGAAAACTTGCCAACTCTTCCTTAGCCAGGGATAAATATTATAGAAAAAAGAGAATGCAGTGAATGCTGCCTAGTTATCAAAACATACTATCAACATCCTAACAAATCCTTCTTCTCTTTCTTGCAGGATTTTATAATTTGAAATACAAAAACTGCCAAATCTTGCTCATGTCACTAAATATATTTAATATATTATTTTCTCTTTCTAATAAACTGTTGGTTTATTTTTCCTAAAGCAAATTCCTTGAAGCAACAGCCCCATAAATATTTTTATTATATTTTTTATTAGCTAATATTTTGAACTCTTCATACCAACCCCCTGCTCTTCTGTCCTCGCTGACAGAAATGTTCTTTCCCTATCCTTACATGCTGTCTCTCTCGACAGATAGACCTTCCTGACCACCTCATTTATATTACACATTATTTATACCCTCCCCACAACTCCTTATTATATTATTTTAGATTGTTTTCTTTAAAACAAATCACAATTTAAAATTAGTTTTGTTATTTGTATTTGTTATTTATTCTGTCTTCTCTCTCATGAGACTCTATTGGCCCAAATAGCAAGAACTAATGGATATACTACTACCTAGGGCTTTGAATATTTTCTGAGATATAGTAGGCACTTAATAACTACTTGTTTAATTGCAGCATGTGTTTTTTTTATAAAGGGAAAGAACAGTGGAGGCAACATTTTATTATTTCATATACAGTTTCCAACTACATTTTCTTTATCATTCTTACTTTTACTTAATAAAAACTTATTTTTATTAACCTTAAGATTTATATTTATTCATATTATTTTACTAACTTTATTAACATTGATGTTAATGTTTGTCTTGCCTCTCCAACAATGCTTTAACCCACGTGAGTATTTGTCTTCTCCTTTTTAAATCTTTCCCAGGACCACTAGGGCCACCAGTATAAAGACAGTGTTACTAGTGTTTGTTGAAACTGAAAGAAAACAAAGAATAAAGAAAGGATTGAAGAAAGGAAGGAAAGAAGAAGGGAGGAAATATTGAAGGAACAAGGCAAGTGTTGAGGAATAACTTTTGATATAATGGACCCATTACAAAGTTTATTCCGAAGAAACATGTGAAATATAACCCACTTATTTAAGAGGTAATTATTTTTTTAACTTTCTGCTATGTAAGTTTTTTCTCTATTCTTTTAAAAAAATAAATTAATATACAGTAAAATTAACTTTTTTCTTTTTTATGCAGTCTGAGCTTTAGCTCATCTATAAATTTGTGTAAGCACCACAGATACTTACAGTGTTTGAAATGGTTCTGTCGCCCCTAGAAAACCCCATGTTCCTCTGTAGTCAAACCCTCTCACTACCACTAGCCCCTGGAAACCACTGATCTGTTCTCCTGCCTTATAGTTTTGCCTTTTCTGGGATGTAATACAAATAGGCCAATACACTATATATTTATATATTTATGCCTTGTTTAACATAATCTCAAACCACTCTTTCACTCAGGACACTTATGAGATTCATCCATGTAGCGTTTGCCTACAGTTTGTTCTCTGTTATTAATGTGTAGCATTTCACCGTGTGGATATGTAAGGGTACATATCCCACTGAAGGACATATTGGCTGATTCCAGTCTTTGGTTATTATGAACAAAGCTGTATCATTTGTAGACAAGTTCTTATCTGTGCATAAATATTTACTTCCTTAAGATAAAAAACTAGAAATTGCTTAAAAACTAGAATTGCTAAATAGTATGGCAATTATATGCCCAGTTTTATAAGAAATTGCCTAAATGTTAACTTTGTTTCATTTCTATTAAAACAGTCATATATGTTGCTGACACTCTTCATCTCGTCAGTAATGCTAATTCTGTGTGTGTGCGTTTGTGTGTGCCTGTCACCATTCTAAGAGGTGTGCTATGGTATCTCATTGATGTTACCATTTTTATTTCCCCACTGACTACATATGTTGAGCATCTTGTTGTGTGCTTATTTGCCATCCTATATATCTGCTTTGTTGCTTCACCTTTACACATATTTTGCTCATTTTGAAATTGACTTGTTTCCTATTGATGAGTTTTGAGAATTCTTTACATATTCTTGATAGAATTACCTTGTTTGATATCTGACTTGCAAGTATTTCCTCCTAGTCTGTTGTTTGTCTTGAGATTTCCTTAAGAATGCCCTTGGCATAGCAAACATTTTTAATTTTGATGAAGTCCCAGTTACCATTTTATGCATTTATAGATCATGCATTTGGTATCACATCTAAAAACTCTTTGCCTAACCCAAGATTACACAAAAATTCTCATGTTTTTCTCACTAAAGTTTTACATTTTATAATTCAATATGTGATCATTTTGAGTAGGATGTAAGTTATAGGTCAAGATTCACTTAAAAAGAAACATACAAATCTCTAAGTGTGTTCATTTGCTTAAAAAAAACTATCCTTTTTTCATTGATTGCCTTTACACTTTTGACCATATTTGGTTAGGTCTGCTTCTGGAATGTGTTCTACATCTATATGTCTGTCCTTCTGCCAACACCACATTTTCTTTACTACAATAGCTTTATTGTAAATCTTAGAATCAGGAATCTTAGAATCAGGAATCTTTTCTCTTTTCATAAACAATTTGAAAATGTCTATAAAAGCTTGCTGGGATTTTTTTTTTCAGGAATTGCATTTAATGTAAATATCAATTTAGGGAAAATTAACATATTAAGGATGTTGAGACTTCTAATTCATGATATATGCCTTTCCAATTATTTAGGTCTTCTTTTATTTCTTTTTCAGGATTTTTACTTATCAGCATATAAATCATGCATATATTTGTAAGATTTATATCTACAAACTTCATTTTGTTGGAGCAATTGAAAATATTTCTAAAAAGTATTTCTAATCACTGATTAGTAGTATACAGAAATATGATTGGAGGTGCCTGGGTGGCTCAGTCGGTAAGCATCTGCCTTTGGCCCAGGTCATGATCTCAGGGTCCTGGGATGGAGCCCCACATCATCGGGCTCTCTGCTCAGCGGGGAGTCTCCCCCTTTTCCTTTCCCTCTCCCCTCCTCTCCACCTCGTGCATGTTCTCTTGCACACTCTCTCTCTCTTTCAAACAAATAAATAAAATATTAAAAAAAAAAAATATGATTGTACTTGGTAGCTTGTCCTTACTAAACTCACTCATTAATTTTAGGGACTCAAAACTTATTAGTTTTAGGAGCTCTTTGGTAGATTTCTTAAAATTTCAATTTAGAAATTTGTATTTGCAAATAGAAACAGTTTTATTTCTTCCTTTACAAACTG
The DNA here is from genome assembly GCF_003265705.2 of Callorhinus ursinus. NCBI lineage: Eukaryota > Metazoa > Chordata > Mammalia > Carnivora > Otariidae > Callorhinus > Callorhinus ursinus. Next base: position 3,462,114 of record NW_027397065.1, read on the forward strand.
TAATTTTTTTCCCTTATTACACTGACCAGGATTTTAAGAACTATACTGAATAATAATGAGTATAAATCCCTGCCTTGTTCATGATCCTACGGTAAAAGCATTTAGTATTTCACCCTAGGATACTATCTGTAAGTTTTTGCTAATGCCCTTCATCAGGTTCAGAAATTTCTTTCTCTTCCTAGGTTGCCAAATGTTTTATCTTAGATATTGAATTTTGTTAAGTATTTCTGCATCAGCTGATAGGGTCATATTTTTAAAAATTGTTATTAGTCTGTTAAAACTGTGAATCACATCGACTGATTTTTGAAATTGGAAACTGGCTTAATATTCTAGATAATCCCTATTTGGTGACAATTGATTTCATGTATTTCTGGATTCAATTTGTAATATGTTGTTAAGGATTTAGTTCCTATGTTTGTAAAGGATATTAGTCAGTAGTTTTCTTTCCTTTAATGACTTTGGATGACTTTGGTATCAGGGTAATGCTGGCCTCATTAAAGGATTTGGGAAGAATTTCTTTCCCATTATTTTCTGAAAGTGATTATACACAATTGCTATTAACTTAAAAAATATTTGATAGAATTTGCCATCTGGACATCAGGTTTTCTTTTTCAGAAGGTATTTAATTATAAATAAATTTCTTTTTTGATATGGCACTATTCAGGTTATCTCTGGCTCTTCTTGAGTGAGTTTTTGATAGTTACTGGCTTTCAAGAAATTTATGGCCCATTACATTGAAACTGCTGAACTTATGCACATGGAGTTGTTCACAGTATTCTACTACTTTCTATTCCTCTATGTAATATCCCTTTTCATATCTGTGGGATCTGTAGAGATACCTTTCTTTTATTCCTGTAATTATTAGTTTATGTCTTTTGTCTCTTGTTGTTTTTCAACTTGACTAGAGTTTATCAATTTCAACAATCTTTTCAATTAACCAATTTAGAGGTTTATTGATTTTCTCCATTGTGATTTTCTATTTCACTGATATCTGCTATTTAATATTTCTCCTTTTCCTCTTTGCTTTGGGTTTTTCTCTTCTCATTCTAGTGTCTGAAGGTAGAGCTTATTTTAATGATATGCGGCCTTTCTTCTTTTCTTTTCTATTTTTTTATTAACATATAATGTATTATTTGTTTCATGGGTACACGTCTGTGATTCATCAGCCTTACATAATTCACAGCACTCACCATAGCACACACCCTCCCCGATGTCCATCACCCAGCCACCCCATCCCTCCCACCCCCCTCCACTCCAGCAACCCTCAGTTTGTTTCCTGAGATTAAGAGTCTCTTATGGTTTGTCTCCCTCTCTGGTTTCTTCTTGTTTCATTTTTCCCTCCCTTCCCCTATGATCCTCTGCCTTATTTCTCAAATTCCTTATATCAATGAGATCATATGATAATTGTCTTTCTCTGATTGAGAGACCTTTCTTATTTTCTAATATAAGCATGTAATATTATAAATGTCCCCTCAGGATCCTTTCAGCTGCATCTCACTCATTTTGGTATGTGTATCCTTATTTTGTTCTCTTTGAACTATTTCTAATTTTCCTTAAGATTTTCCCTTTATCAATGTATTATTTCTATGTCTTGTTGATCTTTCAGACTAATTGTGAGACTTTCCATATATTTTCTTGGTATTCATTTCTAGCTTAATTTCAGTATGGTCAAATATTATGCACTTCAAAATACTATATATTCTATCTGATACTATAGAGTTATATAAATGTCAAAGAGTTCAAATCAGTTGATAATATTTCTCAAATCTCCATCCTTACTGATAGTCTATCTACTTTTCTAATCTATTGCTTTTAACACAGTATTGAAGTTTCTTGCTACAATTGTGCATTTGCTCTTTTCTCCTCGAGTTTTATTAGTTTTTTAAAAGATTGTATTTATTTATTTGACGGAGAGAGACACAGTGAGAGAGGAAACACAAGCGGGGGGGGGGGGGAGAGGGAGAAGCAGGCTTCCCGCAGAGCAGGTAGCCCAATGCGGGGCTTGATTCCAAGACCCTGGGATCATGACTGGACCTGAAGGCAGATGCTTAACAACTGAGCCACCCAGGTGCCCCAGTTTTACTAGTTTTTTACTTCATGTATTTTGTAGCTCTACTGTTATGTTTATATATAATAAATTTATTGTATCTTCTTAGTGAAATAACCTTTTCATTACTGTGCAATGCCCAGGAAAGTCTATTATTATGAAGTCTACATTGCTTGATATAAATATGGCCCCTATTGCTTTCTTTTGCTTAATGTTTGCATGGTATATATTTTTCTATCATTTTCCATTTAACCTATTTATATCATTATATTTAAAGTGGGGTTTTTATATCTAGCTTAGAGTTGGCTCTCTTTTATTACTCTAAACAATCCCCATCTTTTAATTGGTTTGTATAGACCATTTACATTTAATTTAATTATTAATATGTTCAGACTTAGATCTACCCACTCATTCATTACTTGTTTTCCGTTTATCCTCTTTTTTTTGTTGTTGCTCTGTTCCCTCTTTCCAGCTTTCATTTTGATTATTTAATTTTTTTTAATAGAGAGAGTGCACAAGAGAGAAAGAGAGAGAGAGAGAGGATGAGCAGATGAGGGGCAGAGGGAGAAGGAGACTCCCAGGTGAGCAGGGAGCCCAATGTGGGGCTTGATCTTGGGACTCTGGGATCATGACCTGAGCTGAAGGCAGATGCTTAACCAACTGAGCCACCCAGGTGTCCCTATTTAAATATTTTTAGTATTCTATCTATTGAGTTTGTAACCATATCTATGAATGGTTTTTGTGGGTTTTTTTGCTATTGGTTGCTTTAGAAATTACAATATACATTCTAAACTCTTCACGATGTCAAGGATGATGAAGTGTCCAAGATTTTGTCTCATGACACAGCAAGCAGCATGAACTTTATATTCGCATCTGTTCCCCTTTCCTCTCAAATCCCATAGAGGCTACATGAAGAGCCCACATGGATGCTGCACACACACTGGGTTTGCACTGTTGCTGAAAAACTGAGAGATGGGGAATTCACATTTTTATAATAGCCACAAGCATACTTCCCAGGATGGAGATATTATTTTATCACATTGGAATAAGTAAACCTATCTTCTACTCTGGATAGATACACTGTATTTGTCTTCAAAGGCTGTTCATAATACAAGCATTCTTGAAGAGATATTCTGAAACAATATCTCTGCTCACAAAATATAAAAACACAAAAGACCCACAGAAAACTGTTTCCAACAATATCCATCCCTCATTTCAATTATATCTCAGCTTCTGTCAAGTTTTCCCATGATACCTCCCTCTGTTGGTCACTCTGATTAATGCGAAGTATAGAGGTTAATTTAATTGGCCTCATACAGTGTTTAATTAAGTCTACTATCAAGAGGACTCCAAGAAGCAGGTTAATACCAGTCTTCAGTACTGACCTCAATCATGCTTCTCAGAAGTCTTAGAGCCAACCAGGTAAACAAAGCCCATAAACCATCACAGTTGTCTTAAATTTCTGTATTGACCTTTCTACTTGACCTGATGCATCAATCTAGGTACAGTAGAATGTATTAACTATTGCACAGACTGTTTTGGCCCATAAAGAGGAAACAAGGTAAATTCTATCATTCATAACAACACTGACCAGTGAGTTGAGGCTGATGTGAATGACTTTCAGTGCTGAGGTAATGCCACTGATAACCACAGCTGAAGTCAAGGACATATTTCATACCGCCTTATCAACTTCAACACTGCTCTTGTAGGGAAAATTGCTCACAGGGTGGATGTATATGATTCAGTTATCCCTCTGGGAACTTTCTTAAGTATCATTTTGGAGAGATATCCAGAGTCCTCTATTATTGTTTCCTTAAGAATCAGGAGGTCTTTTATGAAAAGCCCTAAGGTGTATGTCATCTTGTTTTAGAGAGGGAGACAAATTAATGCCTGGCTCCCAGAGTGCAATCTTGAAGGAACACATGATGACATCACACCCAAGGAAGAAATTGTGATATTTTGTTTGTTTGTTTTATAAGTATTGGTACCTGTGTCATTAGGGATCATAGGTTTAAAGTTACTCTTAATGGGCCTTCTGACTGGTTCATATGCCATAGCATTCCAACAGGGTTGGGACTATGGTGAGACAAGTGGGGTGACTAGGGTGCAAAATGTAAAGAGTTATTTATATTTTCAGGTTCATGCAGGTGCTAGTGCTAGTCCTGGTCATGGGTTTTAATTAAGTTCAAATTGTTTAGGCTAGGTTTTTCTTTTTAATTTTTAAAAAACTTTTTGAGGGACTGCCTGAAAGCAGTCAGTCCAATCTATCTTATTTATCTATCCCAGAAGATGTGGCATTTGCTCACCCCAAGGAATAACAGAGTGACAGCTATGAGAATGGGGATGAGGAGGACATCTGGAAGTGCTGAAAGGCATTTCAAGCAGGAGGTGCAGAAAATGAGGCTTTCCCCTGTTGCTTCTAACAGAATTCTTAGAAATATTAAAGGGAATGTTGATTAAATAGTGGTCTTGAGTCATCAGGCAGAGAATAACATATTTAGAAGTCATTTAAATTTAAGATGCTCATAGTAATTTGGAAGAACCATACCAGGGAGTTTGTTTTTGTGAGGAATTCTTCAGGTGCTTCTTTTGAGTCTGGAATGGAAGATACAAGGGAGAAAAAGACAGATAGAAAATGCACCGCTCTTTTGTTTGTACTTTGTGTTCTGGTTTCCTTTCCTAATTTATCTTCTGCCATTTACTTTTCAGAACACTCAGACAGTTGCTCTATACATTCTATTTTGGTTTTGATAGTCAGCATTGCTATAATTAAAAAAACACAGACTACAAGGTGTCAAGTTAAATTTTAATTTCAAAGAAACAACAACTATTTTGTTATGATAAGTTTGTCCAAAATACTGTAAGGAGTACACTTTTACTAAAAAAAAAAAAATGTTGTTTATCTGAAATTAAAACTTAACTAGATGCTGTATATTTTGTGTACAGAATCTATGAGAGAGATTGAGTGGAGAGGAATTATACCATCTTAGAATCAGAATCAAAGATGTATACCAAAACACTGCTTTTATAACCAGAAATGTAAATACTCAAACTCTTAAACACTAGTATTTAGACAACTGATTTTTGGTACATTTATCTGATGGAATAACATGAAGCCTTTAAAAAAAAAAGTAACAGAACAACAGTTGATTACATACTAAAATGTTCATACTTCATCACTACATGAAGAAGTGTTCTACCATAGCTAGCTAGCTAGACAGGTAGATAGATTGATAGATATGTTCTCCTGTACTCTTGGTATGTGCCTGCTAAAACAAAATTTAAATAAGATCCTGAGTCTTATGTCCAAATTTCAATTAAAAAAACAAACAAACAAAACCTCATCATACTTAGAACAAAGGAGATCTCAAACTGGATGAGAAAAGATAATCAATAGATACCAGCATCAAGATGGCAGAGATGTTGGTATTACCTGACAATTATTTTAAAGTGTGAATCATAAAAATGCTACAACAAACATTTATGAAATACACTGGAAAAAATTAAAAAATAGAAATTCTCAGCAAAGAAAAAAAATTACAAAGAGCCAAACAGAAACTCAGAAGTGTATAATACAATAGGAAAACCAATGAATGAATTCAATAGCAGAATGGAGAGAACGTAGAAAGAATCAGTGAACTTAAAAATTGAACAATGGATATTACCCAATGTGAACAATGACAAGAAAATGAAATGGAAAAAAAAATGAAGAGAGTCTCCAGAACATGTGAGACTAAAACAAAAAGTCTGGCAATCATGACATTGGAGTTCCTCCTTTTACAAGGAAAAAGAGAAAAATGGTTGAAAAAGCATTTTTGAAATAATGATAGAAAAAGTATGCAATTTGGAGGATAAACTTAAATTAGAAACTTAGGAAGATAAGTAAATCTCAAATAGAAAAATTACACCCAAGAAAATTCATACCAAGACACAAACAGTCAAACTTATGAAAAGTAAAGACAATGAAAAAAATCATCTTGAAAACAGCCAGAGAGAAATGACACATTCCTTAAAGGAGAAAAAAACTTGAAATGATGGTGGATTTCTCAGCAGAAGGAACATCTCCTAAGAAGTGACAAAATATTTTTTCAAGTGATGAAAGAAAAGAACTCTGAACCTGGAATTCTATATCCTACACAAATAAAGAAGAAATCAAGACCTTCTAAGATGTGGGAAAACTAAGAGAATTTCTCAGAAGTACATGTACCCTGAAATAATGGCTAAACGAAGTTCTCTAAACAGAAATAGAATGATAACAGAAAGAAAATATGAACATCAGAAGCAAAGAACTACCATGAACAGAGAAAAAATATTAGTAAATATAAAAGACTTTCCTTTCTACAGTGTTTAAAATTATGTTTGAAATTGAAGCAAAAATTATAATCTTATCTTATTTATTTCTCAATGTATATAAACACAATATTTCCGACAATTATATTAAAAGTGGGGGAGCGTAAATAGATATAAAGATAGGTAATGTCTCAACATTGCAAATAATCTGGTACAGTGTTGACATCAGTAGGCTTGATAAGTTATATATATATATATATAAATAATGTTATTCCTGGGCTGGCCAGTTGAAAAGCTATACAAAGAGATATTCAAAAACATTACAGATAAATGAAAATGGAGTTCTAACAAAATCTTTAAGTAACCTATATTAATGCAGAGAAAAGAAAGCAGTGAAATTTTTAAAAAGAAAGATAGTAACAATAAAAAGGTAAATGTAAGCCTTATATCAACAGTTACATTATGTATAAAGAATCTAAAAATATAGGGGCACCTGGGTGGCTCAGTCGTTAAGCGTCTGCCTTCAGCTCAGGTCATGATCCCAGGGTCCTGGGATCGAGCCCCACGTCAGGCTCCCTGCTTAGCGGGAAGCCTGCTTCTCCCTCTCCCACTCCCCCTGCTTGTGTTCCTGCTCTCGCTGACTCTCTGTCAAATAAATAAATAAAATCTTAAAAAAAAAGAATCTAAAAATATAAATTAAAAGACAGTGGTTGGCAGAGTGGATAAAAAAATCATGGCTAAACTAAATGGTGTCTTTAGAAACTAAGTTGAAATATAATGAGATTTGTAGGTTGAAAGAAAATGATGAAAAGATATGATATGCAAACAACAATCAAAAGGAGCAAGAGTGGCTACATTAATATCAGGTAAAATAGACTTCATATAAGAAGGAAAGAGGGCTATTACGTAGTTATGAAGGGTTAATCCACCAAGAAGATATGACAATCTTAAATGTGTATATACAAAAAAAAATAAAAAGAAGAAGAAGAAATTCCAGTTAGTTAACATACAATGTAATATTAGTTTCAGGTGTAGAATTTAGTGATTCATCACTTACATACAACGCCCAGTGAAAAATGATAAAATTTAACTGAGAATTAGACAAATCCACAATTAAAGTAGGAGACTTCAACATCCTTCTCTATACATGTGATAAAAAATGACATAGAACTATATACACACACATTGTACCAATGTCAACCTCTTGGTTTTGATATTGAATTCTAGTTACGTAAGATATAAGATGTAACCATTGGGGAGAGACTGGGTGAAAGCCCTCTCCGTAATATCTTTGCAACTTCCTGTGAATCTATAATTACATTCAACTGTCATTATTCCTGATAGTTATGTTCTACAAAGTCACCCTGAGCTTTAAATAAGCAAATATTGAACCAATGTCTGGAGGAAAACCAAGGTTAGGCTCCTGTTAGCTTCTGGTTACATTTCACAAGTGAATAATACATAACCTTGTTTTATGTATTGTCCTGTTTAAATATACCTTATTTAATATGTATTTCTTTAAAATAATTATAGAAAGTATTTATCATAAAATACTAGCTTAGAAGGGTTTAATGATTTCCTGATGCAGGGTAACACAGCCATGAATTTCTTTGTCTTTTAGCTTTAGAACAATGCTGTCTATTACATTTTTTAATCATTCATCATTTCATGAATCTACAAATGTAGCCACTTTTCCATCTTTTTCATGCCTTCATCACACACAATAGATGTTACATGTAACTAAAGACGTTAGTTCCCAGAGCAGCTCCACATCTTCACATACAGATTAGCAAAATTCTCTCTCTCTCTCACTTTTTTTTTTAATGTACCACATTGTTGATTACCACTGAACTCAGGGCCACTAGCACTATAACTCATGCCTGAACCAAGCTAATCTAACACAACATATTTTCTAAGTCACATCATGACATTCTTGTGCTTAGGAACACTAGATAGTATTTCAGCACACTACACTTGGGGGGCAGTTTAAACAACAAAATCACTAGCAAAAAGTACAAAAATGCAAAAAAAACCCAAAAACATGGTACTAAATAGACCATGAAAAGGACACTCGAGTATGACAGCTCAAACAGAAGGTAGAGTGTCGCCTTTTTCAGCTTCAGCTGGGAACGTGCATTTGAGGACTCAAAGCCTTTTTCACTCTGTGCGTGTCCGCAAATGATCAAGAACTGTGAGTATTACCAAAAGACAACCGACAGAATGGGAGAAAATATTTGCAAATGACATATCAGATAAAGGGCTAGTATCCAAAATCTATAAAGAACTTATCAAACTCAACACCCAAAGAACAAATAATCCAATCAAGAAATGGGCAGAAAACATGAACAGACCTTTCTGCAAAGAAGACATCCAAATGGCCAACAGACACATGAAAAAGTGCTCAACATCGCTCGGCATCAGGGAAATCCAAATCAAAACCTCAATGAGATACCACCTCACACCAGTCAGAATGGCTAAAATTAACAAGTCAGGAAATGACAGATGTTGGCGGGGATGTGGAGAAAGGGGAACCCTCCTACACTGTTGGTGGGAATGCAAGCTGGTGCAACCACTCTGGAAAACAGTATGGAGGTTCCTCAAAAAGTTGAAAATAGAGCTACCATATGATCCAGCAATTGCACTACTGGGTATTTACCGCAAAGATACAAATGTAGGGATCCGAAGTGGTACATGCACCCCAATGTTTATAGCAACAATGTCCACAATAGCCAAACTGGGGAAAGAGCCAAGATGTCCAAGGACAGATGAATGGATAAAGAAGATGTGGTATATATACACAAAGGAATATTATGCAGCCATCAAAAGGAATGAGATCTTGCCATTTGCAATGACATGGATGGAACTGGAGGGTGTTATGCTGAGTGAAATAAGTCAATCAGAGAAAGATATGTATCATATGACCTCACTGATATGAGGAATTCTTAATCTCAGGAAACAAACCGAGGGTTGCTGGAGCGGGGGTGGGGTGGGAGGGATGGGGTGGCTGGGCGATAGACATTGGGGAGGGTATGTGCTATGGTAAGCCCTGTGAATTGTGCAAGACTGTTGAATCACAGATCTGTACCTCTGAAACAAATAATGCAATATATGTTAAGGAAAAAAAAAGAAGATAGCAGGAGGGGAAGAATGAAGGGAGGGAATCGGAGGGGGAGACGAACCATGAGAGATGATGGACTCTGAAAAACAAACTGAGGGTTCTAGAGGGGAGGGGGGTGGGGGGATGGGTTAGCCTGGTGATGGGTATTAAAGAGGGCATGTTCTGCGTGGAACACTGGGTGTTATGCACAAACAATGAATCATGGAACACTACATCCAAAACTAATGATGTAATGTATGGTGATTAACATAACAATAAAAAATTTAAAGAAAAAAATAAAATAAAATTAGCAAATGTCTCCCCCCAAAAAAAGAACTGTGAGTATTGATTTGAGGTTGCAAATAATGTTAAAAGAGAAAAATGATCATTACCTGGGCCTATGGGGAGATGTTGGTTAAGAGATACAAAGTTTTAGTTATGCAAGAATACACAATGGAATATTATGCAGCCATCAAAACGAATGAGATCTTGCCATTTGCAACGACGTGGATGGAACTGGAGGGTGTTATGCTGAGTGAAATAAGTCAATCAGAGAAAGACATGTATCACATGACCTCACTGATATGAGGAATTCTTAATCTCAGGAAATAAACTGAGTGTTACTGGAGTGGTTGGGGGTGGGAGGGATGGGATGGCTGGGTGATAGACATTGGGGAGGGTATGTGCTACGGTGAGCGCTGTGAATTGTGCAAGACTGTTGAATCACAGATCTGTACTTCTGAAACAAATAACGCAACATATTTTAAGAAAAAAGGAAAAGAAGAAGATAACAGGAGAGGAAGAAAAGGGGAGTATGTCAGAGGGGGAGACGAAACATGAGAGATGATGGACTCTGAAAAACAAACTGAGGGTTCTAGAGGGTAGGGGGGTGGGGGGATGGGTTAGCCTGGTGATGGGTATTGAGGAGGGCACGTTCTGCATGGAGCACTGGGTGTTATGAACAAACAATGAATCATGGAACACTGCATCAAAAACTAATGATGTAATATATGGTGATTAACATAACAATAAAAAAATTAAAAAAAAAATAAGTTCTATAGATCTAAGGTATAGCATAGTGACTATAGGTAACAATATTGCTCAGTGGGGAGTCGGCTTCTCCCTCTGACCCTCCCCCCTCTCATGCTCTCTCTCTCCCTCATTCTGTCTCTCAAATAAATAAATAAATAAATAAATAAAATCTTTAAAAAACAATATAGATAACAATATTGTAAAGTATACTTGAAATATCTTTAGAGGGTAAATCCTAAGTGATCTCACCACACAGTTATACACAAGAAGTAATGGAAATGTTAATTACCTTGAGTGTGGTGACTACTTCACAGTGTATACAGATATCAAATCATCAGGTTGTACACTTAAATAATACACAATAAAAATATTGAGTGGATGAGTTTGCAAATACAGAATCCACAAAGAATATAGAATGACTATTTCAAATTACAGAGCTAAAAACTTAAAAATTAAAAAACAAGTGACTGGAGGTTGCTGTGCATGAACATCTCACTACCATTCAAAACACAAACTAACCAGTGGCCTCTTCTGGAGCTGTCCAATAGATAATAAGTTCTACACAGCAACCATGGGCATTGCATATTCTAGGAGTACGTGGCACATAGTTTGACCATATTTGTAATTGCTAAATTGAAAGCATTAGAGACAGACATCCCTACTATGGGAGCTGGTGAGTGACAAAGGTGAAGCAACAATTGCACATTATTAAAAAATTCACAGATGTATTGTTTTGGAAAGTGGTCAGGAAACGCAAAGCTAAACTGAAGAAACATTCAAAGGAAATCTTCGTCAATTCATGTGGTCCAGTGCTATTGGGAGAATAGCTTTTAAAAGTGAGCTATTCTATTACTAAAGAGGCTTTTCAGTGTTTAATTTTTTTAAAGTTAGTAAAAAGTGATCAGTACCAGCAGAGAAGATATTAATGAACTGCAGCAACTGTGGCTTAGCCTTAGAAACTAAAAGGTAAGCAACATATGTGCACTTTCTACAGAGTAAATAAATTAAGCAATTAAATGTGTTTTTCTAAGATCCTTGTCAGTTTCAAGTAGATATTAATTCCAAGACAAATAAATTATGAATAAGACAAATGATATTTAGTTAGTGGAAATGTTTATGTTGGAAAATGAAGGATCAGGAACAAGAAAAAGTAATATGCCCTTTAGGTTTGGCTTAGAAAACAAATTATGTAAATAACAAAAATTTCTTCAGCAAAGATCACTAATGCTTTATAATCAGTTACTGATGTCAGTCAGCACGGCTATAGTGAGATGGAAAAGAAATCTAAGATAGCAGTCATTAAAATAAAGCTCTGATTAGTTACCAATGTCTTTATCCACTTATTTTGTCACACATAGGCAAATAAAGGAGATTATGATTTGTTCTTTTAAAATAGGTTTTAAGTGCGTGGTAACATTTTAGTGACACACTCTTCTGTAACGAATTTAATTAACTACAAGCCCTGGGTTTATTACTGATAATTATCCTAAAATTGCTTGCAAAATATACCTGTGGCTAATTCCATTATACTTGTAAGGCAACAGCCCTCTTGAAGATCAATATTCCGTTTATATGTCTGGTTTCTGCTGCTGGGTAGGCCTGATTAATTAACCTTAGTGTCACATAATTTTATTTAATGGATTTAAAACAGGATAACTTCAGGTCACAGAGAAGAGACAGTGATTTCACAGTTCAAAGGTTAGCATTAATGCATTTCAGTTAATACACTAAAATTAGTCAGTAATAGCAAGTAGTCATCCCTTGTTAGGTAACTTTTCCACTCTCAACCATGTGAAAAGAAAATGTTCTCAATATATACTTTACTTCAATTGCTAGATCAGTGATTTCACAATGGAGACAATTATATATTTGTGTCTGAACTACTGAAAGGACTTGAACTTTTTCAATTATATATTTTGTCCTCGTTAGTTAAAAACAATATAGATGTGCATTGTATCCATATATCATGAATTTCTTAAATAACACAGACTTATAATTTGAAATAATTAGGGTGAAGTCCAGGCTTAAAATATTTAAAAAGGGATGTAGTTTCATTACTGTTCTGTACTTCAAACAATGTTAGTCACTGGATCTACCAACACCAGAGTAAATGAAAATACTTTTGAACTATATGTAATGTTGCTAAGCCATTATGAGGGCTTAAGATGCTTTGTTCTTCAGGAAGTGGGCATAGTAATTTTTCATAGAGTTTTGTGGAAACAATTAATTGCATGGTGTACTTCCTTCCTTAAATAGGAATGACAGGAATCACAAATAAAACGCTCAAATAATGCATATAGTATGTCAGGCACTTCACAAGCTTTACATATATTCCCTTATTTAATCTTCACAGAAATCTTATGAGATAGGCACTATAATTACACTTACTTTACAATTAAAGAAATGGAGGCAAAGAAAGATTAAATAACCTTCCCAAGGTCACAGAGCTAGTTAGTAGTGAGTTCAAGATGAAAATCCATACTGCCTTGCTTTAGAACTCATGTTTCATACCTACATTTTCTTCCCCAAACATTTAGTAACATTGCTGGTAAATTTTAGATCTTGGGCAAGAATTACACTGTTTTTATACTTTTTGCCCTGACTCACTTTCATATTTGATGCTCCTATAAATAACAGCATGAAGACAGGTCATATTTATACTTTTCAGGAAGAGGGGGTACCCTGTAAATGTGAGGGAACCCACACACTATTTAGCAATACAAATATGTGAATATATACACAAATATGTACATTTACACATTTTCATAAAATTTAGTCTACAGGCTGCCTGAAGCTCACTTTGTAGAGCCCAGTTTAAAAACTCTTCCCAATGGCCTACTCTACTGATCCTGTCTTTATTTAAAATTTTGATATTCTATCAATCATGGGTGTCTTTGCATTAAATTCAATTTTTCAAAATGCATTAACACATTTATCTTGATTATGTCGGGTTTTTGTTTGTTTGTTTTGTTTTGTTTTGGTGTTCTCATGCCCAGGACTTGGAATAAGTGAGTGAGGCACTGGTGTCCCAGCCTTACAGGCCAAACTTTGAAATGTGAGTAGATTTTATTGTGTCCAATAAAGGCAATGAAAGCTAACTTCTAAGTCCTCTGGCTCTCTGTATATTACTAATCATGTGAATATAAATAGATGAAGTTTATGGCCAATTTTCCTTAATGCAGTAGGCTAACAGCTCAATGATTAGTTATTCCTAAATTCCTCATCTTGATATAACAAAATAATATTAAATAAAAAGGACCTATTTCATAAAATACTATTTTTATAATAAAAATTAGATATTTAACATGGCAAGTGAGTTTCTGTCATTATTCTGATGTATTTTCAGTTTCTGAAAAGAAAAAATTTCCTATGTAACAATGATTTGGGATTACACATATATTTCAGAATATCACATGTTTAATACTCATTAATGATTACCTATGATTAAAACCTATGAATGACTCATCATTTCCACTTGTGCCATTTAACTATAAAATATTCTGTAACAAATCACTGGCATTGTTCTGAGCCTTAACCCCATAGGCTTTTGTCCATGATAAAATCCAAAAGTCCACATACTGGCACAAGTTTTCTACCCCATAATCTACATACCATACCTTATTATAGATCATTAATCTCTCAGTCTTTAATATAGGACTATGAATTATTTCATAAGTATTCTAATGACAGCAATTTGAAAGAAGAAAACAAAACAATATTAGAAGACACTGTGGGGGCACACTAAATTATTAGTTGGCGAGAGCCACCTAGTCTTGGCGAGGTATTACAGAAGGAAGTCTAGGGAGGCAAGGGGACAGGTTGAGGGGCTTAAAACCTGAGGAGCAAACAACTGAAAAGGAGCTTGGGATAAACAAGGAAAAATATGCTGTAACTGTTTCTAAATACTTAGGTTCAGTGAATTGTCATTAGTGTACGCATTCATTTTATAATATAACACTTATCTTTATAAAACAAGATTGTCATGGAATACCTTCAATAGTCAAATAAAGAAAAAAAGACAGCATTGGTTATTTATGACTGCAGAAGTAAACTCAGGAATAACATTTGCTAAGCATGAGAGGATAGTAAAAACTTAGAGTAATCAGAGATTTCATTTAACTTGTAGAAGCCACCAAAATATTAAATACCTGGAAACCAATATAACTTAGCAATGGATTATAAATCTCAAAGGTGGCTTTGTTAGAATAGGTATATAATTTATGCTCTTGGTTTAATGGGAATACTGATTTTTGAATATTCATTAACATTCCTATATTTATTATGAATCTAAGCCTATTTAGAATGTATCCATAATAGGACATGAGTGTGATTGAGAAGAAGAGGGAGGGAAGCAGGGAGCAGAGAGCACAACAACCAGAATTTCTTCCTTTTTACACATGATATTCTGAAGAAACACAATTGGCTTGATATTTATGCACTCATTCATTCATCAGATATTTACTGATTGATTATCAAATGATCTAAAATTTCTCTGCTTAGACCGTTTGGGTTTGAACTCACATTACTGTTTTTCTGCTGAAACTGGTAAAGCATTATTGAAAAGTTTCTGATCACTTCATATAAAGAACCAAAATAAAATTATTTCACAATTGTAAAAACCATATAGAAAAGAATATTCTCTGTGGCACTGGTATAATTGTGGTTTGCTTTGGTGAGAAAATCCAAGAGGGAACAATGGGTGCCACTTCTGGGTGGAAGTTCAAAGAACTGACACGTGCTTCAGATGATAGATTCCCTCTGACACAAGACTGGTGGCAGGACTTCTTCTCCCATCTTAAGTGTCAGGGTGGAGACATGAAGTCAGGGAGCAGGGCCACAGATGACACATGATGAGCATATGACTTGAGGGAGAAATAAACTTTGGTTGTTGTAAACTACTAAGATGTGGGAGAAGTTTATTTGTGCTACCTCATTACTTAGACAAAATTAACATATTCATTCCCCATATGTTAAAAAGTTTAACTTCTTTTTAGAGCATAAGAATATTCTAGAAAATTGGTTAATATTATGAAGTGATGGACAACTATTCTCTGAGACACTTTTTGTGATTCTGATCTTAATGTCACTTCTGGCTGATTGAAAAAGGAATTCCACAATACTTATTCTCCATGAAATTGCTTCAAGATTGTTGGTCATCTCAAACAGTACAAATTAGCCACCCATTTCAATATTACAAGATGTTCTTTTCATCTTGACAAGGAAATTTGGAGAGAGGTAAAGATCATTAAAGAGGGAAAACAAAGTGGAATGGGAAAATGTAAAAAAGAGCCAATAAGAAAATAAATCAAACACTGCTTCTCACGTGTTGATGACAGCTTACTGCAACAAAAATTTAGGTAAATTCTTATGCATCCCTTGCTCCTAGAATCTTATGTAAACTTTTGTATTCATTTTTATGACAAACTTACAAATATGGTTGCAAAAACCCAACAAATATATATCTAAAGGACAAATAAAAAGCTGAAATTTAACATAGTTGTCACTTAACAGGACCATCATGTGTCTGAACATTCATTATGTAGAAAAAATAGTGATTGAGATTTTGCCTGAGAGACAAATAGATCACATTGTATCCTGAAGGACAACATTTAAATGAACTGGAATTTTTTTTTTGAATGTGCCAAAAGCAGTAAAATTCTCAGAAAGGTGGGAGTTTAGTTTGGAATCTACAGCAATTTACAAACGATGATAGAAGTACTACATAGAGGGTATAAATTTTGCAGAAGCCCAATATTCTGAAAAATCTTGCTCCACTAAACTCAGATAACTTTTGACAGAACAGTATACTGGGGGCTATTATGAACAGTTATCACAAATGTAAAATGACAAGTATTAAAGAAAAGATACTTATTCATATATAAATGAAATAGAATTACTAAAAAATTAATCTAGAAAAATAAAAAGGAATTTTTTAAGTGAAAAGTAGCATTTTAAAAATTCATACAAGGCCTTCTCCACATTTCATCAAAAGTGCATACCTGCTGGATTAAAAAAATATCCATCCTGTATAAATTATGAGTGATGCACTTAGCTTTACTTGATATAGTGTATATACAAGGTTTATAATTGCTGTTTTCTGATCGGTCAACTTTGAAACTAATAAGGACAGGAAAAACATATTATTCTTATTGTTACATAAATAGAGAAAGAAAGCTAAATTATATATTTTTTTATATTTTTATGTTTTCCTAACCTCAATATTTGGATAAAGAAGAGGTGGTATATATATATATATATATATATATATATATATATATATATACACAATGGAATATTATGCAGCCATCAAAGGGAATGAAGTCTTGCCATTTGCAACGACATGGATGGAATTGGAGTGTATTTTTTTTTAAAGATTTTATTTATGTATTTGACAGAGAGAGACACAGTGAGAGAGGGAACACAAGCAGGGGGAGTGGGAGAGGGAGAAACGGGCTTCCCACTTAATGGGATGCAGGGCTCGATCTCAGGACCCTGGGATCATGACCTGAGCCGAAGGCAGACACTTAACGACTGAGCCACCCAGGCGCCCTGGAACTGAAGTGTACTATGCTGAGCAAGATAAGTCAGAGAAAGACATATATCATATGATCTCACTGATATGAGAAATTCTTAATCTCAGGAAACAAACTGAGGGTTGCTAGAGTGGTGGGGGGTGGGAGGGATGGGGGGGGCTGGGTGATAGACATTGGGGAGGGTATGTGCTTTGGTGAACGCTGTGAATTGTGTAAGACTGTTGAATCACAGACCTGTACCTCTGAAACAAATAATATATTATATGTTAAGAAAAAAAAAAAGAAGATAACAGGAGGGGAAGAATGAAGGGGGGGAAATCGCAGGGGGAGACGAACCATGAGAGACAATGGATTCTGAGAAACAAACTGAGGGTTCTAGAGGGGAGGGGGGAGGGGGATGGGTTAGCCTGGTGATGGGTATTAAGGAGGGCACGTACTGAATGGAGCACTGGGTGTTATACGCAAACAATGAATCATGGAACACTACATCAAAAACTAATGATGTAATGTATGGTGACTAACATAACATAATAAAATTAAAAAAAAGAAAAAAATCTACATGAAAACATAATTTTGAAAAACATAAAGCTATTTAGGGATTTGCAGAAAATGTTGGGATATACCACAGATCAGATAGCAAGTTACCACTTAATTTTTTTGAAGTTATAACACCAATGAACTTGAAGCTATGATTCAAAGGTATTAAGTGGTAAGTGGCCTCTAAACTGAAGTTAAAACCATCACAAAATGGGTCCTGACAGGGCTGATTTAGGGTATTTCCTCATGGCAGATCTCCATTTTCAATCTAACTAAAAATATGACCAAACAGATGGTGAGACTCTTACTGCTATCTAACGTGATATCACCAGCCGTATCTTTAAACTTCAAAGAGCATTTCAGGTCACTGCATGGATATGGACCCTGACAGACTGACTCTAGTAAGAAAAAAGTATAGATAAACAATTGAGGGGGCAGTAAGTTATAAACCATTCTATTACCAGATACTCTTAAAGCTAACTTTGACATTGATGGAAAATGAAGGTCGAAGGATGACAGAAGGGTCATATTATTGGTATGAAAATACATGCATTTCTTTATTTAATATATCAGATGTCTAACCCTTTCTGCCACATGTCAGAGCATGAAAAGGGATGATTATAGCTGCCGCCCATGGAGTCCATAATTTATTCTTTTCTTCCAGATGTATCTTTTTGATCATACAATTTATTGAAGACTGGATAAACCACAAAATATAGATTAAAAACAAAAAATATCTATTAAAATATATGTCATATAAAAAAGTATAAAATTTAAAATACATAACTATTATACATTTTTTATCTTAGTACATTTTGACAAGTAAATTAAATAAGTTATTATATAGTATTTAGAGTAACTAAATCTATACTAATTCAATATCATTAAAAATGTATGCGAATAAATACTAATTTATCCTTAAATTATCCTCACCACTCTTTTAAGAACCAAATATATTGCCTTGTAAACACTTTGTTTTTAAACTCCCAATGTCAAAGTGTTGTCTGATTTTTCAAAAATCTTTTTGAAGGGATTTTGTACACCTCAGGCCAAACTACCTGAAGATGAAAAGTACACTTTTCACCAAAATATCCTTTCCATTTTGTAAACACTAAAGGGGTGATGGAGAATAAAGGGTAATGGGTACATTTTCATTTACTGGTTTTATTAGATGGATACCCTCTTCCAAGTAAAATACGCCAGATTAGAGGCGCTCTAATACGTTAAATTATCTTGTAGCCTTGCCTCTCCAGACTTTGTTGTGTGTTCCCTGGATAGATAAAAGGCACAACTGTGAAGCATAATTCAGTTAGTGGTAGACTTATCTATATTATAAGTATATAAAATGACAATACACAGAATCCCCAAATTATCCCTTTTACCTATTTTGAGACACAGCCATAGCCACAACTGCACTTACCTAGAAAGATTAACCGTCTTTAACTACTCCTTCAAGTGGACTTCCAATGCTGTCCTGGGGACTGTCATGTAAAAATCCCAGCAGATCCTGTGTTTAAGGGAAATGTTCTGCTCTGTGATTTCACACCAGCTAAGGTTCAAAAGGATACTTTCACTATAATGACAGAGATGGACCACTTTTTTCCTCCCTGGTGATTTGAAATTGTAAGGGCTACTAAATTCCTTTTTCTTAATGGTCCTATTTACCTCCTGTATGGGGGATAAATAAAGCCAGTCATCAATAGAAAGCATGTAAGTTAGAAAAAAAAAGATGATTTATGAGCTGCATCTTGCAAGATATGACAGTAATCATTACTTTAGGTTCTGCTCAACTATAAGTGATAGTGGGAAATGAGTGGGGGGGGAGGTGCCTGAGGAAAAGAACATGTATAAGTAAGTGTAGAAATATGAATTAAATGTAGACCTTTTTCATTTAAAAATAAAAAAACAAAACACCTAGATTGTTCAGAAAGAATGAAACTCGGTCTGAGATTTATAAAGCAATGAAAAGCAGAAAGGCATTGGTGAGTATGTGGGAATATCTAAACAAATATTGACAAACAAAACAAAAATAATAATAGCATGTAGATTAAATATAATGCAAAACTCACATATGTAATAACCAGTATATAAATCAAAAGGGATTGCAACTAAAATTAAGTTCCTTGTATTTCAGGGTGGGGATTAAAGAACAAATGACTTTAGATTTTGAACATTATAAGAGGGGCAAAGCTTAAATGGTAAATTAACATTTAAATTTTGAACATTTAAAACAGACGAACATAAGGGAAGGGGGAAAAGAGAAAAAGGAGTGAGGGAAACAAACCATAAAGAGACTCTAAATGATAGAGAAGAAACTGAGGGTAGATGGAGGAAGGTGGGTCAGGGATGGCTGGATGGGGAATGGGTATTAAAGAGCACACTTGTGATGAGCACTGTGTGTTGCACATACTTGATAAATAACTGAATTCTACTCTCTACAGAAACCAATATTGCACTGTACGTTCACTAACTAAAATGTAAATTTAAAAAAATAATTCTTAAAAAAATAATAAAATTAAATTTTCTATGGTAATCGATAAATGAATAGAATATATAACTCCTAATGTAGTTGAGGAAAACTCTAGATTGTTAAAATTATTCCGTGTAAAAGAAGGCAGAAATAGAGAAAATAAATGCACAGAAAGGCAGAGTATACAGGAAGCACATGAAAGTGATGAGATAAATCCAAATATTGCAAAAAATAAAAATGTTCTAGTTACCAAAAACATTGAGAGAAAGAATAAAATATACAAATCCAGTGATATATAGTTTACCAAAATCTATATTAAAACAAGAATAAAAAAAATAAAAGTAAAATGGTAGAAAAAGTTATGCCAAACAAAACTTTACCAAAAGAAAGATTTAATATTGATAAGATATGCTTTACATTTTTCACTAGAAATAAGGAGGATGCGCTTGAATCTGGCCTGTTTTCACTCGGATCCACTCCTCACTCTCCCTGGCTGTGCCCCCTGGTACAGGGTTCTGGCCCTTACAGGCTCCTAATCAAAGGGTGGCATTAGCAGGAAGGGAAAAGGTGGGAAGTAAGGGAAGTCAGTGTTGAAATCCCTCTCTTTGTGCCTCAGACTGTCTGTCCCCCCACCCCCCATGGACCTCTTTTCCCTGTAGTTGAAGTGAAGCTCTGACTGGACAGATCCTCCTGTGGAGGTTACTTCTGGGTTTTAGATTCCCTCTGTTTGAACCATTTCTTGTGGTTTCTGTTTTCCTGACTGAACTCTGACTTTTAGACATCACCATATGATGATGGATTTTTTTCACCAGAAATGTGTAATGATTCCAATCTGGTATACACCTAATACCATAATTTCCAAAGATACAACACAAAATTGAGAGAATTACAAATAGAATTAAGTAACCACCATCACACCAGATTTTAAGACATCCCAAGCAAAGTTTCTTCTCATATACAACATTCTCCTAAGCTTATTGGCTGTGAATTTCTACTTCTAAGCAAATTGTATATAAGGCATCAATTGAAAAACAACGCTTGGGTGCACAATTTTCATTTGTGCTACTTATCCTCATTGTTTTAAGCACATGTGGAATGCCTACTATGTGCTATTACTAGGCACCTGGGAGGGGGCAGGAGGATGTCTAATTCAGTGGGAATTCAGTCAATTCACACCATTATGGGATAGAACAAGTAAAGGAAGAGAGGTGTAAAATGCCACAGGAGGGAAATTGCCTATGCATGAAATTAAAACTAGGTCTTGAAGAATAAAAGGAATTTGTGAGGGAAAAAAGTCAAAAGCATCTTCATCAATTCTTTTATTTATATATCCAGTCTTGCTCATACATTTAGCATGCTGGCCACAATTTCTGGTACTGAGTATGTATAATTTAAAAATACAGTGGTTACCCTTACGGACTTCACAGTCCACTGGGAAACCTGAGAAGACTCATGAAGGACCTGCTGTCCAGACTGCAGAAGGAAAAGCTAAGGAAAGCTTCCTAAAGGAGGGGATTAAAGTATAATGATGTTGAAAAATCAAGGAGAGTGTTTATCAGGAGAATGAGAATGCTGGCACTGGTGAACAAGGGTGGGAAGGGGCAGTGTTTCAAGTGGTGAGAAAATACTCCTGCAAAGGAAAACATCTTTTTACTTTCCAGGAAGGAAGGAAGGAAGGAAGGAAGGACTGACGGACGGGAGGGAGGGAGGGAGGGAAGGAGCAAGGAAATAATGTCCCTCTTAAATTCCCCTACTCCAGCAAACTGAATCCCTACTTCTAAACTAAAGGTTGCCTAGAATGAGACTTCTGTATCTGCAACACGAAAGTCATACTATTTTAAACATGGTGATATTCTCAAGAGGGGAGAGAATGCCTGTACTTCATATTTGAACTCTGTCTGCAGTACTCTCAATCAGGAAGATATTCTTCCACTTCAACAAATATTTTTGGATTTTTGTTTGCTTAGTATCCGTTAAAGTAAAAGGGAAAGAGAGTAAATTTCCTAAGCCCAGAAATATCAGTTGTTAGTTTAAGGCAACTTTGTTTACTGATGGCTCTAGAGGAAATTGTGAAGCAGAAACAAAACAAAACAAAAACAAAAACAAACTTTACTTCCTTTACGTAGAATTTTCTTCCTATTTAATTTTTCTCTCCTCAGTTTTCCCTTAGGCCATCAATTGTTTCTTCTGTTCCTCTACAGTATCTGAGTCACTGTTTGGGAAATGATACAGATTATGCACTAAACCTGAGATATCAATTATTGACAAATTGTATATTAAAGACTCTCCTTGTCTTAACACAAAGAAAGGAGTTTTGTAAAATTTCCAACAGTATTTTTGGTTGGTCTGGTGTTCTATATATCATACCAGGGAAGTGGGAAGGGATAAAGTCCTCTCCTGGGGCAAACTATGTTCCTTTCCCACCAATAATTTTACACCTTCCCAAAAATCTTAGGGGGGAAAGGACCCCCTTCCAATAAAAGAGCCAAAAAAAAAAAACAACCCCTTGTCACAATTTTGTTCTCATTTGCTGTCTCCTTTTTCATTGAATTTTGATGCTATCCAGAATCTCTAAATAAATCAAAATATTGAATCCTGAGTACCCTATAATCTGCATAGAAGTAGACTATAAATTGCAAAAGGGCCAAAGCATCATTCAAGAGTGGAACAGAGTACCTCACAATTTCTGAAGGCTATAGAGTTTTAGAAATCAAGTCTATCCATTACTACCATCAAGAATCAACGACTTAATTTGCTAATAAAGTTATCCAGAACTGAGATGAATGTTTGATTTTTGTAAAATTATTTTTTTGGACTTTGCTTATTCTGTTCCACCTTAAAAACACATCTTTATGTTGTTGAACTAATCTCTTCTACAATTCACTAAGATTTAAAAGAAGAAAGAAAGATATTAAGAAGTTACA
Source organism: Callorhinus ursinus (assembly GCF_003265705.2). Classification (NCBI taxonomy): domain Eukaryota; kingdom Metazoa; phylum Chordata; class Mammalia; order Carnivora; family Otariidae; genus Callorhinus; species Callorhinus ursinus. Next base: position 3,485,044 of record NW_027397065.1, read on the forward strand.
GGTGTATTTTCATACACGTTCATAGAGTTATCCTTGTATTTAAAATTCCACAGATGCCAGATTACTGGAAAAAAAATCTAACATTACCAAAGCAGTAACATTTATTATTCAAAATAATACCTTTAACCATGCTCCTCCAACTCCCAGACCTGCAAATATTACTCCCTAGAAAGAAATTATCACTCACACCTTTTATGAAGAGTTGTATCACTGTGCTACATTGCATTTCCCTTATACTTCACAAGAAATAGTTTCACTCAATCAAATAGTAAGCTTAAAAATTATTTTCTGGTTTTCCCCAGAATCTTGACATTTCAAGTTTTTGAGACTCCTGTGTTTTTTAATCTGACCTTTCTACCTAATATTATTTTTGTATTGCATTTTGATAACTCTATAACGTTTTTAAATGAACATTTTGTGCTTTCAACTTGAAAGTATACAGAGCAACATGGCAAGAGCAAGTTCAGTTTTTTAATTTAAATTATTTTCATGGCTTTGAGCAAACTTTAACCTTTAAACGGCCTGGGTACAATTCTGATTAACATCTCCACTATTTAGCCTGGTGATTTAGTGGAGATGAACTCTTTCCCCTAGAGCAGTGGTAAGCAAACTCTTTCTTATCTAAACCAATTGAGAGAAAAAGAAAATATTTCCAGGTCATGCATCCTTTTATTCAATATGGAAACATTATTATTGATTTCCATGATGCAGGGTTAGAGAAACTGTGCAAGTGAATGCAGAGAAGAATACCAAAAATAAAACTGACCTTTTTATTAGATGTAAAATATTAATATATAGGAACATTTGTGATTTTCAGCATGAATGCTTATCCCTTATACTTGTATAATAGTTTAGAATTCCCAGAGAATATTCATATATTTTATATTATGAGAAAAAAAGTATGAATTAGGCATTATTTTGAATTAACAGAATCAGAGCCATGAAGTGTGTAGCCTATTCCTGCAGGAAAAATTAACTCTGATTATAGCGCTGGAATCACGTTTTACATTCCATGACATATTAACTCTGATATACCCTAGATATTCCACCACCAAAGAATAAGCCTTTTTTCATAAACAAGGAAGATATTTTGAAGAACGTCTATGCTATGTGACTAAAGAAAGCTGGGATTTTTATTGGGTTCTAGTGTACAGCCACTAGCAAAAGGGCTCTGCTTTGTTCTCCAGGCCCTGCGATCCTTCATCAGTTTGCCTATAATTCTTCACTCTAAACAAAGGAGCAGATTTCTCCCTTAAGTCTACAAAACTCCACTTAGTCCAAGCTGTAACTCTAAACCAAACTTTAGTGAAAGCTTGGAGATAGCAGGAAGAAATTACAGCTCAGAAAAAAAATGTTAGCACCAGACAGGGGCCATAAATTCTCCTGGATACACAAAAGATGAGACTTTACAGGGTGAGTCTTTCTGGCTCTCTCTTGCCTTACTGTCCATTCTCCTTCTGTCAGAAGGCAAGGACCAGTTTCTGTCCTTCAGTGGCGATGTTTTGAACGTGACTTCTACCTTCATCTTCTCTAGACAACTTCTCTAGACTTCTCTAGACTGCTGCAACGATGGAGGAAAATGTTATTTTCTACTCTCCCGCTCTTGCCCACCTCCAATCAAAATCTTAATAAACTCTACAAATGCAAATAGTCCACAATAAATATAAATTTTCAAAATTGTGCAGAATAGTTTCGCTTGAATTACTCCATAAAAGTTTGTGATTTGGTTTTTCTTTTCCAGAAGGAAAATGCCTATTAATGCTTTTCATTAATTCCAAAAACAGTTTTTGTTTAAAAAAAAAAAATGAGAAACTATTGCTGACAACCTTAAAATATTATGTTGTGTTTTCTTCCCTCCTTTGTGGTAAAGACTGGCACCTGATCACCAAATCCATTCCCTTTGTTTTGGCCACATTTAGCCAGCTTCCTTTGCACTTAGGTGTGGGATTTAGCCAAAAGTCTGGAAGAATAAAAAAAAACAACAAAAAAAAACACCACTTCTAGACACACAGAAATCTTTCGTGCATCGTTTTCCATGGTTTTCCTTTTGGCAGCTTCATGTTGAGGAACATGACAACCTTGAAAGCCACATATTAAAGGTGGCGAAGCCACAGACAACAGTGAGGTCTTTCCTATCACATGCTGAAGGTGGCAAAGACACAGACAACAGTGAGGTCTCTCAATCATCACTTGGAAGAGAATCTCCTATCAAAAGCAAGGACACTGTTCAGTAAAAACAGTTTTCATGCATTAAACAATACAATGTTTTTGTTTTTTTTTAAACATCATATTGCCTTAACTATTGCATCTCTTTTCTATTGAAAAATCAGGTCATTTTTCAAAACATGTTTCACTGTTTTATGTTCCAGATTCTTTGGCAGAGAAGCAGGGGCAAAGATGAAAGCAATCACGGCCTCAGTCCTTCCTGAAGAGGAATCTCCCTTTTCTGGTTGTTGGAGGTTCTCTTTGCTGGGCTTTAGGAGAGCTGGATGAGCTAGGCAACCCCCAACTGCATCAATACTGTTGATTTACCTACTTTGTGCCTATAATACCTGGCTTGAGATAAGTACTTACTGCTAACATGAAACCATGACAGATTACGGATTTTAGCTCCCATATTTTTTGGCATCAGTTTGTTCCTCAAGTTCTCCCTCCTTTTCATGAGTGCTTCAGAAGATGTTTCTTTTCAGTTTTACTGCTTCTTAGTTTTGAAAACCTGCATTTTACATTAGATCTTGGGCTTTTATTCAAAAGCAACATGTACCAAAAAAACCCCATCCCTATTTCACTGTGATACCCTTTTAAAGGAAGAAAAACAATGCACCTTGCCCCAAATTGCATTACCTGAAATTATAGAATAATGAAAATATAAAACCCCATTCTTCTATTTCTGGAAAAAGGTAAGCATGCCCTGCTTAAGGTACAAAGATGTTATTAAGTGTTAACTAAAATAATGTAAAAGCGTCAAAGGAAAGGTAATGACTCGTATTAAATTTCAGTGCTATTTGAAATGAGCAGAGTCTTAGTACTGACAGAAAAAGAAAGAAAAACAGAGAAGAGTAAAGGCACATTGGCAAGGGGTTAGGGATTACATCTAAATGGGCAAAGTGTGCAAAAATATCAAGGCTGGAAACTTAAGAGACATACACCATTCTGCAAACAACAACTAAATTAAACTTTCTCAAGCTTTCATTCTTTTCCTTATTAACCCCAAAGCCCCTCAAAAGAAGTTCTTTTCTAGTTGCTTTATTTTTTGATTACTTACCCACTACTTAACTCCTTAATTAACTTATGCAGATTATGTGAAAAGTCACAAATTTTGTGGAACACTGCAGTGGTTAAGAAATGGTCTTTGTGGTCCTACAGATCTGTCTTTGAATCCAAACCCTGCTACTTAACAAAGGACTAAAAATGTTACTTAATCCCACTAAGCTGCTGTTCTTCACAAGCAAAATATATATGAGTGTATTTAACTCATACAGTTATTATGATAATAAATGAGGTGAAAGAAGGCAAATTACTTACTATAATTGTTGGTATGGGTAAATAATAAATGGCACTGTTATCCAGTGAATCCAAGCTCTGTCTTTTTTCCTCTTGACCTCTCAGAAACGTGAGACTGCCCCATTTTGGGGCATTGTCAGTCTATACCTCCTTCTGACTGGGAAACTCTGGTCTAAACAATAGGAAATACACTCTTTATTGTGACATTCCCTATCTCCCTTGAGCTGTACTTATCTATAGTTTTCAATATTATTTCCAAAAACTACTCTTTATGAAGTTTCACTCCAGTCCAACTAAGTTTATTTGATCCTCCAGAAAACTGTCTCAAATTCTAGACTTTTTCATTTCTTCATTTTATTTCTTCTGCTTGAAACTACTTTCTAAGCCATCATTGCCATATTTTCCATTATCTGAGGGGAATTCCTATACTTTTTTAGAAGCCCAAATTTTACTGTATCATAGAATAATACTGTGCTTTATTTATCACAATCATAAGTGATTGGATCATTACACAAATTGTTCCTTTTTTTTAACTTCATGGAAATTGCCATAACTTCTTGCCCATTAACTACCGTTTTTATTTGGAGATTATGAATATGCTTGGACTAGAACAACGTGATTTGCATTTTGTCTAAGCAACAAATACCAGAATCCTGATATGGACTGTTGTTTTTCAACAGAGGTGAGACAAATTAATCCAGCAAGTGACATTTCCTATGACATGTTTTATGCCTAGCTTGTCACTGGTAATTGAAACAGAAGGTAGAGTGGTTTTAAACCTTCCTGATAGGATATCACTTTACTGTGGTTTGTCAATTTTTGCTTCTTTTTCCTGTTTCCAAACAGTTCATGGCTCAGATAAGAAACCAAAATTTACTGGGAAAAATAGTGTGGATTAGTTAAGGTAGCAGAAGTGACAGAACAAAGATAGAACCTGTGATAGTGCAATGTGCAATTTTTAGGGGCACTTTTAATCTTCTCCTTTTAACTTTATGAACTTTGTGCATGTTTCCCAAAGACAAGGACAAGTTGTTTTATGTGCCTTCAGGTTTTATAAAGATTGCTATGAAATTATCAACTACATGTTAATAAACCTTTTCTTTCTTTTTTTTTAAAGATTTTATTTATTTATTTGAGAGAAAGAGAGATAGAGCAGGAGCAGCGGTGAGAAGGAGAAGCAGGTTCCCCGTTGAGCATGGAGCCCGATGCGGGGCTGGATCCCAGAACCCTGGGATCATGACCTGAACCGAAGGCAGACGCTTAACGACTGAGCCCCACCCAGGTGCCCTGATAAAACTTTTCAAAATACAACTTGCCAATATATGCATGATCTCCAACAAATACAGACATTCGCTAGAATATTTAACATGAATTTATAACCAGTATCTCTATTTCTTAGAATATTTCAGGTTAAATAATATTCGTTTGCACTGAAATATCCTATTAGCTTTTTTAGTTCATTTTTATTCTTTCCACACATTTGTTTTATCTAAATGAGCATTGTGTGTGTGATGGAATGAGATAAATTCTCATGAGGGCTTATGTAAGTTCAGGTCTTCTGAGAAGCAGATTTCTATGTGGAAAAAAAAAAAGAAAACACTCAAAAGATTTATCAGGGAAAATACCTGCAAGGGCGAATTAAAAGGGCAAGAGGGGAGGTGGTGCTAGGAAAGCTATCCCACTGCAAGTAGCACTGAGCCTGGTGAAAGAGAGGGAAGGAAAGAAATGTGTGTGGGGGAGTCTCAGACTATAGCACACTTACAGCATGGTCAGCAAGGCTGTTGGGGAATCTTCAAGGCAACACTGTCCATCAGAGGAGTCCTGTACCTCCCAGAAATGAGCTGCTGTAGTGTGTCCACGGCATGTTTAGTCACTAGCATGAGGAGAGTGTCTTAGCTCAAAGATGTAGATGGATGAAGCCCAGCACCCGGGGCTTCGGTCAGTTATGCTCTTTGATGTCAAAGGTCTGAAGGAACATTTTTATGGCAGCCACAGAACTCAAATTCAAAACCCTCAATTAAAGAAGAAAATAGGAAATTATACATAAACTTGCTCTTAAGTGAGCAGGTTATGTGGAAGCATTGTCTCATTATTTGGACATTGCTATTTGTGATGTTTTACTGCTGTTTATTAGAACATCCCATTAGTTTTTCCACAGGGGGGGAAAAACAGTAAAGTGCTTAAAATGAATGGATTCTTTATGGCTATCTTTGAAGGCAACCAAAGAAAGGCTTGGGCAACCATCATCACAAAGCACAGCAACTTCTAGAAGAAGAAATTCAAAGGATAGAGTGAAAGGTGTCTCCTTTAAAAAAAGTAATGGCATAAAGTTGAGCCCTTAAATTCTGTTACAATGAAAGAGGGATAAGAACATAGTCTATGTAGTATAAAATACAATATATAGTACAGAATACAATACATATAGTACAAAAGTCCAATAAATGTGTGGCTCTGATAATTCCTTAAAAATCATGTCAAGTCTTTCTATTATATATGATGTCAGATTCTTACAGACTATCACCTAAAAACACCAGTTGTTCACTCTTAGTGGTCTTAAGTTTCCCTAGAGTTTGGAATCTACTCATTTTTAAAAACTTAAAGCTGCAATTTTTGGTCCTAATTTATAACTTTAAAGTAAAATTTAGTAAGCTAATGACAAATGAGTACACTTAAAGGATTTTTCTATACATTTCCTCTGTTTGTTTACCTGTAGAATTTCCAAGGAAAGCTAAGAGATACAGTTAGTAATATGTGGCCAATGAGGGGCGCCTGTGTGGCTCAGTCGTTAAGCATCTGCCTTCGGCTCAGGTCATGATCCCAGGGTTCTGGGATCGAGCCCTGCGTTGGGCTCCCTTCTCAGCGGGAAGCCCGCTTCTCCCTCTCCCACTCCCCCTGCTTGTCCTTTCCGGCTGTATCTCTCTCTGTCAAATAAATAAATAAAATCTTCAAAAAAAAAAAAAGATGTGGCCAATGAGGAAATGGTCATAATGATATTTGGAAGATACATGATTATGTTCTTGCCAAATGTAGTTATGAATTATGTCAGTGACAAAGAGAAGCTGTTGTTCCTACTAGAAGAGATGAAAGGCACTTACAAATGCCTCACTCTCTTCTGTGTTCTTCATATCACAATGAAGACACCCACAGATACTTGGTACAGTTAGCATTAGAGCTATTTTTCATCTCCATATTTGCTATTTATGGTTTCTTACAAAACTAAACATGCTCTTACCAAAATATCCAGCATTTATACTCCTTGGAATTTACCCAAAGGAGTTGGAAACATGTCCACACAGAAACCCACATGCCAATGGTTACAGCATCTTTATTCATAACTGCCAAAACTTGGAAGTAACTAAGATGTCTTTCAATAGGTGAATGGATAAATAAACTGTGGTACATTAGAAAGTGAAATTTCATTTAGCACTAAAAAGAAATGAACTATAAAACCATGCAAAGACATGGAGGAAACTTAAATGTACATAACTAAGTGAAGAGCCAACCTAAGAAGGCTACCTACTGTATGATTCCAACTATATGGCATTCTCAAAAAGGCCAAACTATGGAACCAGAACAAGATCAGTGGTTTCCAGGGATTGGAGTGGGAAGGATGAATAGATAGAGCACACAGGATTTTCAGGGCAGTGAAAATACTCTGTATGATACTATTATGATAGATACATGTCATTATACATTTGTCCAGACCTATAGAATGTGCAGTACCGGGAGAGAACCCTAAGGTAAACTTTGGACTTCAGGTGATTACGATGGGTCAATGTCGGTTCATCATTTGTAACAAATGTTATCACTCTATGGGGGTTGTTGATAATGAGGGAAGATAGGCATGTGTAGGGGCAGGAGGCATTTGGAAAATCTCTGTACCTTCCTTTCAGTTTTACTGTAGATCTGAAACTGTTGTAAAAAAAATAAAGTTAAAAAAAAAAGTCTTTGGAAATACTTGCTTTCATGTACTACAGAGGAAGAGCTATTTCTCTTGTCTCCCCTCTGTTTTGCAGAACCTCCATTTATCCCTCAGCTTTCTCCTAATTACTACAGTTCCTCTCCCTGTCAGATGCAGTTTCTCATCCTACACCCATCACATATACACTAGTCTGGTTCTTCCTTCCTACCCTGCTATAATGCCAGTTAATTAGAATGTGGATCTGATGTGCTAAGGCATGAGCAGAGAAATAGAGAAGAGACATGAGGAAGAAAGAAGGGGGAAAAAAAAGAAATACATAACTATTTTGGAATACTACACCTGCCTGTTACCAACTCAGAGCTTTGAGGTAAAATGAATATGTAAAGGACTTGGCTTGTATTTCTCCATTTCTTCTTACTGTTAATAAATCTCTTTATACATTTTCTCTAATTGCAGCCCTTGATAACCTTGAGCAGCAACAATCAGAAAAGCAACAGAAGAGAGAAGAGGGAAAATCTCTTCCAACCATGACTCCTTCATTTCCCAGGATCCACATTTTGTTCCCTACCATTCCTTTTGATATTTTTTTTTCTTTTAGATACTTAATCTGTTAAATAGAAACTTACGAACTTGTCTGGGATCCTAAGGACCATATTTTTAAATATTAAATATATTTTAATCCCCAAATTATGAGCAGTATTTTTAAATACAACTAATTTCTGAGCTGAAAACAGAATGCAGCTAAATTACACACACACACACACACACACACACACACACACACACATTTTTCTGGTCCAGCTGTATCTTATTTATCTGGTATAATCTAGTGCATTATCTTGCATCTAAAGTCCTCTGATCCTGATATCCTGGTAGAAAAATGGAACATGAATTTGAAGATAAAGAAAAGATTGCTGGTCTTAAATCTATATTACTTAAAAGACTCATCTACAACTGATAAGAAATCACAATTTGAAAGTTGTTTATGTTTATATCTTCTTGTCTTTTGTTCCATGAAAAAAGTGTAGGAAATTTATAGGGGGAAAGTTACAGAATACACTACAGAAGGATTATGTGGTGAGACTTCATAAGTAGAAATTATTTTTTTTAAAGATTTTATTTATTTATTTGACAGAGGGAGACACAGCGAGAGAGGGAACACAAGCAGGGAGAGTGGGAGAGGGAGAAGCAGGCTTCCCGGAGCAGGGAGCCCGATGTGGGGCTCCATCCCAGGACCCCGGGATCATGACCTGAGCTGAAGGCAGCCGCTTAACGACTGAGCCACGCCGGCACCCTCATAAGTAGAAATTCTTGCTGGACATGAGAAAATATACCCATGAGGAAGAACTCATCTCCCACTAAAAGACACCTCCCCACCCATTAGAACCACAACATGGGCACTGCTCTGACTTTAAGAAAGAACCTAGTCATTTGGTTGGGAAATTTTCCACACATTTGGCAAGAAATAGGAACAGGATACAACTGAAGGTTTGTTCTCAAGTAAATTGCTGGTGAATGGCAGATTATTTTGCTGACTGAAGTTTTTCTCTCTAAGACTTGATTCTCAGAGAAATAACCCAGGTTAAAGAAACCAAAGTAAAAATGTTTTAAAGGATTATATACTATTGAGCCATGAGGAAATATAGCCATCAACTCCTACTTAACAGGTAAGAAAATTGACATCCAAAGACATTCATTAATTTATCCGTGTTTTCTAATTCGTTTCTAATTATTACAAATCTGAATGCCTAAAAGAAAACATAATACATTTGACTTCATAAAAATTAAAAACTCTGCAGCACGCAAATACAAAATCATCATGAAAGTTAAAAGATAAATGACAAATGAGACAAATATTGACAACTTATAAAAAAAGAATGCTTTTCTTTCTACAGAAAGAAGAGGTTCAGATCAATTATAGAGAGACGAACAATCCTATGGAAATGAAGCATAGAACATGAACACACAGCTCTCAGGAAAACAACCACTACAAAAAGCTATTCATTTATTATTACGTAAATGCAAATAAAAATAAAAAGAAATACCTCTGCTAATCTATAAAATATGATGGAATATGGAATATGTTTAAACGTTCAATAGCACCCATATTAAGGGATTGTGAGGAAACACAATCAGTGGCATACCGGGGACAGCTTTCCCAACTCGTGAGAGCTGATTCTGTTCATTTTTTGCACAACTCTGACTGCAGTAACATCATGTAGGGTGTTTGACATTGATGTTGGTGGGAGGATTTTACCATGGAGTTTGTCAATCACTCCATGATTGACTCACTCCGTGAGGAAGACACGGTCTCAGCCACAGCAGAGCTCTGGACGGCCCGCTCCTGCTCCTGACTCACGGCTGTCCACTCTCGGTGGGGAACAGATCGGTCAGGAAGCCGTGTCTTTTAAAGACTCTGGGAAGACAGCTCTGGAACCAGAGGTTGTGATTCACCGAATTAGAATTACTCTAACCAAACGCAACATAAAATCTGTGGAGAAGGCATGTGCTTACTTGATCAGAGGCACAAAGGAAAAGAATCTCAAAGTGAAAGGACAGTTTGGATGCCTACCAGGACTCAGAATCGCTACAAGAAAAACTCGCAGTGAAGGTTCTAAGACTTAGGATCATTCTCAGAAGAGGATCCACAAGCGACTCACTGATTTGCACAGTCCTTCTGAGATTATTAAACAGATTATTTCCATCAGTATTGAGCCAGGATTTGAGATTGAAGTCACCATTGCAGATGCTTAAATCAACCATTTTAATAAATTGATTATCAGTTGTAAAGAAATAAAATGAGAATTTAATTGATAGAACTTCTTCACAAGAGTGTTACATATAAATTTATAACCAAAAGTCTAATGTGTACATATTGACTCAGCCATTTCACTTTTATAAGTTTATCCTTAAAATATATTTAGACAGGTGTGTAAATGTCTATAAAAAAAGGTTGATCACGCTATCATTTTTGAAAAAACAAAATAAATGGAGACACTCTAAATGTCCAGTGATAGAAACTGACACAAAATACTATGGACATCTAAACAAAGGGAAAATTTTGCAATCATTTAAAAAGAATAAGGAATTTTCATGTATGATGATAGGTAAATATCATACTAAATATCATTTAAAATGAAAAAGCAGGTTACCCAGGAGTAGACATAGTATTATTTCCTTGTGTTAATAAAATTGTATAACCAAAAATAAATAAGAGACATCTGAAAGGGTAAAAAAAAATGTTAGTTAATGCTATTGCTTTTAGAGAGTGGGACTATATGATATGTCAGGAGAAAAAATATATATACATATACAGACACATATTTCTCTTCTAGTACATAGAATTTTACATGCACACACATATGATACATAAAATTTTGTACATATATATTATATATATATACTATTTTTTATAAATGATCCTGATTTAAATGTTTAATTTCATCAAGCATCGTTTTTAAAGGGGAAATATTGCTTTAAATAAAAATAAGTAAAACGGTGGTTAAGACTTTGAATAAAATATTATTTTGTGTCTGTTTGCTTTAGTGTCATTGCTTAGTAGGGACTAGAGTATGAGGCCATCTGACAGCAGACATTATTACTCTCCATCAATCTGAGAAAAAAAATATAAAGCACTTGGAAATCTCAGGAGGCTAGCCTTCTATGGGATGTGGAGAGGTTTATTTTCTTCCTTAACAGAGACTTCATGATGGAGTAGATGTGGTTTATTGAACTTGTCATGAGTACAAGGGTGAAATTAAGCTTGCATACCTATGTTTTACTAGTGGCAATATAAATACAGCATTTTGGAAAATCAGTTGACAATATTCACTAAGTGTAAAAAAAGTTTTAGTACTAGCTGACCTAGGACTTCTATTTCTAGGATATTTGATCTAAAAATAATCTGAAACAAGGAACAAGCTAATGGTACAAAGATGTCCATCATAGCATTACCTATTTTAATGAAAACTTGAACGGAGCTTAACTGTCCAGCAATGAAGAACTTCTTAACAAAATGAAGCATTACAATCAATGGAACAAAATTCAGTAATCAGAACTCTTCAGTACGGGACCACAATAACCATGATGGTTTTTATATGTTTCAGTACCTCTTCTAACTCAACCTGATGAAAATAAACAAATCTGACTACTGACTGTGAGTGTTGCCTACCTGAGAAAACAGCACCATCATCCACAAATTAAACAAATCTATTGTCATTCTTTCATCTCCCCCCTTAAGCTTCTCCCATTTTCAATCCATCATTGCATTGGTTAGTGTTATCTATTAAATATTTCTCAAACCTGTATATTTCCCCCACCCCATGTTTACCGCTAACATACTCATACAAACATCACTTCTTATTTGGACTATTACAACAGCTTCTCAAACTGGTCTTCTAACACGTTAGCTCCTACAGTTCTGTTCTTCACATGTAGCCAAAATACCTTTTCAAACAAAAACCCGACAAAATTGTTGCTCCATTCTCTTTATTCTTTGGATTTAAACAAAGAGACAAATATAATCATCATAAACAAACTGAGGGTTCTAGAGGGGAGGGGGTGGGAGGGTGGGCTAGCCTGGTGATGGGTATTAAAGAGGACACATACTGCATGGAGCACTGGGTGTTATACGCAAACAATGAATCATGGAACACTACATCAGAAACTAATGATGTAATGTATGGTGATTAACATAACATAATAAAATTTTAAAAAATCATCAAAATCTCTGCCACAAGGGGCTTTGCTGAGTTTGTGTGTGTGTGTGTTTCTCTTTTTTTTTTTCTTTTAGTTTCTGGTGTAGAATTTAGTGATTCAACACTTATATACAAACACCACCTACTGCTCATCATAAGTGCCCTCCTTAATCCTCAGCACCTATTTACCATTCCCATCACCTACCTCACCTCTGGTAAACATAAGTTTGTTCTCTATAGTTAAGAGTCTGTTTCTTGGGTTTTCTCTCTTGTTTCCCCCTATGTTCCTTTGTTTTATTTCTAAAATCCCACATATGAGTGAAATCATATGGTATTTCTTTCTCTGACTGATTTATTTCACTTTGCATAATACTCTCTAGCTCCATCCATGTTACTGCAAATGGCAAGATTTCATCCTTTTTTATGGCTGAGCAATATTCCATTGTATATATACAACATCCCTTTATCCATTCATCAGTCGGTGGATATTTGGGTTCTTTCCATAATTTGGTTATTCTTGATAATGCTGTTATAAACATCAGGATGCAAGTATCCCTTCACATTTATATTTTTGTTTCCTTTGGGTAAATACCTAGTAGTGCAATTGCTGGGTCATAGGGTAGTTCTATTTTTAACTTTTTGAGGAACCTCCATACTGTTTTCCAGAGTGGCTAAACCAGTTTACACTCCAACAGTGTAAGAGAGTTCCCCTTTCTCCACATCCTCTCCCACACCTGGTGTTTCCTGTATTGTTAATTTTAGCCATCCTTAGTGGTGGGCGGTGATACCTCATTGTAGTTTTGATTTGTATTTCCCTGATGATGAGTGATGTTGAGAATCTTTTCATGTGTCTGTTGTCCAACTCTGTGTATCCTTCGGAAAAATGTCTATACATGTCTTCTCCCATTTCTGAACTGTATTATTTGTTGTTGGGTATTGAGTTTTATAACTTCTTTATATACATTGGATACTAACCCTTTATCAGATATGACATTGGCAAACATCTTCTCCCATTCGAAAGGTCATCTTTTAGGGTTTTTTTTAAGATTTTATTTGTTTATTTGAGAGAGAGATACAAAGATAGTGACAGAGAGCACAAGCAAGCATGAGCAGGGAGGAGAGGGAGAAGCAAGCATCCCGCCAATCAGGGAGATGGACACAGGGCTTGATCCCAGGACCCTGGGATCATGACCTGAGCTGAAGGCAGACGTTTAACTGACTGAGCCACCCAGGTGCCCCCGCCTTTTAGTTTTGTTGATTGTTCCCTTCATTGTTCAGAAGCTACTTATTTTGATGAAATCCCAATAGTTTATTTTTGCTTTTATTTCCCTTGCCTTCAAAGACATATGCAGTAAGAAACTGCTATGGCCAGTGTCAAAGAGATTACTTTCTGAGTTCTTCTCTATGATTTTGATGGTTTTCTGTCTCACATTTAGGTCTCTAATCCATTTTGAATTTATTTTTGTATATGGTGTAAGAAAGTGGTCGAGTTTCATTCTTTTCATGTTGCTGTCCAGTTCCCCCAACATCATTTGTTGAACAAATTGTCTTTTTTTTCATTGGATATTCTTTCCTGTTTTGTCAAAGATTAATTGACTATATAGTTGTGGGTTAATTCTTGGGTTTTCTATTCTGTTCCATTCATTTATGTATCTGTTTTTGTGCCAGTACCATACTGCCTTGATTACTACAGCTTTGTAATATACCTGGAAGTCCAGAATTGTGATGTCTCCAGCTTTGCTTTTCAAGATTGCTTTGGCTACTCAGAGTCTTGTGGTTCCATACACATTTTTGGATTGTTTGTTCTAGCTCTGTGAAAAATGCTGTTGGTATTTTGATAGGGATTGCATTAAATGTGTAGATTGCTTTGGATAACATAGACATTTTAACAGTATTTGTTCTTCTAATCCATGAGCATGGATTGTTTTTCCATTTTTTTGTCTCCTCTTCAATTTCTTTCATCAGTGTGTTATAGTTTTCAGAGTACAGATTTTTTACCTCTTTGGTTAGGTTTATTCCTAGGTATCTTATGGATTTTGGTGCAATTGTAAATGGGACTGCTTCCTTGATTTCTCTTTCTGCTGCTTCATTATTGGTGTATAAAACTGCAACAGATTTCTGTACATTGATTTTGTATTCTGAGACTTTACTGAATTTGTGTATCAGTTCCAGCAATTTTTTGGTGGAATCTTTTGGGTTTTCTATACAGAATATTATGTCATCTACAAAGAGGAAAAGTTTTACTTCTTCCTTGCTGATTTGGATGCCTTTTATTTCTTTCTGTTATCTGATTGCCATGGCTAGGACTTCCAGTACTGTGTTGGATAAAAGTGATGAGAGTGGACATCCCTGTCTTGTTCCTGACCACAGAGGAAAAAAGTTCTCAGTTTTTCCCCAATGAAGATGATATTAGCTGTGTGTTTTTCATATATAGTTTTTATTATGATGAAGTATATTCCTTTTGTTGAGGGTTTATATCATGAATGGATGTTTTACTTTGTCAAATGCTTTTTCTGCATCTATTGAGAGGATCATATGGGTCTTATCCTTTCTTTTATTAATGTGGTGTATCATGTTGATTGATTTGCAGACATTGAGCCACACTTGCAGCCCAGGAATAAATCCCACCTGATTGTGGTGAATGATTCTTTTAATGTACTATTGATTTGATTTGCTAGTATTTTGTTGAGAATTTTTGCATCCATGTTCATCAGGGATATTGGCCTATAGTTCTTTTTAGCGGAGTCTTTGTCTGGTTTTGGTCTTGGGGTAATGCTAGCCTCATAGAATGAGGAAGTTTACCTCTCATTTCTAGTTTTTGGAATAGCTCTAGAAGAATTGGTATTAATTCTTCTTTAAATGTTTGGTAGAATTCACCTGGAAGGCCAACTGGCCCTGGACTTTTGTTTCTTGAGAGGTTTTTTTTTTTTATTACTGATTCAATTTCTTTGCTGATTATTGGTCTGTTCAAGTTTTCTATTTCTTCCTGTTTCACTTTTGGTAGTTTATATATTTCTAGGAATTTCCCATTCCAAGTTGTCCAATTTGTTGGCATATAGTTTTTCATAATATCTTAATTATTTGCATTTCTGTGGTGTTAGTTGTTATTTATCCTCTCTCATTTGTGATTTTATTTATTTGGATCCTTTCTCTTTTCTTTTTGATAAGTCTGGCTAGGGGTTTATCAATTTTATTAATTTTTTCAAAGAAACAGCTCCTGGTTTTATTGATTTTTCTACTGGGTTTGTTGTTGTTGTTGTTGTTCCTATATCATTTATTTCTGCTCTAATTTTTATTATTTTCTTCATTCTCTTGGTTTTAGGCTTTGTTTGTTGTTCTTTTTCTAGCTCCTTTAGGTGTAGGGTTAGGTTGTTTATTTGAAAAGTTTCTTGCTTCTTGAAGTAGGCCTGTATTGCTATATACTTCCCTTTTAGGGCCACTTTTGCTGTATCCAAAAGTTTTTTGATCATCATGGTTTCATTTTCATTTGTTTCCATGTATTTTTTTTTAATTTCTTCTTTTATTTCCTGGTTGACCCATTCATTGTTTAGCAGCATGTTGTTTAAGCTGCATGTATTTGTGGTCTTTCCAAAGTTTTCCTTGTGCTTGATTTCAACTATCATAGAGTTGTGGTCAGAAAATATGCATGGTATGATCTCAATCTGTTTGTACTTTTTGATAGCTGATTTGCGACCTAATATGTCATCTATTCTGGAGAAGTCCCATGTGCACTTGAAAAGAATGTGTATTCTGCTGCTTTAGGATAGAATGTTCTGAATATATCAGTTAAGTTCATCTGGTCCAGTGTATGCTTCAAAGCCATCGTTTTTTTGTTGACTTTCTGTTTAGATGATCTGCCCTTTGATCTAAGTGGGGTTTTAAAGTTCCCTACTATTATTGAATTATTATCAATGAGTTCTTTTATATTTGTTATTAATTGTTTTATATAGTTGGGTTCCCCTAAGTTGGGTGCATAAGTATTTACAATTATTATATCTTCTTGTTGGATTGTCCCCTTTAGGATGATATAGTGCCCTTCTTCATCTCTTTTTACAGTCTATGGTTTAAAACCTACCTTGTGTAACTACGTATTGCTATTTTGGCTTTCTTTTGATATCCAATTTCATGATAAATGATCCTCCATCCCCTCAATTTCAGTCTGCAGGTCTCTTTAGGTCTAAAATGAACCTCCTATAGGCAGCATATAGATAGGACTTGTTTTTTATCCATTATTGATAGATATGAATTTATTGACATTTTACTTGTTTTGTCATTGTTTCTGCAGATTTTCTCTGATCCTTTCTTGTCTTTGTCACTTTTGGTCTTTCCTTCCCACTCAAAGAGTCCCCTTTAATATTTCTTGCAAGGCTGGTTTAGTGGTAACGAACTTCTTAATTTTAGTTTGTCTGGAAACTCCTTATCTCTCCTTCTATTCTGCATGATAGCCTTGCTGGATAGACTATTCTTGGCTGCAGATTTTTCCTAATCAGCACATTAAATATATCACGCCACGCCTTTCTCCCTGCTAAGTTTCTGTTGAAAGATATGCAGCTAGAGTTATGGGTCTTCCCTTGTAAATTAGGGATATCTTTTGTCTTGTTGCTTGTAGGATTTTTATTTATCACCATATTTTGCCAATTAATTACAATATGTCTTGCTGTTGGCCTGCTTTTGTTGATTTTGATGGGAGTTTTCTGTGCCTTCTGGATTTGGATGTGTTTCCTTCCCGAGATCAGCAAAGTTTTCAGCTATTATTTCCTCACATAAATTTGCTGCCACCTTTTCTCTCTTCTTCTTCTTTTGCTGGGGCTCCTATAATACAAATGTCATTACATTTGATGGAGCCACCGAGTTCCCTAAGTTTTTTCTCATGTTCCATAATTCTTCTTCTTCTGTTTTGTTCAGCTTTATTATTTTCCATTAGTTTATCTTCCATATCACTTATTTATTCCTCTGATTCTTCAATCCTTGTGTTCACTGCATCCTGTTTCAAATCTCACTTACTGTATTTTTCATTTCAGACTGTTTTTTAATTCTTTTACCTCTGCAGTAATGGCTTCCCTGAAGTCTCCCATTCTTTTCTCAAGCTCAGAAAGTAACCTTATGATTGTTGCTTTAAATTCTCCACTAGGCATATTACTTAAATCTGTTTCAATTGGGTCTCTGGTTGTGACCTTATCTTGTTGCTTCATTTGGGATGAATTCCTCTGTCTTGGTATTTTGTCTAAGTCTCTGTCTTCTTCTGTGCATTAGAAAGCCTGTTATGCTTCCTGCTCCTGAGAGTAATGGCTTTATGAAGAAGAGGTACTATAATGTCCAGGGCCTGGCACTTCAGGGTGTGTCTCTGGTATATTCTGTGTGCACTCTGCTGCTGTGTTTTGGTTGGCCTATTCCTCAGGTCAGTCGTCTGCAGAGGTCTGCTTGCCTGCAGTGGGCAGTGTTTGGTCCTTGGCCACAATGTGGCAAGCTTTTACTAGGTGTGCTCTGGTCTGCCTCTTATGTGAAACCTGATACTATCTCCATTAGGCCTGAAGCCCTGCAGAACTCTCTGGTCAGGAGACATGGTATGGGCAGGGATTTCTGCTGATGTTCTGAGGAAGGGGTTTGCCACGCTGGCACTGAGTCAAACTTGACCAAGAAGGGCAGTACCAGTGCAGGGGTGTGGGACATGGTGTAAATAGGTTAGGCAGCTAGTCTTGGTGCTGCCCTGCTTACGGCAGGTGGCTCTGTGTTTATACTAAGTGGGGGGAAGGGAAATGACACCCAGTGGCTCCCTCGTCCCAGAAGAGGTGCCTCCTGAATGCTACCTCTCAGAGACTGCACTAAGAAGAGCAAATTATCTTTGTCCTGTGTGTGTCAGGCATTCTTCAGACCTCTGTTTCCACCCACCCCAGTTGTTTGCCTACCTTTTCTTCAGGATTAGGGCAGGGCCCTCATGGCTCTATCCTAGCCAAGTCCACTGACTTTTAAAAGCCATCTTTAAGGCCAGCTGGTTGCAGGAACTCACAAAAGTCAGCCCCTCTCATTTTCCCAAACAATGGCTTTGGGTAAGTGTTCTCCTTGTGCATCCCCCTTTGTGCTCTTCTCTCACCTTTCTCCAGGACCACTGCTCCCTCTCCTCTGCAGGACCTGTGATATGTTTCTTCCCCAAACCATGTACCTGCACGTCCTACCTTCCTCGATGTGGCCTCTTTTCTTCCTCTAGTTGTGCGGTTCATTCTGTCCGTCCTCAGGCTGATTTCTTGGGTATTCAGAATGATTTGATAGTTAACTAGTTGTGTTTGAGGGACAAGATGAGCCTACAGTCCTTCTATTATGTCACCATCTTAGCTCCTTTTCTGTTTTGTCATTTTTAACCTAGATAGTTTTAACCTATTCATCTGTCAGCTCTTACTTCACCATGACTTTGCAGGAGAAACACCGTATTACGACTAGAACAGTTCACACCACCTTGTGACTCTCCTTGAGGGCACTTGGCACAAATGCAATATTTGTTTGTAGGAATTTCATATTTGGGCCTGCCTTCCATACCAGATTGTCAGTCCCATGAGCAAAGAGACACTATTGGGTTCATTATTTTATTCCTAACTTCCAGCAGTATATCAGAAAATAATACTTACTCAGGAATTGTTTTTCACATATATATAGAATGAAAAAATGAATAAATGAAAGCAAATAATATAAAAATTATGCACAATTTACATATAAAAATGAAAAGTAAAAATTATTTTTAAATGAAAAATCATAATTAGTAGATTTACATTTTAAAAATATAGAAAAGACCATATGATTCCACTCATATGTGGAGTTTAAGAAACAAAACAAATGAGCAAAGGGAAAAAGAGAGAGAAAGGCAAACCAAGAAACGGATTCTTAACTATAGAGAACAAACTGATGGTTACCAGAGGGGAGGTAGGTAGAGGGATGGGTTCAATAGGTGATGGGGATCAAGGAGTGCACTTGTCATCATGACACACTGTATTGTATGTAAGTGTTAAATTACTATAGTGTATAGCTGAAACTAATATTATACTGTATGTTAACTAAATGGAATTTAAATAAAAATGTAAATAAATAGAATACAGAAAAGGGATTGGATGATTTTGCATATATTGCTAGGAAAAATGATTTTAATAGTATTTATTTATTTAATATTTAATTGAATTTATTTTATTGAGTTTAGTACATTCCAAGTGGTGAACAAATGTACATTATATACATTTACTTATTTCTTTCTTTTTTTTTTAAAGATTTTATTTATTTGAGAGAGAGAGAATGAGAGATAGAGAGCATGAGAGGGAAGAGGGTCAGAGGGAGAAACAGACTCCCCACTGAGCAGGGAGTCCGATGTGGGACTCGATCCCGGGACTCCAGGATCATGATCTGAGCCGAAGGCAGTCGCTTAACCAACTGAGCCACCCAGGCACCCTACTTATTTATTTCCCATAGGAAACCTGTACATTAAATATTATACTTAAATCACATAGCTTGTAGTTGATTTGGAATCAAACCCAGGTTGTTCTGATTTCAGGGATATTATTAATAAGTTTGTTTCACTGACTCATAATTAAGATACTGATATTACAGATGAGCTTGATCCCCATTGTTTCTCAGATGTTCCATAATGTATCCTTAATAACAATAATAATAAATTAATAGTGCTTCTCCCATGCTCAATCTATGTTTTTGTTTGCCTTATCTTTCCAATGTTCATATAAGTTATTTATCATTTTAAGACCCATGCTTACGAGTGAAGCAAAGTTTCAGTGAGCTTGGTATTAGCTCATGATCATACAGCTAGTTCAACAGCAAATTCAAAATACTCATTCCTTACATGACTGTTTTCACCTCTACTCTGTAGCAAATTGCTGAGTGAGACGTAACTGTATCCCTTTGGAAGAAGATGATTTTTATTACTAATTTCACCTCCTTCATGATTGTGTTCACCTTCTGGAGAAAAGAAGTATGGAACTGACGCTATATTTATTTATTTTTTTAAAGATTTTATTTATTTACTTGAGAGAGAGAATGAGAGAGAGAGAGAGAGAGAGAGAGAGAGCATGATGGGGGGAGGGTCAGAGGGAGAAGCAGACTCCCCACTGAGCAGGGAGTCCGATGCGGGACTCGATCCCGGGACTCCAGGATCATGACCTGAGCTGAAGGCAGTCGCTTAACCAACTGAGCCACCCAGGCACCCACGCTATATTTATTTTTATCTCTATTAAACATAGCTGTCTGGAACCAGCACAGCACAATGAAGTGTCCTAACTAAATGGCACACCATTTACACTTGAGTATTTTGAGCCCAGAAGGTATTACAACATAAGTGATCTTCCCTTTTGCTCAGAAATCAGAGATAGTCTGTTCTTGAGAAGAACTTCTATTAGAGCTTGCCACCCAATGAATCAGCAAAAGGGTCTCAGGAGTTCTTGACAGTTCTTTGTCAAGCACTCACTCAGACCAATAGTGCATAGCTCTGTGGATCTGACAGAATAAGGGCACAAGCTGCTTACTATGTTAAAGCAAGCATAAAAATAATGAGCAAAGGAAGTTCATAGATACCATTATGATAGTTGGAGCTAAATAATATATGACATTAATGGCTTGAACCTAACACCGTTTCTATTAACACCTCTCCTTTCCTTGAGGGATTGGAAACACAATAAATTACAAGCCTTTGGTACATGAAGCATTATAGGCAGATGGGTTACTTTTACTTTCAACTTGTGGATGAATAAAATTCTATCAAAAATCTAATGACCTTACCTATCCAAATACTTAGGAACTGAATAATTTTGACCTGAGTTTTATAACTCTGCTATTTAAGATCACTCTGTTTTTGAATGTGTAACTTCTTTTGCAACATGTAACTTGGAATAATTATCTTCCTTCAAAAGCATATCATGTGATTTCAATAATTGGAATGTGAAGCAGGTCACTATAAACTAAACATTTTTCACTCTTTAGGCCCATAAAGCATCCCATCATAGTGTACCTAATGAGTAGGGTAAAAATATCTAAACAAGGATTTGTACCATGGGAAAATTTTATATTTTTAAATATCTTTTGTATTCATAGTGATTAATAAAATGTCTGGTTAACAAATGGATACTCAAAATGTATATTAATGAATAAAAGAAGGAAATAAAAAAGAAAATCAATTTCTTCAACAAATATTTCTTGAGTACACACTCTATATCACATTCTCTTCTAAACACTTTGCATACATTAGGAAATAAAACTGGCAAAGAGTCAATGCTATATTTCATATTTACACACAGATATCAAAACTCAACAAAATGATGTCTCTGAGGTTTTAGAATGAATTGTATGGTTTTGTGGAAAATTTACTTTGTTACTTGTGGGAATGGAAGCCACTGGTTTACTGAGCTACCATAAAATACAGCACAAGTATGACTTTTACATGAAAATGAAAGAGAAGGAATTCCTGTTATGTAAACATGGTTAAAATTTTGAAAGACATTGAAAAAATTACTAAACTTCACAGTTGCTAGTGGAATTAAAGCAATAGAACTCTAGTAATAGGTTAGGTGGGGTTTGGAATACAAAAAAGAAATATATAACTTTTTTTTTGAAATCTTATATAACTTTTAATCAAAGAAAAAATTTTTAAAAATTTAAACATAGTCACAAACATTTTCCTACTTTATTCAAATCATTATCAATTTCTACTTAGTTTGATGGTTATGTGCACATTTATTTGAAAGTTCTTTTTTAGTTCTAACTAGATTCCTTATTCTTATGTAAGCATAAAGGCAATTAGAGTAAAACTCATAAAAAAGGGCTACAATAAATGAAAACTGTATATAAAATAATTTATCATTTGTGAAAAAAAGAAAATGTACTAATACCAAAATAATGTATTGCTTATCAAGTTCCTTAGTTTATACCTCAAGATAATAAAACATCAATATGTAAATATTATACATATAAAAACAACTGATATAATGAATTCAAACTCAGACTAGGTAGGAAGCCAAGTAATAATTTTCATGTAGAATTCTAAATAAATCCTACAGAATAATCTCTGAATACAATTTTGATAGAAAATAAAATAAAATAGGTTTAGCACAAGGTTTTGGATATGTCATCTAAAGAGTGTTGTTATTTCCCCTTTATCTCATATAACCCCTATGATGATCACTTCATCAGAGTTCAATTACTCTTGAAAATTTCTTAAAATTAGGACTTTTCTAGTCAGACAAACCTATACCTGTACCACAGTTATTGCTCTTACTAGTTTACATTAAAGGGAATTTACATTTGCTACACACTAGTTTGTTTCATTTATAATGGACACAGAACCTAGAACTTAGAGGTTTTTATTGGAATTACGCATATAAGGTCATTAATATAGTTTTTGGCAGTTAATATAAGCCAAGAAAAGGTAACTATTATTAAAATTATTTCTATGATTCTTGTCAGTATTATCAGACACTTTCCCATGTCTTTATCAGAATGAATCAGTGCCCAAATATTAAAGAACAGTTGATACTTTTCCTGTCAGGGAAAAAGTGTAACCCACTGGACATTTTCAACAAATTTCTATTAAATGTTATTCACAACAGAAAACTTAAAAAAAAAAAAGCTCAAATATTTTAATTCTGCCTCTGAAGGCAGCTTTTACTAGAGAGGGTGCTGAAACATGTACAAGCAGAAGTAAACAAAAGACATATGACTGGAAAATCTCAGAGATATAAGTGAAGAAAGAGGCAAACTATTGCAGCAGCACTACTAAAAGGAATGATGATTGCCCAAAACTATAGAATAGTTAGATATATTGTCTTGTATCAAGAATATTTCCCTCGATATCCCTTATTGTGATGTTACTGGGCCAGCCAAGTCACTAGTCCTTTCAAATTATATTTTTGTTGGCCACTTGTACACAGTATGTTACAAGGAAGAGAGACTTACTTTAAAAAAATAATAGTTCAATCAACTTGGAAGTCCTAAGGAGATTCTTAAATAAATTTTATCAGCTTGGGGTGCCTGGGTAGCACAGTTGGTTAAGCACCCGACTCTTGGTTTCAGCTCAGGTCCTGATCTTAGGGTCAGGAGATCAAGCCCTCTGTGTGGGATTCTCTCCCTTCTCCTTCCACCAGTCCTGCTTGTGATCTCTCTCTCAAAATAAATAAATAAATATTTAAAAAAATTATCACCTTGAAAATGTAGGCTATATATTTATATAATCTATATAGATTTTTTCCTTAATATTTTATTCTCTTGCCAGAGTGTATCTTACATATTTCAATTTGTTCTTTGATTATTTGAAATATGAGATTTTTTTATTGTGCAGAAGTCATCACCTGACATCAAATTTATGTAACAAAAAATTATCAGCTTTTACTTATAATAATCATTGCACTCTGTTAAGTGAGTTATAGAAAATACCCAATTTTTTTCCTTAACTCAATAAAGTAGATATTTTTACTTCCACTCAACAAAGGATCTGAAGTTTAGATACATTAAATTCTTGTCCAAGATCCCACAAGTATTAGTGGTAGACTATAATCACGGAATTTAATTAGAAGATTACCTGTTTTATATATAGTCTCTTATTAATGTTTGTTTAATAATGAATAAAAGAATGAGTTCCAAACTCACATAACAGTTTTACTGTGATATTTGATTCTTTAATATACTTTGATTATTGTTTCTTGCTGCCAAAGATGTGGTATGGGAAATTGCTTCATGTTGCACTCCATAATTTCCGTCTGATGTCACACTTGCCCGTATGTGAGTTGCATATTTATGAGTTAGTTCTGTGCAATTTGCTTTTTCCTAGCAAAAGTCATGAAGATCACTGAAGTAAGTTTACAGTTCAGCATGTAATTCTTGAAAACTTTATGGACATGAGGCCTTGCTAAATTTATATAACTACAATACAGTAGTCATATCTTAGGGGCACCTGGGGGATTCAATTGGTTATGTATCCGACTCTTGATTTTGGCTCAGGTCATGATCTCAGGTCATGAAATTGAGCCCGCTAGTGGGCTACACACAGGATGTGGAGCCTGGTTAAGATTCTCTCTCTGTCCCTCCCCCAACTCACACTCTCTCTGCCCCTCCCCCAACTCACGCTCTCACTCTTTCTCTCTCTCTAAAAAAATAGTCATATGTTTAAAAAAGTGTCATTGTCTAACTACAGGAGTATAAATCTAATACAATAATTAATGACTAACAGGTGTTCCCAATTTTATATTATTATACTTAAAAATCTTAGGAATGAATGAGACAGATATTTCAGTCTCTAAAATAATGTAACAATCCTTCTAAAATACTTGACACACGTCCAGTTAAACTTTGATTGAATACTTCCGAGGATAAGGAACTCACCACTTAGTAAGGCATCCTGTTCCATTTAAAAAGACCTGGGCACCTGGGTGGCTTAGTTGGTTAAGCGTCTGCGTTCAGCTCAGGTCATGATCCCAAGGTTCTCGGATCGAATCCCTCATTGGGCTCCCTGCTGCCAGCGAGGAGTCTGCCTCTCCCTCTGACCCTGCTCTCTCTCGCTCTCTCAAATAAATAAAGAAATAAAATCTTTTAAAAAAATAAAAATAAAAATAAAATAAAAAGACCTTAGCTACTGTTCTTAGTTTTCATAAGCTTCAGTTCATTCTAGATTTTATAGCCATAATTACAAGTATGTTAAATTACTTCTGCAAATTCAAACATAATAGCCTATTATATATTTTTTTTTAAAGATTTTATTCATTTATTTGACAGAGACAGACACAGCGAGAGAGGGAACACAAGCAGGGGGAGTGGGAGAGGGAGAAGCAGGCTTCCTGCTGAGCAGGGAGCCCGATGTGGGGCTCGATCCCAGGACCCTGGGATCATGACCTGAGCCGAAGGCAGACGCTTAACGACTGAGCCACCCAGGCGCCCCAGTAGCCTATTCTACTGACTTAACCCCATCCTTACTGATTTTACTGTTAACTTAGATAACACTTAATTGAGAGCTCTAATATTTTGACCTAATATACCTGCTCTAAGTCTGTACAAAATATGCAAGTGTGACTTAATGGCTTATATTGCTGAATGAGACAATATCTCATTTACCTATTCTAAGGAATGTAAACCACAGAAATAAAGGCTATAAATTTTCTTCTTGTGTTTGCAAATACTGAAGTGGTCGGAATATCTATCAACAGATAATGACTGATTGAATTATACTGCACTCATAATATGGCATAACAAAATAAAGATACAACTTTCATCCCTTTATCTACCTATTCATAGCAAATACAAGATATAGCTCTGGAAGGCTATGCAAGTTGTAGAATGATGTGTGCATGCGGACAACTTTTTTTCATTTTTTATTGTAGTAAAATATTCATAAGGTAAAATTTATTATTTTAACCTCTAATAAGTGCAATTCAGTGGCATTAAATAGATTTTTTAAAAGTTTTTTTTTTTAATTTATTTGAGAGAGAAAGCTTGCACAAGCAGGGGGAGAGGCAGAAGAAGAGGGAGAGAGAGAATCCCAAGCAGATTCCACACTGAGAACAGAGTCCACTGGCACGCTCAATCTCATGACCCTGAGATCATGACCTGAGCTGAAACCAAGAGTCAGATGCTCAACTGACTAAGGCACCCAGGTGCCTTATAAATACATTTATTTATTTATTTATTTTTCTTTTTTTTTTTTTTTTAGTGTTCCATGATTCATTGTTTGCGTGTAACACCCAGTGCTCCATTCAGTTATAATGTTGTGCAAACTTCACTACATTTTTAAGGAAAGTAGGAAAAAGAGTTATAGGTGTTTTCTTGGATCTGAAAAGTTAAAATAGTAAATAGGATGATGTAGCTTAACATTCTCCTAGAACACAGGATATAAAAGAGAAAATATATGAAAAAGTTGAAATGAGAATAGATGTATTTACATAAGAAAAATACACAGAAATCTCTCTTTGTTGAAGAAAGAGCCAAGTCCACAAAAAAAAGTCTAGAATGATGAACAAAGAATGATATCTAAAATAATTATGATGAAGTTTCAGAATACTAAAAGGGCAAATGTAGCAAACCCAGAACATAAGCTTCATAATGGCTATTATTTTTATTGTTCAATTTTCTTTCCTCATTTTAAAGAATAGTATCTGTTTTATATATGTGCTTAATAATAACATTTGCTTAATAAATGAAGGAATGAAAATGAGTGCCAATCTCACATATTAATTATATTTTGATATTTGATTTCTGACATACTTTGATTATTAATTTTCTGCCAAAGACATGCTGTTGGAAGGTGAGTGGCAAAATGGAAACTTCAAATAATAAAAGAAAAAAATCTATAAATTGAGCATTCCTGGAACTTACCTGAATGCTGTAGTAAATACTCAAAACACTATTTTTAAATTGAGTATTACTATGACAGAGCAGTGTGGTGAGATTAGGTGAGGCAAAAAATGTGTTATTTACAGTCAAACCTTTTTAATACTCAGATCCCCTTAATTCTACATTAAGAGTGTACTCTAAGTTATAAAGGGACAATTTTGAAATGATAGTGAAAATGTCTGTAACTGAATTCTAGCATTGGTTTTATACCTGCCTATGATTTCAAACAAACATTATAATAATGTTGCCTTTCTGCCTGAATATGTTCTATAGCTGTTGAAATATTTTCATATTTTCACTAATGGATGGAACAGGTCAAAGAGCAGAGGTCTTAAAGCCCTAGGAGCAATCATAAGACAATAAGGGATCTTAATTGGTGGATAAATAGTCTACCTCTTGGTAGGAAAACTCAGAAGTATATGGTACAGTTTCTCACAGTGGGGTTGAATCCCAATTATCCACTGTGATTAACCTAGTCATGGCTGCATGTTTTATTGTTTTTTTCTCTCTTTCCTCTCACAATTTTCTTCTCCATTACAAGGTTTCTGAAGTCATCTTCCAAATAAACTATTTGCACACAAATGCTTTCTCAGACTCAGCCTCTGGTAGAATCCAAACTAAAATAAATTTAATATTATACAAGAGAGAAAAACTTTTCATGAAATAAAAATGTAGATTTCTCTGAAAAAAACAAACAAACCTGTCAAGAGTATAAAACAAAATACCTAAAAGGCAATTATAGGGAGGTGAGTTTTAGCTTTGATATGTAAAAACTTTGAAAGCATCACTCCTGTCCATTACTCTTGCCAACACCTTTCTTGTATAGATCAGATAAATGAAGTCACACAGCAAACTTCCATCCCCAAATCTAGAGAGAGAAGCTTCAGAGAATCACAAATGAAATAAGCTTCCATGGAACAGAAGCCATTGGAGCCATAAACTGGTAGGAACATTCAAATGCTAATTTTGACAAACTGCTGGTGGCTGAATGTGAACTAGTATGAGAGTGAAAAACTTCTGGGGGCCCAGTCTTAGGAGGGCCCCATACTTTCATGGGTTTCACTTCTAGGAATACTATAATGTTCTCATGTTGAAGATCAGAGAAAAGTCCCCTGATTGCTCTGGCAAGGGGAAGGAAAAATCACCACTTTAAAATAAAACCAAAGTATTTTCCATAGAAAAGACTTACTCTCCAGGGCAAAAGAACACAACTTTCTTACACCTAAGAGGAAGAGTATTTTTATAACTTCAGTCACTCTGGCCTTCCTGTCTTACCTAAGAGGAGGAAAAGAAACCAAGAAACACTTGTCAAACTCATGCCAGAAACAGGCACATCAAGAGACTATAGTTTTATCATTACAAGTATATGCTTATCCTCCTGTATACCTTATTGCCACATCAACTTGTTTCCAGTAAAATAACAGAAAATCACAGCTGAAAAAGCCATAAGTCACACAGAGTATTTAAGTTGTGGGGGGGTTCTTAGTGAAATCCAAACACAACAGGGGAAACAAAATGACACTATTTGAAGTTTCTGATCCCTACAGCTACAAAAAACATTAAACATTATCCAGCTCCTAGGCAAATTAACATAAACTCTTCCACTAAAGGTTTAGTTACCTCAATTTCTATTACCTGACATATCATGTCTGGTTTTCAATGAAAAGATTAGAAGATAAATCATAAAGCAAGAAAAATTAAAGTCTGAAGAGATAAAGCAAGCATTAGAATCATAATGGTATGGAATTATCACACAGGGAATTTTTTAAATTTATTTATTTATTTGAGAGAGAGAGGTTGTACAAAGGAAGAGGGGCCGAGGAAGAAGGAGAGAGAGAATCTCCAGCAGACTCCCTGCTGAGTGTGGAGACTGACGTGGGGCTTGATCTAAAAACCCTGACATCATGACCTGGGCTGAAACCATGAGTCAGATGTTCAACCAACTGAATCAGCCAGGCACCCCCACAAAGGGAATTTTAAATAATTACAACTAATATGTTAGGGCTGTAGTGGCAAAGGAGACAAGACACTAGACAGGTAAAAAAAAAAAAAAAAAAAAAAAGAGTTAAAAACTCTAAGAAAAAAATCAAATGGAAATGATACAAATAAAAACCAGTTAGAATGGGGTGGCTCAGTGATGGACATCAGGGAGGGTATGTGTTGTGGTGAGTGCTGTGTGTTATGTAAGACTGATGAATCACAGGCCCCTATGCCTGAAACAAATAATACATTATATGTTAATAATAAAAAAATTAAAAAATTAAAAAACACTTAGAAAAATGAATGACTTTGATGGGCTTATCAGTAAACTGGACATGACTGAGATAAAAATAAGTGATGTGGGAGATATGTCCATAAAAACTTCAAAAACTGAAATGCAAAGGGAAAAAAAGAAAGAAAGAAAGAAACCAGAACCAAATACCTAAGAACTGTGGGACATGACAAGAGATGTAACATACATAGTGATGGGGATATCAGAAGAAAAAAGAGAATGGAGCAGAAGAAATATTTGAAGTAATAATGCTTAAGAATTTTCCACAATTAATGATAGGCTCCAAACCACTGATTCATGAAGCTAAGAAAACAACAGAATGACAAATAGCAAAAAAATTGACATGTAGGCATATCATATTCCTAATGCAGAAAACAAAGACACAGCAAAAATCTTGAAAGAATGTGGAGGGCAGGGGGCAGAGATGTAACTGTAATGTATAATAACTGCATTATTATATAACAAGTATAATGATTATATCGGACTTCTTGTCAGTTACTATGCAAGCAAAAGAGAGTGAAATACACTGAAAGAGAAAAATGTTATCAACCTGAAATTTGATATCCAGCACAATTATTCTTCAAAAATGAAGGAGAAATAAAGAATTTCTCAGACAAACAAAAACTGAAGGAATGCAGTGCTAGAAAATCTACCTTGCAAGGATTGTTAAAAGAAGTTTTTTAGTAAAAAAGAAAATTATATAGCTCAGAAACCTGAATCTACATATTTATAGGAAGAGTGTCAAGGAAAGAATAAATGAAGATAAATATTTTTTGTGTTCTTAATTGATCTAAAATTAAATATTTTAAAAGTAATTATAGTAACACTGTTAAATAGGTGAAGTAGATGACAGCAATATTATCAGAGATGATAAGGAAAAATATTGGGATACTTTTATAGGTACATATGAAACATTACAGTGTTATTTGAGGGTGACTTTAAATTAATCATAAATGTTTATTGCAAACTGTAAGGCACTAATTTTTTAAAAGCATAATCAATATGCTAGGAGCTGAAAAAAATGGAATTCTATAAAACCCTTAATTAATCAGAAAAGACAGGAAAATAGAGAAAGAGAAAATATAAGAACAAGCGCAATAAATAAAATATTATAAATGGCAGATATAATCCAACAATATCAACAATCATTTTAAATAGAAATGACTTAAGTATACCAATAAAAATGGTAAAAAAAAAAAAAGGAATACTATGGACAACTCTATGCTCACAAATTTGGTAACTGACATAATATGGACCAAGTTATGGAAAGGCACAAACTACCAAAAATTATGCAATAAGTAAGTAAACAATTTGAATTGGACAGGATATATTGAAGACCTTCTAGAAAAATAACCCTCTAGAAAAATATAAAAAGCATCAGGCCCAGATGGTTCTACTGGAGAATTCTACCACTTAAAAAGAAATGGTACCCTTCTCTACAATCACTTCTAAGAAACAGAAGCAGAAGAAATGCTTCGTAATTACTTCTATGAGGCCAGCATCACCCTAAGCAAAACTGTATGAAACCATTACAAAAAAGGGAAAAGGAAAAAACCAATATGTCATAAACATAGAGGCAAAAATGCTCAACAAAACTTTAGCAAATCCAATCTGACAATATATAAACAGAATTATTTGCCATACCAAGTAGGAACCATTTCAAGTATGCAGGTTACTTGTATATTTGAAATCCAATTAATGTAAACCACCACATCAACAAGCTAAAGAAAAAAAACCACATGATCATATCAAAACACATGATCTACTTAAGATTAGAAACAAGGCAAGGATCACCCCTCTCACCACTCCAATTCAACATCACATTGGAAGTCCCAGCTAGTGCACTAAGAAGGAGTAGAAGATATAAGACTGGAAAGGTAGAGACAAAACTGTCTTTGTTCAAAGATGATAAAATTATCTATATAGAAAATTCCAAAGAACGTAGAAAATTTTTCTGCAACTAATTAACAAATATATCAAGGTCACAGAATACAAGTTTAATATCCAAAAGTTGATTGCTTTCCCATATGTGAGGAATCAGCAATTTCAATCTGAATTTTAAAACTGCAATTTACATATCACAAAAAATGAAATTCTTAAATATAAATGTAGTGAAATATGTGCAAGATCTATATGCAGAAAATAGTAAAATCCTGAAGAATAAAATAAAAGCATATTTAAATAAATTGAGAGATGTTTAGTTTTCATGGACTGGAAAATTCAATATTGTAAAGATGTTCATTCTTTCAAAATTAATCTATATATTTATCTAAATTATAATCAAAATCTCAAGAAGTTATTTTTTAGATACCAATAAATTCTTAAACTTTATATGAAAAGACAAGAAAACCAATACCTTGCTGACAAAGAACAACGAAGTTGGGGAACTCATTACCCAATTTCAATATTTAATATTACAAAGCTACAGCAATCAAGACAGCATGATATTGATGAAAGAATAAACATATGAATCAATGAAACAGAATAGAGAGCTCAAAGATAGACCCACAAAATACAGTCAACTTTTTTTTTTTTTTTGACAAAGAAACAAAGGCAGATCAAGGGACAAAGGACAGTCTTTTCAACAAATGGTGCTGGAACAATTGGACATCTACATGAGACAAACAAACAAATCTAGATACAGACCTTATACTCTTCACAAAAATTAACTAACACTGGATCATACACCCAAATGAAAAACAGAGAACAACATTTCAAGAAGATAATAGAATAGAAAATTTATATGACCTGGTTTGGGTAAAAGGTTTTAAGATCTAAGACCAAAAACATGATTCTTGAAAGAAAACATTGATAACGGCTCTGCAAGGGACTCCTGGGTGGCTCAGATGGTTAAGCATCTGCCTTTGGCTCAGGTCATGATTCCAGGGTCCTGGGATCAAGTCCCACATCAGGCTACTTGCCCAGCGGGGAGCCCACTTCTTCCTCTGCCTACCACTCTCCCCTACTTGTACTCTCTCTCTGAAAAATAAATAAAATGTATAAAAAAAAAAGAAAAGAAAAAGAATACTTCTGCTCTGCAAAAGACACTAATTAAAAGCATGAAAAGACAAGCCACAGACTGGGAGAAGATGTATCTGACCATGATCTTGCATTCAAAATGTACAAAAAATCTTAAACTCAAAAATAAGTAAAGAACCCCATTAAAAAGTAGGCAAAAGATCTGAATGGACACCTTGCCAAATACGATATACAGATGACAGATACACATATGAAAAAACATTTAATATCATTTGTGATTAGGGAATTGCAAATTAATACAATAACGAGATGTCACTACACACCTATTAGAATGGCTAAAATCCAAAAATCTGACAATATAAATTTCTGGTAAGGATGTGGAGCAACAGGAACTCTTATTTATTGCTAGTGGACATCAGAATGTAACAGGTGAAGGAACAGTATTCAATGATAAAATGAAATGTTATCAATCCATAAGAAGACATGGATAAATCCTAAATGTATATTGCTAAGCAAAATAAGCTACTTCAAAGAGCCTACATACTGTATGATTTCAGTTACATGACATTCTTCAATATGCAAAACTATATTATAAAACTGATACAAAGGTCAGTGATTGCCAATGGCTCAGGGGGAGGACTGGTGAGTTCAACTGGTAAAGCACAAATAATTATTTAGTGTGGTGAAATTATTCTGTTTGACACTTTAATGATGGGTATATGACACTGGGTATTTCTCAAAACACATGGAACTTTACATCACAGTGAACCATTCTGCATATTTTGCCTTCCTTCCAAAATGTAAGGGATGGAAGGGCAGGAAAACAGAGTAAACTAACCGTGTAAAAATCTGACAAATTTCATTTGATGATCAAGATATCAGATGATCAAGGTTCTCATTAACAGTGATAAGTCATGTAGATAACATGAACCCTTGATATATAATGCAATGAGAATGGAACCTTATCTCTTTGATCTATCTTCCAAAAACTCATACCCTCAGTCTCATCAGGAGAAAAATGGACAAAGCACATAAAAGGGGCATTCCACAAAGTACCCTGACTCCTCAAAATTGTCGTAGTTGTCAAAAATAAGGAAGCTGAGAAATTGCCACAGCCCAGATGAGCTTAAAAAGACACAATGAAATGCAATCTGGTAACTTAGATGAAATTTTAGAACAAAAAATGATGTTAGGTCAAAACCAAGGAAATCTGAATGAAATATGGACTTTAATAATTATCAATATCAGTTCATTAATTTTAACAAATGCACTATACTAATATGTTAATAGGACAAATGAGTTTAGAGTATATATGGTAACTGTCCACTATCTACTCAATTTATTATAACCCTAAAATAGTTCTGAACAGTAAAGTTTATTTTTTTAAAAAAGGCAATTATTGGATAGAGTTGTAGAAAAAATATATAAGATCTAGTAAATAAAATTATGCGTAACAGGGCACCTGGGTGGCTCAGTCGGTTAAGCGTCTGCCTTCGGCTCAGGTCATGATCTTGGAGTACCTGGATCGAGTCCCGCGTCGGGCTCCCTGCTCAGCGGGGAGTCTGCTTCTCCCTCTGACCCTACCCCCTCTCATGCTCTCTCTCTTTATCTCATTCTCTCTCTCAAATAAATAAATAAAATCTTTAAAAAAATTATGCATAACAGCCAATAAAAATATGTTGATATTATAGACGTAAACATATCTAATATAAAGAGAAAAGATTTATTATCATTGCAATAAATATCAAATTTAAAATATTATCAGAATTTATTTATTTATTTATTTATTTATTAAAGATTTTATTTATTTATTTGACACAGAGAGAGAGACAGTGAGAGAGGGAACACAAGCAGGGGGAGAGAGAGAGGGAGAAGTAGGCTTCCTGTGGAGCGGGGAGCCTGATATGGGGCTTGATCCCAGGATGCTGGGATCATGACCTGAGCCAAAGGCAGCCGCTAACCAACTGAGCCACCCAGGTGCCCCTATTATCACAATTTAGATGGTCTAGTAATATGACTCTTCTCTCTTAACAAGTTCTAAAAGTAAAAAAAAATAAATAATAATAATAATAAAGCAAATGAGCAACCTGTGCAACCCTAGGTGAGTCTTCTTATAGTGAAGACCAAGGAAGTATAATATCATTGTATGATCAAAATTTACAGTTGAGGGGCGCCTGGGTGGCTCAGTTGGTTAAGCAACTGCCTTCGGCTCAGGTCATGGTCCCAGGGTCCTGGTACAGAGCCCCGCATCGGGCTCCCTGCTCAGCGGGAAGCCTGCTTCTCCCTCTCCCACTCCCCCCTGTTTGTGTTCCCTCTCTCACTCTCTCTGTCTATCAAATAAATAAATAAAATCTTTAAAAAAATTTACAGTTGAAGTATTAGTTAATACACTCAGACACATATATTAAACGTTAGGGAATAAATTTCACTTGTTTCACAGAAAAGAGTTGTCTAAATATACTAATATCAAATGAAATTATTAGTACTAATATGAGAATTACATGGCTGTTATGGATTTCCTAGGGCTGCTATAACAAAAAATCACGAACTAGGTGGCTTAAAACAAGGGAGGTGTATTATATCAAGGTCCTGGAGGATGGAAGTTCAAAACAAAGGGTTGGGTAGGCTGTGCTTCTTTTGAAATCTCCTGGGGGAGGATCTTTTCTTGCCTTTTGCAGCTCTGATAGCCTTAGGGGTTCCTTGGCTTTCGGCCAATTCCAATCTCCCTATCTCTGTCTTCACATGGCTGTCTTCCCTCTGTGTTGTGTTTCTACGTCTTCATGTGGCATTCTCTTCCCTGTGTCTGCTCTCTCTTCTCTTAAGGGCACCAGCCATTGGATTAGGATCCCTAAGCTAGTATGGACTCATCTTAACTTCATTATATCTGAAAAGATCTTATTTACAAACAAGGTCACATTCATAGGTTCTGGGTGTTAGAACAATGTATCTTTATTTTTTAATTTTTTAAAAATATTTTTATTATGTTATGTTAATCACCAAACATTACATCATTAGTTTTGGATGTAGTGTTCCATGATTCATTGTTTGCGTATAACACCCAGTGCTCCATGCAGAACGTGCCCTCCTTAATACCCATCACCAGGCCAACCCATCCCCCCAACCCCCTCCCCTCTAGAACCCTCAATTTGTTTCTCAGAGTCCACAGTCTCTCATGGTTCGTCTCCCCCTCCGATTCCCCCCCTTCATTTTTCCCTTCCTACTATCTTTTTTCTTATGATCTCACTGATATGAGGAATTCTTAATCTCAGGAAACAAACTGAGGGTTGCTGGAGTGGTGGGGGGGTGGGAGGGATGGGGTGGCTGGGTGATAGACATTGGGGAGGGTATGTGCTATGGTGAGCACTGTGAATTGTGCAAGACTGTTGAATCACAGATCTGTACTTCTGAAACAAATAACGCAACATATTTTAAGAAAAAAGAAAAAGAAGATAACAGGAGAGGAAGAAAAGGGGAGTATGTCAGAGGGGGAGACGAACCATGAGAGATGATGGACTCTGAAAAACAAACTGAGGGTTCTAGAGGGGAGGGGGGTAGGGGGATGGGTTAGCCTGGTGATGGGTATTGAGGAGGGCACGTTCTGCATGGAGCACTGGGTGTTATGAACAAACAATGAATCATGGAACACTGCATCAAAAACTAATGATGTAATATATGGTGATTAACATAACAATAAAAAAATTTAAAAAAAAAAGACTGACGAATCACAGACCTGTACGTCTGAAACAAATAATGCATTATATGTTAAAAAAAGAAAAAGAAGATAGCAGGGAGAGAAAAATGAAGGCGGGGAAATTGGAGGGGGAGACGAACCATGAGAGACGACGGACTCTGAGAAACAAACTGAGGGTTCTAGAGGGGAAAGGGGTGGGGGGATGGGTTAGCCTGGTGATGGGTATTAAAGAGGGCACGTTCTGCGTGGAGCACTGGGTGTTATGCACAAACAATGAATCATGGAACACTACCTCCAAAACTAATGATGTAATGTATGGTGATTAACAAAACAATAAAAAATTAAAAAATGTATATATATATCATAGTGTCTCCATCACATTATAGTTCCAT
Organism: Callorhinus ursinus; assembly: GCF_003265705.2. NCBI lineage: Eukaryota > Metazoa > Chordata > Mammalia > Carnivora > Otariidae > Callorhinus > Callorhinus ursinus. The sequence goes on from NW_027397065.1 coordinate 3,520,859, forward strand.
GACCTTAGATGATTTCAAAAATCTCTCAGTGTCTCTGTTTACACAGTAGTAAAATGAGATAGTAATAATATAGGCACCAAGAAGCTATAGTGATGATTAAATGTGTTGCATTTAAGAACAGGGACTAGCATAATATAAATTCATAATAATATTATCTAGTTAAAAATTATAAGAAATGCAAGCCCTATGTAAAGGATCATATAAAACTTTACCATGGTGCATTAGGAATAATTTATTGAATAAATATTCTCAGCTGGGAAAAACATTGTAAAGATAAACATTTCCCTTAATTATAGATTAATGCAAACTCAATTAAAACCAAATTTCTATTTATGGAAGAACCTGATAATGATAACCATCTGTCATTTGACACAAAACTGTGTAAGAATTATGAAGAAATGTTTGAAAAATAAAGATAATAAGGGAAGAGGAGTATTATAAGATATAAAAACCTGATTTTAAAAAACTATATTAATTAAATAGCATGATAATGGTGTATGAATTTATTAGACTTTTGTACTTAAGTCTCATTTGAATCAGTAGATGAAGAATTATTTATTTAATACTTCTTCTGAGAATATTAATTATATATTAAATATCATACTTTGAATTTATATTCAATATGAAAATGATTTTCAGATGAATATGACAGCTAAATGTATGGGGAAAAAGCTAATAAATCAAAGGCAAATACTTATTAAATTCTCATGGTAGGAAAATATATATTAGCTTAAAAATATTTACCCAGGAATTGCAACCACTGTAAATTTAAAAAAGGGGGGAGAAAAGCACTTTTGAATAAAAATATTTACAGAACTTTAAGAGAAAATAACTGGAAGTAATGTAAATACCTAATAACGAAGAAAAGTTTAAATAAACATAGTACATTAATATATTGAATTACACTGAGTATTATGTAACCATTGAAATATATTTTGTGAAATAATGAGTGAGAAAAAGCACCTTCCTAACAATTGTAAGTGTATTATGAGGATTAAATTAATGTACTCAGTTTGCCCTCTATTTTTCAAGTAAATAAATGTTTGATAGAAATACATAAACAAATGTATTTTAATTTATTATATAATAAACTTTCATCATTCACACAATCCTAACAAAAAATAAGGGCTATTTTTTGAAATTTAACATAAGATATACTGCAATTCATAATCATCTCTACCTAATGCGATTGAATGGTTCTTTCTGGCAGCATCCTGAAGGCAATCTGCCCCATCTCTTTCAAAGGGTAGTATTTTTCCTCCACTAAAGGACAGGTTTACTATCTGACTAAACACGCCATTTCAAATTATATCAATTTAAACATTTCTTTATAAAGTCCCAGTATTTTGTAGAAATATCTGACAAGTGTAGACAGAGGCCCTTCATTGTACATTCAATATTTTACACTGTATTACATTGGAGAACGATTTGTGTCTGTCCCTCAGTGTTGAATCCTCCGGATAAAAGTCAGTTCAGAGGCAAATCCCATGAACTCAGTATCAATCTCCAACTATCGAGGTTCATCCAGATTCTACATACTGGCACTTACTCTTCATAATGAACAATTACTAATGAAAAATAAATATAGGGAAGTCTGCAGAATTTAACAAACTTGAAATAAATGTAAGATTTGACAGATGGCTCATGTCCTTAATGTACTATTGGTTTACTGTGGGAGAAAAAATCCAAGAACACAAATTATGTGAAATGTGATATACACTGGAATATTAAATCAAGAAAGCAATACTAGTATAGAAGGTATCAAAATATAAATTAATAAAATAGTATATAGGTAAGAAAAATAATAGCATGCCTAATTTAAATTATTTCTAAAGATCATGTACTCTCAGATCAGGAAAAGTATGACAGTACTGCCACATGAAACGTAATTAAAAACACATGCTATGCTTAAGCAGTACTTGTATCAAGCCATGTAGAGAAGAGTCTTCAAATATTTGCTATTACCAAAATGGAAATAATTTATGGGGTCTAATTCAGAAGAGAAGTGAGAGAATTAATTTTCTAGGTATAACTGAAAATACTATTTACTGAACTAAAATTTCAGAGAGAAATAAAAGGGGTCAAAGGAAAAAGAAGAATAAATAATACCTTAGACATTTTATTTTTTTTAAAGATTTTATTTATTTATTTGAGAGAGAGAATGAGATAGAGAGAGAGAGCATGAGACGGGGATGGATCAGAGGGAGAAGCAGACTCCCCGCCGAGCAGGGAGCCCGATGCAGACTCGATCCTGGGACTCCAGGATCATGACCTGAGCCGAAGGCAGTCGCTTAACCGACTGAGCCACCCAGGCGCCCACCTTAGACATTTTAAAGTACTTTTCCACAATTCAGATTCACAATTCAAATCTTTTCCCACAAACTATTAGTTTGCTATTACTTGTTAGTGACCTTAGGCAAATAATTTTTCAATGTTTATTTCTTCATCTATAATAACATTTCTAAACCTTGGCATTTTGGACCACACCTTTTTTTATTTTAAGGGGCTGTTCTGGGGGCGCCTGGGTGGCTCAGTTGGTTAAATGTCTGTCTTCGGCTCAGGTCATGATCTCAGGGTCCTGGGATCGAGCCCTGCATGAGGCTCCCTGCCCAGCAGGGAGTCTGCTTCTCCCTCTCTCTCTGCCCCTCTCCCTGCTTGTGTGCTCTCTTTCTCACTCTCTCTCTCTCAAATAAATAAATAAAATCTTTAAAAAAAAGAAGGAGTTGTTCTGTGCATTGTATGATATTTACCAGCATCCCTGGTCTCTACCCACCAGACCAGAGCATACCTCTCTATCATTCTATTATGTAGATTCTCTATCACAACAGTCATATAGCAATCTTCACATAACATAAAAGTCAGATTGTAAGGTATTTTTAGAGAATTAGCAATATTAATCTGGAAAAACAGATACACAAAGTATACAATGTTTACACTTAGAAATATAACATTATCTTCATTATATTTCACTCCACATAAAATTGTACTCGGAAAAGGAAACAAGTTTCTCAGTCTTGTGATATATATCAAATGCCTTTTTATTCAACATTAAATATTGAAAATGATCAACATTTTCCTGCATTTAAAATTATCTATTAAATATAACTGGTAGATTTCTTTTATTACTTTTTCAAAGATTAAAAAATAATTACATGGCAGTTTCAGTCATTCCTTATCTGGGTGGTTTAGTTTTCTTTCTAGTATTTTGTGCTGTTTCTAGAATATTGTGTGTGGTTTTTTTTTCTCAATTGCTAACATTTATTCACTCTATTTAATGGTTCTCTGTATCTGCTTTCTAAGTGATATTTACTAAAATGCTGTATTATTCTCCATATCTGTACAGAGTACATTTATCCTTCATTATTTTATAATTCTTTCCTGCAATTACATTGGATGCTCTTTATTATCAGAGATTGCTTTTTGTAGTAGGACATTCTTCTCACTTTTAATTATGTTGTCTCTCTTAGAAGCAATTTTCCCCTCCCCCCAACAGATGGAAAACTTGTTCTCAGTGTACCATATGGTCGTCACTAAATTTTTTTATTTCTTCACATTTGATTAATATTCCTGCAGTGTTATGATTAGTAAACACATTACCTTCTGTCAAGTTGTAAGTTTAAATTATTGACCTCTAAGCAAACATTTATGAAAGTCCTTTTATCTTTTTTTCGATATAAAATAAATAGCTCTCTTGAGGAAATGCATATTTTCCCTGTATGTTTCCAAAAATAAAGCAGTAATTTTGGAGCCATTTTAATTTCAACATCCAGCATTAACATTATGAATCTATATTAGTAAAGAATTCAGATCCAAAATAAGACACTTAGCCCTTCTTTCATTAAATCTTTGGTATTCTTGACTTTAATCATGGAGACATTTTATTGATATATATATATCTAATATATACATATATATGTTATATTCTATATGTTATATAACAATGCTAGAATATGCTTTTATATATATAAATAATATTCCATAATTATTTTATTTAAAATCTCAACTATTCTGAGTGAATTTATTGCTACAGAATACCAACTCTTTCTTTCCCCATGACCCACCCTTTCTTTTACATGCTTATACACACACACACACACACACACACACACACACACACACACACACACACCATTGCTTATTTTGAGGACCCAATTTTTTTTGTTATACAAGACTGCACTGATTTTTTTTTTACAAGTATGACTTATGTTGTAATCAGAAAACATTACCTTAGATAAATATGTGCAACATTTTGTTTAACCTAAACTAGTTTAATCTCATCTGGGAATTTATTGGTTGACACAACAGGAAGTCTACATACACTCTGTAACTTCAGAAATGGCTAGATTTAATGTCATAAACAATGGGTCTGAACCCTGCTTTTGTCTCTTAGCTTATTTTTCCTCTCTGATAATTTGATTTTCATGCAGTCTCTTCCCGCATGTTGTCAAAGGTGGCTTAACCACAGTTCTTGGTTCATATTTTCCTAATACCTAGTGACTGCAAAAAATAGCTAAAAGTGCATTTTTCTCCATAATATCATTACATTCCTGGAGAGGAAACTGATCGTCCAGATTTGGGTTATGTTCCCATTTCTGGGTTAATAATTCCTGAGTTTACAATTCCTGAGACGTGTAATGATCTGGTTAAGCAGGGGTGAACTGTGGGTGCATCTCTTATGTGGACAAGCTAGGAAAAAAGACAGACCACCTGATCACATGGATTTTTTTTATCAGAAAGAAAAAGAACGCTAAATAGATGAAAATAGGAGATGTCTCTTCCATGTACAGTAAGTTTTGGTCTGGCACAAATGTCTAAACTGTTAACTTCATGAGGGCAGTGTCCATTGAATGAATTGTCGAACAGGTATTTTGACAAAATGAATCTTTGTTAATAAAATAAATATATCCAGATGTGTTTTGTCACACTAATACGCCTCTCTCATACTCTGTATAATAGGAATTCTAGCATAGGACAATGTTGGCAAGCTACATGGCAGATATCTAAGGATACTCAGAACTCATAGGAACTTCCATCCTCCACAGAATTAACCAAACTATCCTCATTCTCGGTCTCATATACCTGGTCCTGCAAACCTGTGGTACTCAATGGAATTGACAACAAATAGAAGAACTTCACCATACTAATGATATCTTACCACTCCTTGGAATCCTTAAAGCTCAAATGCATGATACTGTTTTGTGTTAATCATGTGTAAGTTTGATACTCTGAATGCAAAACCATGGGTCTTTCTTGCAAAGTGTTCAGAAATATATCAAGGTGGATTTAACAAAGAATTTAATACCTAAGACTACTTACATGTTTGTTGAATGAATAATAAATGAAGGAATATAAAATGAAATTTCAATGAGCTATATATGAATTAGAGTAAAAGACCCGGTTTCTTTAAAAATTAAGCAGAAATCCCTTTGGTTTTGATACTTTGTGAAGCTAAAATAAACATATTAATCACTTTCTAAACTAAAATGTATTAAATACTTTCTGTTTAGTAATCAGGAATTAAATAATGAAATTGAATCTCCCTGATATTTGTAGAACTTTTCTGTGCTCATTAACATGAGTCTGAAAATCTTTGATTATCATCCACAATTTACAAGTAAAATGTGGAAGGTGTTGGACGTTGTGCAGCTCATGCAGTAAATACACACTGTAGAGATCACCCTCCCTTAAATAAACAGCTGATTTTATCAATTTTAAAAATTCTTATAATTTCAGTAATTTAAGCCATTCATTTATTTTGCCTGAATCTCTTTAAATCAGCCGCTGGGTGGGACTTTTAGTGTAAAATGTAGCTCGAATTAAAGAAAGTATTTAGAGTCCCTAAAAGAGCATACAGAATAGGAGAACTCTGAATAGTACAGGAGAAGGATTAGCTACCATATAACTCTAATTATAGCATAATAAACTGGATAGCATTCGATAAAATATTATGGTAATTAACTGAATCCTACATTTGTGTATATAAATCGAATCTGCATGATTGACAAGCAAAGTAGTGTCTTCTACTTGAAACTGATTAATCTCTTGAAACTGAAGAGAGTTCAGAAGAGACCAAAGTATTCAATGCATTTTTAAAATAAACTAAAGAATATTTTTGAGATTAATGAAAAAATATAATGCAAAGGAACTTTAACTAACTGTGCAACAAAAAAGGGTCAGTATTAAAAGCAGGCATGAAAAAGACCAGAAAGAAAAATCTCACTTCAGAAATGTAACAATTAGATTTTAAAATGGGAGTAAATTACTGCACTGTGGTTGAATGGAAGGAAAATCAACAAACCAGAAAAAGCACAGGGTTAAATGTTAGGGGTAAAGAAGACTTGTCCCTAATTAATAATGTCATTCAAGGTTGCAGACATACATGAAATTTGGGTTAAAAAGTGTTAGAATTAATTTTGCATGACAGCCAGTGCTTGAGAAGTCTGGAACAATCTAAGGCATTCTAATCTAGAAGTGAGGCTGTGACCAAGATCCTGCTGAGTCCAGAGCTCCTGAGAAGCTAATGAGTTGACAACACCCCATTAATGTTCACACAAAGATGCCCTCTGATTAATGTAATTTATGTTGGATATACATTTCCAGATTAGGTATGAAAGATGAATGAAAAAAATTCCCACAAATCTCTGATGTCTTAAAAATCCAATTTAAAATTTCTTCAGTTGAAAATTTTCCTAACTTTTTTATGCTAGGTAATATTTGCTTTTTTTTCCCCATTGTTAGCATTTATTTTTAAATTAATGACTAAAGCCCTTAAACATGTCCTGAGGGTCAAACATCCTTCTAATTTTGATTTTTATTCTTCTTGCTATTAAGTGCCAGATTTATATTTGCCTCAACTCTGTAATTACTGCTTTCTCTCTCTAAGGAGCTTTTAAAACTCAGAGCCTTGGACTTTTTTTTATTAGAATTTAATAGAACAATAGCTGAGGAGGTTTTTTGTTATTTTTTTTATATCTTCCAGGTCTTTAATTGTAAGGACAGAGAAATTTCCTCAGAATTTAATGAAATGCTTATTACTTAGAAAGGGGCATGAGGGGGAATAAATTTTATATTGTTATTGACATAATTTCTTGGCTAATCTTTGGAAGTTTGAATAAAGTATCTCCATAATTTAACATTTATTTCCATTGGATGATGCAATGAAGAATATATTATGCTTTATTAACTAGATATCTTTTAACAGGGATAAAAATGAGCAAGAACTAGAGAATAAGGTTTATCCATAGAGTTGATTATAGAAAAATAAAAATAACCTTCCCATAGAAAAGTGGTATAAATAATCCAATTAATATTGTTAATAGTCATATCTAAGACATGCCAGGGTTTGTTTGTTTTTTTTTAAGATTTTATTTCTTTGAGAGAGAGAGAGAGAGAGAGAGAAAGGTGAGGGACAGACGGAGAGGGACAAGCAGACTCAGCGCTGAGCAGGGAGCCCCACGCAGCGCTCAACCCCAGGACCACCCAGGGATCATGGCCTGAGCTGAAACCAAGAGTCAGATGCTTAACTGACTGAGCCACCCAGGCACCCCTAGAAATACCAGAGGTTTTTTTAATTATGGTTTTTTTCTGAGCTTAAAGGCATCACATCAAATTTTATTTCTTTTTATGTCCTTTTGTAAATGCTTCAGTCTATAGCGAAAAGATACATAATATCTTTTTTTACAAAGCATGATATCTGATACATTGTGGGAAATGCGGCTATAAAATCTGTACTAGACTAAATAAACTATAGTATTTGATATTCTCTCCTCTTGTAGTCAACCACTTAGCCCAGCAATTTTCAGGGTACTTTATTAACTTTAAAGGGTTGAGTGGAGAGTTCTAAGATTGCTATTTGATTGGTATAGATAAGGGCTCTTACTGGCAGTATTTAGAATATTACAGGTTTTCCCCTCTGCAGATAGGAAAGCCATCACCTATAAGTTATTGGGAAAAAAGGGGCTCACTAAAGCAGTAGAGAACATATTGTAATATTTCTCAGATGTACTATATTCTTCTACACCTACAGTATGATATATGCCATTTAAGACTTTTACCATCCTTGTTGATTTTAGTTAGGAACTTTATGGGGACATGAAATAGTAACACTATTCCAAATGGCCAAAATGTACAAAAAGTATCATTCCAGTACATCCCATTGTTCATTCCATGGAAAGAAAAATATCTCTTAGCTTCTGATTTATCCTTCCTGTGTTTCTTCTTACATAAATAAATGATATGTGTATTTTTTAAATTCTCTTTTTCCATAAAGAGTGCTGTATTGAAGATGCTCTTTTACACTTCACCTTTTTCACTGAACAGTATATCCCTTGGAATTCACTCCACTTTACTTTAAGAAGATCTTATTTTTTCAAGTTTTTCAAATATTTTTTCCACTTTTTTATATTAACACAGAGTAAAATTAAGATTTTTCATGTACCATTATTTGATTTTAATATATGTATAGATTTGTGTAACCTTTAATCATAATACATATAATACATACATAATACATATAATACATACATAATGCAAATAAGTCCCAAATCTCCCTTGTGCTAACCCTTTAGTCACAACCTCTCCCATCTCTAAAGCTAGTTTCTATCACTCGGTGTAATATATTTAAAATTTATCAAAATTATTTATGTACATTGAGTTTATTCATTTTTATTTCTGATTAGTATTCTGTTATGGGTATGCCAGGGTTTATTGATCCATTCACCTACCGAAGAACATCTGTGTTGTTTACAGGTTTTGGTGATTATGAAAAAAGCAGCTATAAACGCCTGGGCACAGGTATTTGTGTAAAGATAGGTTTTCATTTTTCTAGAGCAAATACATATGAGTAGAATTTCTGAGAAATACAATTAGCATAAGTTTAGCTATATAAAAAACTGCCACAACATTGTCCAAAGTAGCTGTACCATTTTGCATACCCACCACCAGTTTATGCAAGGCCCATTTGCTCTGCATCCTCACCCACACTGGGTATTATTAGCATTTTTCATTTTAACCATTCTAATAGGAGTGGAATAATATCTCATTATGGTTTTAATTTGTGTTTCCCTAATAGCTCAGAATATTATTGAACTTGTTTCATATGCCTAATTACTTTCTGTATATCCTATTTGATGAAGTACCTCAAGCTTTTGATTTTTTTTTAATTGGGTCATTTGTTTTCTTACTATTGATTTTTGAGATTCCTTATATATTCTGGAAAAAAGCCTTTTTCAGATATGTTATCTGCAAATATTTCCTTCCAATTTGCAGCTTTTTTTTTTCTTTCATTCTCTTAGTATCTATTTTCTCTTATTTTTTATGGCATTTTTGGCATGGATTTTATTTCTATTAAGTAAAATTCATCAATCTTTTCTTTTATGCATCTACATTTTTATTAATAGAAAGCATTTCCACACAGTCAGACTAAGGAGGAATTCACCTATTTTTTCTTCTAAGGATTGTATGGTTTTATGTTTTTATATTTACAGCCTTGAACTCTTTGATGTTTATCCTTGTATAATGGTGTGAGATTTGGATCTAATTTTATCCTTTGTCAATGGCTAGCCAATTATTCCAATAATGTTATTTAAAAAGCCTTTGTTTCCCAAAAGATATGAGATGTTATCCTTATCTCATACTAAACTTTCATATTTTTTAGTGTAATTCGGGACATCTATTTCCCTGGTTAGCATGTCTATTCATGCATCAAAACCATGCTGTTTTAATTATGAAGGGCCTGTACTTTAATCTCTTTTAGGTTTATTCTTTTCCAAAGATTTTCTTTTTTAAAATTGGTTTTATGTCCATCTTTGCATGTTTATTTTTCCATGTACATTTCAGTGTCAATTTATTTATTCTAATAAAAGGTTTTTGGTTCTCCAGTTATTAGTGACTTTCTCTCTATGTTTTCCTGCATCATTTTTAAGTTTTACTTTATAAAGATTGTTCTTGCATTATTTAACTATTATTTATAATTTTTATATTTTCATTATAAATTTTGGCTTATGCCCATAGATCATGTCCATATTTTCATGTTTAATGGTTTTAGCTTTGTATCCACTTTGATATCAATATAACTACTCTTAGTTTGTTATGGCTACCATTTGTTTGATCTACATTTGTGCATTTTTTCATTTTTAGCTTTTTGGGGAAAAAATTTAAGTGTGGATGTTATAAGCTATATAGTCATTTCTTTGTGAAGCAATTAAAATGTTTTTAATAGATGAATTAGATCTATTCACATTTATTGGTGTGATATATTTGTCTCAATGCAGCTATTACATGCATTTCATTACATTTGATACTTATTTAGGTAACATGTTTGTTTTTTTATTCACTAAATTTGTCTTGATGCTTAGGCAGATTTGTACTTTTGTTCTCTTGGTTACCTTTGTATGAAAACATGACCCTGTTTTCTTATTTAACCTTTTACTAACTTTTTTGTTGACTTATAATGGTATACTATTTTTTTAATATGGAACCTTCACGAATTTGCATGTCATCCTTGCACAGGGGCCATGCTAATCTTCTCGGTATCATTTCAATTTTAGTGTATGTGCTGCTGAAGTGAGCACTATAATGGAATGCTTAAATGGTGTATCTAATGCTAGTACCAACATCAATAAACATATGCTAATTTTCTCTTCCCCTGTTTCCTTTCATTTTTTTGTTGCAGTATATTGTCAGACACAAATTACATACATCATATAACGTATTTTATTCCACCCTCATCCATATATTCCTTTTAGTCTTCAATCTAGAATTAAGTATATAAAATGTCTACTGTCACTCCTTTTGTTGTCATTGCCCCTACTGTCTCTTGGTTGGATGAAATTAATCTTCTAATAGATTCCTCAAGGAAGGGCTCATAGGTACACAACTCCTTGAGCTCTCGCATATTTTTTTGAGCTCTTGCATATTTAATCCTTTCATGTAACCTTGGTAGGAACAGTTTTGCTGTTTATCTTTGTTCACAGTTACATCTGAGTATTCTGAAAATGTTGATCTCTTTCTCAAATTGTTCTTATTCTCCATAAATACATGTGATGGAGCACGGCCAATACCTTGGTGGAATGTGCTATTTATTTTTTCACTTACAGGAAAGTTGAATTGAAGATGTTCTCTTATATTTATCCTAAGAGCATGGATATTTATAGTTTTATTTTTCTTTCTTTTTTTTTTTTGGAGGAGTGGGGAGGACATGTTGCAAGATTTATATTCATACCACCATCATTACCTCAGTCATATATTACCATTACAATAATAAAGAAAATACGTAAGTGACATTATTTTGCTACCAAATATGGAGATAAATATAAAATTCCTAGGTCATTGTCGAATTAGCAGAGTATTTTGTATTGTGGCGTGCTGGAGATAGTGACACCACTGTTTGTTTCTTTTTGCTTATGCAGCAATAAGGCCAATGCATCCCATGTAGTTGAGCTTAATGAATGCTTACTGACTGAATAAATTCTAGCTGCTGCTGCATAATTAGTCAAAGCCATAATCCTAGGGTTTATTCATGTAAAATCAATCCAGAACACCAGAAATGATGTTTGGAAAATGTTCTTTTTTTTGGCTGTGTAATTTTAGATGTGTGCCAAAAACCTAACAGTCACTGAAAAAAGGGAATCATGGAAGTCCAATGACTGATTGTGTTCTCAGTTTGTGCTATATACAGGTAAGGCTCTTTATTACAGCTATGCATAGGCCTTCATTATCTACCTAACTGCTTTGAGGCAGCCTCCCTCAAGGTGGACTATTCCAAATCTCAAAGGAGAGGAAGGACCACTTTAAAGTAAAGAAATAACTCTATCATTTTGTTCTTTCAAAGTCTTACTACTCAGTAAAGAATGATGCTCAGATGAGAAGCATCAATATCACTGAAGAATTTATCAAAATCACAAAATTTCAGGTCACTTCCCAGACCTACTAAATTTGAATCTTTATTTTACTCAAACCCCAGGTAATTCATATGCTCAATAAAGTTTGAGAAGCACTGCTTTATATGCACTGAAAAAAAAAAAAACCTCTAATAAAAGATAAAGGGGTGCCTGGGTGGCTCAGTCAGTTGGGCGTCCGACTCTTGGTTTTGGCTCAGGTTATGATCTCAAGGTCCTGGAATTGAGCTCCATGTCAGGCTCCACGCTCGGCAGGGACTATGCTAGAGATTCTCTCCCTCTGTCATTCCCCCCACTCACACTCTCTCTCTGTCCCTCTCTCTAAAATAAATAAATAAATCTATTAAAAAATATAAAGAAGGAAGAAATCAGAGTTGTTTACAACGAGTTGAATCTAGTCATAGGATATTTAACCAACATCAAGCAAAAGGATGGAGGGTTGAAGTAGAGCACATTTAGACACTAACTGCAGACTCAAAAGTCAAAGCAGCTGAAAAAGGGACAAGTTTTTCCATATCTAGATATCTTTTCCTAGAATCTATAATTATACATTTGCTTGAGATTCTTAGATCTATAGAAGACAGAGATTTTCATTCTGGACCTACAAATAGAAAGCTATACAAACTTGAAAAAATTAGTCTCTGAGCATCAATTTTCTTATATGTGAAATAAAATGGTTGGCTAACTATTATTAGTTTGACAATAATGTGAATTTTGTCCTTTACAAAAAAGAAAAATCTACTAACTCATACCATATTAGAAATGATGAAGTTCTTCCTTTTTCCCCTTATTCCTTCTTTCCATGTCTAGGAAAGAAGTCTTAAGGGCAGTGAACATCTCATTTATTTTTAAATCTTCAGAATCAAGCATAAGAATGCCTCATGGAGAGTTCTCAAATGATTTTGGGTGATCAAATTGATACCACACAATCACTAATGTTGGAGAATTCAGGCATTTCTTACTCAGTAGATATCTGGTGACCTCCTTTAATGATAGCTTTTTTTCCCAAGTGTTAATTCAATTCTGGATGTTTACTAAAAGTTTACAACAAGCTAAGGTATAAAAGATACTGTTCTGGCTTAAGACTATTAACATACAACCCATTCTGTTAATTTTTGTTTTCTTTTGAGAATATTTCATTTTGTACAAATGTACAACAAATGTCTTCAATGAAAAATGTTTACAAAAGACATGAATTTGCTGTTTTGTTACTTGCCTATATTTAGGCATAAATGGAAATACTGTTCCATTGATAATTTGTTAAAATTTAACTACAATAAAAAATAAACATTAGTAAATGAAATCACTACATAAATAAATATATAAATATTTCAGATGCTAATTATTGACTTCCCTACAAATACTTGTTAGTATAGATTGTTTCTAAAATGTGGACTAGATGCATGTAGAATGATAAGTATCTTAGGTCCTACAGTCAAACTTGAAGTGTTATACTGATATATATCAAAGAAGCAAAGTATTTTAACTTATATGTACATGTATCTGTATTGATATTTCAGGATGATCTGTAAAATGCCTAATTTTATTACAATAGTGATACAGCTACTAACACATAAAAATTTAATATAATGAGCTGTACGGTAATCAAATGAAATAGCTTAGAATCACTAATTATCCTGTTGTGGTTGTAGGCTTGAGGTCCATCTGCTTCTTAATATCCTGAAAATGGGCAAAAATATGGAAGTGCATTTATTTGACAGTAAAAATATCAGATTTCATTTTCAACATAAAAATAGGACACTCAGAATGAAGGGTAAATTTGTTAGTTTTATTATGAGAAAAAAAATGAAAGTACTAAAATAAACTTTTTCTCCAACTTTGCAATTCATACCAATGTGTCCAGTAGTAGGACTGAATTTTGATGCCCTCAAACAGACATAACCAGAAATTCTAATAGGAAAAAAGAAGAAAATTTGGATGCTTCATTAATAATTAGAATGTACTCTTACAATGTAACCAGAATCAGGGTTCAAAAATAATTCATATTTTAATTAACTTCTTAAATATTTGCATGCAAGTCCAGCAGAAATTGATCTTCAAAGACATACTGCATCAGTATTCTCTAAATATTACTGTGGAGAGGTTTAATAAGTTTATGGTTATTATAAGGCTGGAAGTTATAGTTAATTACTTCTTCTCTTTTGCAACCCATTAATAGTTCATGAAAATAAATCAGTCCTTTTCCATATGCATGCATTATCACCAAGCTCAGCGATTTACTGATTACAAGGATAGAACTGAAAAGATAAGAACTGAACCTCACATTAGAGATACAAATCTCTCTCCTGCCTCCACTTCCCACCTCTTATGCCTGAAATTTATACTAGGTTAAAAGTTAAAACTTTAGGGGATTTTTTTTGTTGTTTTGTTCTCATTCTGAATGCTCACAAATGGGGATAGTAAGATTTAAAAATTACGTTTTAGCAACACTTCTTTTAATTTTTTGCTACATTTTTGTCAGCCGTGGAAGAAAAATCTTTATGATTTCACCAAAATTCAAATGCATTTCTCCTTGCCCTCAGCATTTCACCATAGCTGCTACACTATTTGTTTCTTTTGACTGCTTTATTATTTCACTTTCTCTTGGCTAACTTAATGTTTGTGCATGCACATGCTTATGTGTTTGTGCCTAAACAACAAAATAATCAAAGGATGAAGATCAAGATTCAGTTGCTCAAATTACTGCTCATCCGAAGTTAGAAAGTAATAGACAACCTTTCCATCTCTAAATGTGTTGTGGAATTCCCACAGAGATGTGAAGAAAATGATGTACATCTGTAAAGGTAATTAAGAGATCTGATGCAGCTAGAACAACAAAATCATTCTAATTAAAGACATGAAAAGAAACAGAATCATTTTTTGTTTTTTTTTTTCAAAAAAATATGCCTCCACAAAGAAAACAAAAACATCAATTTGAAAAGATATATGCACCTCTATGTTTATTGCAGCATTATTTATAACAGCCAAGATATGAGGGCAGCCTAAGAGCCCATCAATAGATGAATGAAAAAAAAATGTGGAATTTTTCTCAGTCATTAAAAAAGAATGAGATCTTGCCATTTGTGACAGCATGGGTGGACCTAGAGAATATCATAGTAAGTGAAGTAAGTCAGAAACAGAAAGACTAATATATGACTTCGCTTATATGTGAAATCTAAAAAACAAACAAATGATCAAAGAATGGACTCTTAATTACAAGGAACAAACTGGTGGTCGCCAGAGAAGAGGTGGATAGCGGATGGGCAAAATAGATAAAGGGGATTAAGAAGTAAAAACTCCCAGCTATATAATAAATAAGTCACAAAGATGAAAAGTAAAGCATAGGGAATATAGTCTTTAATATTACAATAATGTTGTATAGTGACAAATGGTGACTACACTTCCTGTGTATAGAACTTTCAAAACAATATGTTGTACACATGAAACTAATATAATATTGAATGAAATTACACTAAAAAAGAATATGGCCCATCCTGTGATGGTATAATTAGCTCAAATTTTGATTCATTTTTTTTTTACCACATGATTCCATTTATATAACATTCTTCAAAATCATAGAAATGGTGAAGAGATTGCTAGTTGCCAGAGGGCAGAGGGTGGGGGAGTGGGGAGGCAAAGGGTGTTGTCATAAAAGGATAATAGGAGGAATCCTTGTAGTGACAGAAATGTTCTGTAAATGGACTGTATCATTTTCTTATGCGTGGCTTGAAACAAGGTGTAGGAGAATTTGTAACCTCCTGCTTCAAGTTTATTGGAATGACCTTGTGATTAAATCTAGATCTTTGTTAAAGGAAAGTTATGTATTAAAAGACTATGAAACTAAATATTATACGGAGACTGTCCTTTTTTGAAAAAAAAAGATTTTATTTATTTATTTGAGAGAGACAGAGTGTGAGTGAGTGGGGGAGAAGGTGGGGGAGAGAGAGAGAGAGAGTCTCAAGCAGACTCTGTGCTGAGCATGGAACCTAACACAGGGCTTGATCTCATGACCCTGAGATCATGACCTGAGCCTAAATCACGAGTCAGACACTTAACCAACTGAGACACCCAGGAGCCCCAAGGAAACTGTCCTTTTGAAGGGTGGTAATACAGCCCTGATTTTGTAGGGCATAAAGCTTTCACTAACTATACCCACAGCAGAACCTTGGATCCGCTAATTTATAGTGAAAGTATATTAGAGAGATAGTACCTATAATAGACAAGTGATCTTAATGGTTGATAAAAATTTATGTTATGTATTTTACATAGTTACCTTTTTACTTCAACCAATTCATCCCTGTTATTTTTCAAATGTATAAAGTGCAGCAACATTCATTCACACACATGCATGTGCACACATGCACACAAACACACACACACAAACTTTAGGCTTCACACAGGTTCCCTTTTCAGTCATTACCTAATTCATTAGGGACCTTGGAAACACTGGGTTCAAAAGCTTCTGTAATTCTTTTCTAGATTTTTCTCATTTATTTAAATAAAGCCTCAGTGATGAACTTATTTATGCACAGAAGTTTCTCCCTTCTATTCCTAGGTTAATGGCAATATAAACTTCAATGTCATCTGCATATATATGACAACTGAAGTCAGCAAGTTTTGTTATTCTCTTTTTTCATGTCGATAGCATTGATTTATGTGTACACTACCTTCACGCATAAACTCCACTTAGCCACCAAAGATAGCATTTCCATTGGACATTCCATTAACAGCACCCCATTTTAACCAAGTTAATATTAACTAGGATTAAACATTAAAATTATAGCATAGAGCAAGGCCTCCTGAGCTTTGGGGTGACACCTGATTATGGGATTTCTTGAGTGATTTGTATGAAAACAATACCTGCAGCAATTAAAGATGCAAAAATGTTGCCTTTATAAAGCTATGGATGCTGACTCAGAGGGATGAAATGAAAGAAAATCTATTCTTTCTCTTTATATTGTGACCATACATTTGTTAACTTTAGAGTGGATAAAATATTCTAAAATTTTCAAATTAAGATATACAATATAAATATTAAGATTCATGGATTTCTCTTCAATGAAGCACATAAACAAAGTTAACAGATGGGGTGACAGCCTGGACTTTGATATTTACAACATCTACAACTGACAAGGGATTAGCATCAGGAA
This sequence comes from Callorhinus ursinus, assembly GCF_003265705.2. Lineage (NCBI taxonomy): Eukaryota > Metazoa > Chordata > Mammalia > Carnivora > Otariidae > Callorhinus > Callorhinus ursinus. Next base: position 3,537,906 of record NW_027397065.1, read on the forward strand.
TTTAGGAGGAACTTTTGCAAAACAACTATGGAGACAGGAAAAACAACAGGAAATTAAGCAAAGAATATGAATATGCTGAGAAATTAAGCTAGAAAATTCAGGTTAAATTAAAACTAAACTAATAAATTCACACTAATGGAAATTCATATTAATACAATAATGAGGCAATGTTTAAGATGAACTGGTTGGCAAAGAAGTAAAAGATAATACCAAGGTTAGTGATCTGGGATACAGGCAGAGCTGTAAATTGGAAAAAATGTTGCAGAACTTGGTGAAGTTAGTTAGGGAGCATACGTTAATGTTCCAGAAATCCATTACTGGACATTTGCCACCAGATAATATCTCTCATTGGTGTATACAGGAACATGAATATGCTCATTTTCATAGGGGCAGAAATTACATATAGGAAAATCTAGGTATCTATTTTTAGGGGAAAAAATAAGTGGGATTCTGTGGATATATTCTATGTAATACTGTCTATGCAAGAGTTAAAAGCAGCATACAGTGACTAGAACATATCTTAAATTTGTTAAATCTATTTTTTAACCATTATAGTAGAAACCCTATTTTTGTTTGTTTGTTTTTTGTTGCTCTTTTGATTTCTTCATCTTTGCCCTAAAACTATTGAATTGCTTTGATATATTTAGTATTTTTTATAACTTTTTTTTTTACTGTCTTCGTATTTGTCTTCATTTTTATGGTCCTTCTCTTGAAATATGGCTAATTTTAATAAATTTCTTGTGTTTTAAATTATTAAAAAGCTACAGTTAGGGGCGCCTGGTTGGCTCAGTCATTGGGCATCTGCCTTTAGCTCAGGTTGTGATCCCAGGGTCCTGGGATCAAGTTCCGCATGGGGCTCCCTGCTCAGTGGGCAGTCTGCTTCTCCCTCTCCCTCTGTCTGCTGCCTCCCCTGCTCCCCTGCTCATGCTCTCTGTCAAATAAATAAACAAATAAAATCTTTAAAAAAAATAACTGCTGTTAAATGTAGATTTATTAATGTAATTTAATTTATACTTCCTATATACCTTTCTTTTTACATTTTTTCTAAACTTTATACTTTTATTTTTTTCTCCTTTTCTGCATATTTTGAATTGATTGATTACTCCACTTTTCCTCTACTAGCTTGAAAGTTATATATCCTATTTCTATCAATTGTGTTGTTGAAATTTTAAAATGCATATTCAGCCAGGTTCAAAGATAATTACTATCATTTCCCACCTCCTGAAAAATACAGTAATCTTTAATGGTCCTGTGAACTATGTGTATTCTTAACCCATGTTATGTTCATCTCATTTGCTTTTTTACTTCAAAGTTAGACATAATTATGATAGTGTTTTACAGCTGTTGATATTTAAACCATGTTTATAGTTTTTTTCTTACCATTTACCTTGCATCTCAGATTATTTTAGGTATCATTTTGCATTTTCCTCTTCCCTGAGGACATGCTATAGAATTATTTTGTTTTTTTAGTTTTTAGTTTGCATTTTACCCTCTTGACCATAAACAATACTTTCTTGCCTATAAAGGGCAAATTTGCAGTGATTTTTGATGTGAAAATGTTGGGGTTCAAGAGCAAGCAGTCAAAAAAGAATTCTTGAGATGTCTTCGGTGCTAAAAGGTGGCTTTATTAAAGCATGGGGATGGGGCCGGTGGGAAGAAAGAGCTGCACTGGGGTTGTGAGGAGTGGCTGATAATATATATACACTTTCAAGTTGGGAGGGGGTTAGGGATAGCATAAGTCTCTAAGGAATTTGGAAGCAAGGTTTCCAGGACCTTGAGGGGGTGGCTGTTTTTGGGAAAAGGTCATTTACTACTGTCCAGTAAAACCTGAGTCATGAGACTCTTCAGATGTATATCAGTTGGCCATGTGCTTGGAGGACGATTGCTAACATCTATCTTGGGGGGAATTAAGATAAAGGAATTTTCCAAAAGAATTTTTATATGTTAAAGGAGACTTACAGGATCCTAGAGGTCGGGCTAATGTAAAGCTAAGGTTCCTTTTGCCCTTAGCAAAGTATTAACATCGAGGCAGTTGAGTTCCTAGAGGAAGGTCACTCTGCCTGTCTCAAGGACCTATCAACAGGCTGTAAGTTGTAAGGAAATTTCATTTTTTTCTAAATCTTTTGCCTTTGTTCTCCACATCAATAATTTTCTCTAAGTATTTTGAAGCTATTATTCCATTCTGTTTTCTTTACATATTTATTGTTAAAATATGTCCTGTGTGAATTCCACACATGTAATTTTTTATCTTTCCACATATAATTTCTTCTTTCTCTTTGATTATTTTTAAGATCTATTTTTTGGTAAGTTTTTGTTACACTAAATTATCTTTATATTGTATCTAGCTTGATGTGGGCTAATTATACGATTATACTATGTCTTTGTTGGGATAATCAGTGACATCAGCATCTAAAAAATTTGGTTTTTGAAATTTTTTTAAAATTTTTTATTTAAATTCAATTTAGTTAACATATAATGTATTATTAGTTTCAGGGGTAGAATTTAGGGATTCATAAATTGCATATAATACCCAGTGCTCATTACATCAAGTATCCTCCTTAATGTCCTTCACCCTGTTACTCTATCTCCCAACCACCTCCCCTTCAGCAACCCTCAGTTTGGATCCTATACTTAAGAGTCTCTTCTGGTTTGCCTCCCTCTCTGTTTTTATCTTATTTTATGTTTCCTTCCCTCCCCCTATGTTCATCTGTTTTCCAAATTCACAGAGGACAAAATCAATATGGTCATTGTAATACATTCAGAAGAAACAAGTAAAATGCAGCACCTATTTATGATTAAAAAATAAAAGTAAGAACAGTAGGAAGAGTGAAAAAATCTTCAATCTGATAAAGATCATTTTGGAAAAAAATATAAAAACAAAGAAACAAAAAGCCATGGTTAACATCATCCTTAATGGTTAAAGACTACATGCTTTCCCTCTAATATTGAGAAAAAGACAAAGATATCCACTAACAACTTCTATTTAACATTGTTCTGGAGACTATAACAAGTCCAATAAGGTAACGGAATGGAATAAATAAATGAAGGAAAGACATGCATTTTGGATATATAAAAATTGTGTATTTACATATAAACATTTTACTTTTAGGAGGAAAAGGGGAATGGAGATTATAAATGAAGGGTAATATCAAATAATAGAAAAAAAAGACTTGACATTGACCAAGGATTGTAAGAATAATTAACTCAATGATATAAGCTACTTATCAAGCATATGAAAAGATACTCAGCATCATTGATCATGAATGGAATGCAGATTAAAATCACAGTTTGATACTGCTACAAACATACCACGATAAAAAAAAAATGCTAAAATGACTGATACTATCCAATGCTGACAAGAATGGAGAAGTAACGAACTCTTACACTTTCTTGGTGTGGATGACATTATTACAAGCCTTTGGAAAACAATTTGTCAGTTTCTTATAAATTTACACATACAACCCAGTAATTCCACCCAAAAGAAACACAACCATAAAATGTTCTTTATCCTCAATAGCCAGAAACTAAAAACATCTCAGATATACATGAACAGGTGAACATATAAACAAACATATGTATGTGTGTGTACATGCTTGTATATGAGTAGTTTTGATGCTCCAAAGGACCTGGCTGTAGCCAGGCCAATGATCTTATCCAGTCATAACTTCTTTCCTTGGCAACTAAACCCAGGTGCAGAGGCTCTTCATAAGCAAGACTGTTAGAATTTTTGGACACACATCTGATTTAACCACAACAATGAGAAAAACCTGATTTTTAATAAACATTGACTATAAAAGAAAGTAGCTGCTAGGTCTGCTCAATTAAAAATAATAATTCATTTGGATTTTTTTCATTTTTTTATTTGGATTTTTTTCATTTTTTTATTTGGATTTTAATAGAGACATAGTACCAATTATTAATAGAAAATAAATATCAATAGATTATTAAAAATATACTGATGACAAAAAAGCTTTGTCATGAAAAGCTCCCTCATGAATAATTAATTTTCTTATAAAAAGAGTAATCATTTTTATAGATTTTTAAAATAATGTGAGATGAAGTTAATTTAGACAATTATGAATCATAATTAATTATGGTGGTACATTTAGGCTATAGTTTCTGAATCTTTAAATTTAGTAAACTGAGCTAAACATTGGGTATTCCTAACTACACAGGTAGCCAACTTCTCCCTTAACATAATGGAATATTGAAGAGAATATAAAAACAAATATATAAGATTTGAAGAAATCCTCAGTAACACAGAGTCAAACACTCTGCAGGATTCAGTGACTATTGTCCTGTTCACACTCAAAGCTAAGCAACTGACAAGACATAGATAATATTCCACATAGACACCCAAATATTTTTGAAATTGACAGGAAAAATAAGAGTACCTCAATTACTAAAATGAAACTGTTGAGATAAGATGAATGTATCATGCGGTATATGAATATGAGCATTTGAAAGAAGACTAAAACATATATCTTTTTTAATATGTAAAATGTATACAATCTAAATAGAAGTGGGATTCAACATGATGAATTGACAGTAGGAAAAAGACAAGACAAAGTATGAGGGGCAAGGGATTTGATAGCCAGAACTTGAAGGTTTTCCAGACCCAGATACATGATAATTTTGAAACCCCAGTTGTTATGCCTGTGGGAGGCACCTAACTATAAAATACTCTAAATGTCGTCAATAGAGTGAGAGACTGAACTGTTCCAACCAATCTTCAGGTAATTATTAGAAGACCAATGGTCTTCAGAACCAGAATCAGGAGGTCAGAGTGGGATGGGGGACTTCATTTCACTGAAAGCATAGCATCTAGAGACAGCTGCCTACAGTAAAAGGAAAATGAGAACAGAGAATAGTGGCAATGGATTTAAGAAAACCCAGTTGCCCTCCTTTTAGGAGTACTTATAGGGTAAGGGTTATGTGAGATTATCTTATATAAGGAGTAAGGACTTCAAGACCTAGCATAGAAAATGGAGTAATACCCGCTCATCACCTCAAACATCACTTTACTTTGCCCCCAAATGAGCTTGACTGCAACAGTGAATAATGAACACCCAGGTATTAGTAGACCGTCCTTCCCCTTCTTGAATCCAAGTATTTTACAAATGTTCCATTTTCCAGCATGAAGGATAAAGTATGAAAATATAAAAGGAAAAAAAAAGTCTACAAGTGCAAACATGCAATGTGAGAAAACGACATTTTAAACACAGTGCCATACAACCTTACTATCTGGAACTGAGGATATTTTCACACCCTCATCCGACCTCATCCACTGTAGTCCTTTGCTTCCTTCTGCTACTTACATGGGTCCTCCTTTCTCTTCTTCCCACCTCATTTTTCGAGTTTTCTACTAGCACCCTCTCTGTCTGATAGAATTCTCAGGATTAGAACTCCTCAATTCCAAAAGATGACTACCTGAAAATGTAATGAAGTCACTACATTTGTGTTTGGATGTAATCTCTGGCCATTAAGTCACGGTTTGGGCTGCCATTTCTGTATCTATTTTGCTCCAGATACCTAATAATTGCCCTTTCCTCAAGAGAGCTCTACCTTAAAATAGGTATTTTCCATCATTTTACAAGCTTTTAAATTATAAACTATTATTAAAGATAATATTGATCATTCCAGGTATCATATACTCTTTGTTCCTTAAAACTTTTTAAAAATGTGATATAACAGACATATATTAGTTTCAGTTGCACAAGCTAATGATTAAATATTTGTATACACTATGAAATGATCACCACAGTAAGTCGGTTATCATCTATCACCATAAGTCACAATTTTTTTTCTTATGATGAGAACTTTTAAGATTTACTCTCTCAGCAACTTTCAAATATATAATATTATTTGACCATAGTCATCATGCTGTTCATTAAATCCTCATGACTATTTATTTTATAACTGGAAGTTTGTACCTCTTCACCTCCTATACCCATTTTGCCCACCACACAACCCTCCTCCCCTATGGCAACAAACAATCTGTCTTCTGTAATTATGAGTTTTATTTTTTGTTTGTTCATTTTTATTTGTTTTTAGATCCCATATATAAGTGAAATCATATAACGTTCGTCTTTTTCTGTCTGACTTACTTCACTTAGTATAATGCCCTCAAAGCCCATCCATGTTGTTGACAAATGAAAAGACTTCATTTATTTTATGGCTGAATAGTATTCCAGTGTGTGTGTGTGTGTGTGTGTGTGTGTGTGTGTGTGTGTGTATCTCACATCTTTATCCATACATCCATCAGTGCACACTTAATTTGTTTCTATATCTTGGCTATTATAAATAATGCTGCAATGAACATATATCTTTTCGAATGAGTGCTTTTATTATCTTCAGATAAATACCCAGAAGTGGAATTGATTGATCACATAGTAGTTCTATTTTTAATTAAGAAACTTCCATACTGTTTTCCCACCCACAGTGCATGAGGGTTCCCTATTCTCCACCCTTGCCAACACTTGTTATTTCTAATCCTTTTGATGATATCCATTCTAGCAGATGTAAGATGATATCTCATTTATGCTTTGATTTGCATTTCCCTGGTGATTAGTGATGTTGAGCATCTTTTCATGTGCCTGTTGTCTATTTGTATGTCTTCTTTGGAAAAAATGCCTATACAGATCTTCTGCCCATCTTTTAATTTTTTTTTTTTGCTATTAAGTTTAGTAAGTTCCATATATATATTTTGAGTATTAATCCCTTGTTGGATATACAACTTGCAAATATTTTCTCTCATTTGGTAGGTTGCCTTCTCATTTTGTTGATGGTTTCCTTTGCTGTGCAGAAGCATTTTAGTTTGAGGTAGTCTCAGTTGTATATTTTTGCTTTTGTTGCCTCTGCTTTTGGAGTCAGATCCAAAAAAATCACAAAGACCAATGTCAAGGATTGACTGCCTATGATTTCTTCTAGAAGTTTTATGGTTTCAGGTCTTACGTTCAGGTCTTTAATCTATTTTGAGTTAATTTTTTTATTATTATTATGTACAGTTAGCCAACACTTTGAGTTAATTTTTGTGTATGATTTAAGACACTTCTAGTTTCATTCTTTTGCATACAGCTGTCCAGTTTTTCCAGCACTATTTATTAGAGAACGTCCTTTCCCTATTGTATAATCTTGGCTCCTTTATCATAAATTACAGACCACATATATATGGCTTATTTCTGGGCTCTCTATTCTGTTCCATTAATCAAAGTGTCTATTTTTATGCCAATACCATACTGTTTTGATTATTATAGTTTTGTATAGTTTGAAGTCAGGGAACATGATTCCTCCAATTTTGTTTTCCTTGCACAAGATTTTTTGGCAGTTCCAGAGTGTTTTGTGGTTCCACATAAATTTTAAGATTATTTTTTCTATTTCCATGAAAAATGCCTTTGGAATTTGAGAGGGATTGCATTGATTCTGTATTGCTTTGGGTACTATGGACATTTTAACAATATTAATTCTTCCAGTCCATGTGAAAGGATGGTTCAACATCCACAAATCAACCACCGTGTCTTGAACCTTTGTGATTGCTTAAGCAGGTCATTTTATTCTTGATAGGTCCCAGCTGAGGGTGTGCCAAAACCTGTCAGTGTCAGGGAGGAATCTCAGACAATACCTAGTTTCAGGCTAACTGGAAGGCAAACCCTTAGGCAGCAGCTATCAAAGTGTATGTATATATATATGGAATATATATATTCCATCCTGTGGAACTGTAAATCATAAACACTACTCGCCTCCAGACCAGGCAATCTGCAGGTGTCCTCTATGTAACAGGTGTAAAAACTGGGGCTCTACATAAGTGTGTAACCTCCTTCCTGGGCAGTACTGATGAGCTTTAGTGAGCCCAAAGGAAAGCCCAAAGTTGGCATCCCCCAGCCTATGTTCCCTGAGAGAACTTTAGAAGCCTCTAGATGCGTGGCAAACTTGAAGCATATCCCTCAGTCTGAAGCTCCAGGACAAATAAATAGGCCTTTTTCATGGGAATAATGGGGTACATTTCATTCTGCTACCTGAATTATTCAGTGCCCTGTGGGTGGTATGCTGACAAGGACTGTCTTGGGTTGTTTCAGTTCCTTGGTGCCCAGAAATGCAAGCCCTGCCCCTTACAACAAGAGTCAGGTGAAAAAGGGCATCTCCTGTGTAGACCGCATGTGCCCACCAGCTTTAGCAAAGCAGAAGGAGAATAGCTTTAGTGAGGCATTGGGAGAATCCTGTGGCTGCATGCGCTTGCCAGCGCTAGCAAGGTAGAAGAAGAGTGCAAAAATGGCACCTGCCAGTACCTCCGTCCAGGAGAGAGTTACGACAGGCCCCTGTCCCTCTACGAGATGCTTTAAGATTAGCAAACAAATCTCAAAAGCACTTTTCAAACCGCTGCTTTTGTTTGAGGCCCCAGGGTGAATCTGGGTGAAAATGCTTTAAGAGCAGAAACGTAGTTCCCTACAGCCCTGTGAGTAAGCCTCAGTGGTTTTGAAAACCAGACATTTGGGGGGCTTGTCTCTCTGGGACAGGTCTCAATGGCTGGGGTGCCTGATGTGAGGCACAAACCCTTGGCTCCTCAGGAAGAAGCTCATATTCGTGAGCTCCCTCCTGATTATGCGTCGCCACACCCTGGGTGAGGTTTTTTGTGAGGCCATTCCTCTGCCTCTTCTAACCATCCTGATGTGCCTCCTGTCCTTTGTTGTGGAACGGCTGTTCAGCTGCTGTTGAGATCTTTTTCACAGGTAACTGTTCCATAGGTACCTACAGATTTGGTGTGTCTGTGGGAGGAGGTGGGTTTAGGATTTTCCTACACCACCATCTTTTGACTGCCTCCTTAACAGTACAGAAAGCAAAGAGCCAAACTAGCCCATTCTTCCCAATCTACTAGGATAGAGTTCCATAAATAGAACTCAGCTAATTAACAACCCATCATCCAGTACTTTATATTGATGCTTATTCAGTGCTAGGAACTCTGTCAGATATTGGAAATACACTGGTAACGAGATACCTACAATCCTTAAAAAGTTGCATAGGCATTACATAAATAATACCCCCCAAATATTTAAGGAACAATTATAGTAGGTGATACAGAGAAATACAGGATGTTAAAAAATAATAGATGATAAAAGATACTTTCCCGGAGATAACATTGGTGAATCTAATTTTTAATCCTATAACCCATATTCTAGTCACATTTAAATTACTTACAAAAAGTGAATTATGGCCAGTCAGTAGTAGCAGCACATTTTATACTTTATACACTTCGGCTGTATTTACATAACACAGAATGAATTGGAAACAGCAAGTATGCAGTAAAATTTATGGGTATCCTGTCAAATTGGGTAATTTAGCTTCAAAACACAGGTACTGAAACTACTGGGCAATTATCAAATATTTCCTTTATTTCATAGAAAGCTAGGCAAAATAACAGGATCATTACTAAAATACTTCTTTTAAGAGAAATATAAATTCCCTACTTGATATATCATATTTTATCCAAAGATTTCTGGATGACTTAAAAGTATTTTATAAACACATCAATTTATTCCCATTTTAAAATTAAAGAATCACAAGCAGCAATTTTCAGCTTACCCCAAGTTGCCATCGGTAGCACCATAAAGTTTAAATGAAAATTTGAAACAATTGTGTGTACCATGCACTGCTTTATCCCTAGTATTTATCTTTAATGTAAAACACACTGGTAAATACAAATTCTTGGTGACAAATACCTTCTCTCAGTAAAATTCAGGATGAATTAACTTAACTGATTCTCCTAAACATTCTGTTACTTCCTCTATATTGTTGTTTTTTTACATGTAAAAAGTATGCCCTTTTAATTATGATTTGTATATAGTAACAGAACCAAGTAGATGCATAATGAGGAAATGACAGCCTTGCCGATAGAGTCTGATCTCCTAACATTAAGTTCCAAACTCCATTCTTCACAGATCTCCTGTTCTAGAAACATGACAAAACACCATTCTTTCATGTTTTTCCTTAAAAAAGATTATGTGTTTTACATTTATTGTTTAAGGAGATATTTTAGTTGTTACTTATGTTAATTATCCATAAACACATTAGATAGATAGATAGATAGATAGATAGATAGATAGATAGATACATGCTAATTATACCAATAGCACAAACACACAATATGTTTATTTACTCCATATGCATAGGAACCTGGATTTGTAAATAATAAATGTGTTTGATAGAGAACTTACGGAATAGGTGGAATTTATCCTGCAGGTGTTTTTGTTTCTTCTTGTTTTCAGTTAACCTATGAATATATAAGGAAATTACTCAGACCAAGCAAATAAAAGGATGCAACAGGGAGAGCCTCATTCAATAAATATATACGGTGATATTATCTCTGCTGGTACATTAGCCCAAATAAACTTTGATATCACTTTAGAAACAAGTAACAGAAAATTTCTAGAAACACATTTTAAAAAACAAGACTCATGAGATGTTACACTTGCTACTCTGGAAAGCAGTTTACTTGAAATACAACTATATATAACTCTAATGTCTTGTATTTGTAAGTTTCAAGTATTTTATATATTTTTTTCTCATCTTTACAGACACATTATTAAGAAAGAAAAGATCTATTCTTATCCATATAGCTAGTTAAGCAGTTGCTTCTTGAGTAAAAATTTGTTCTATTTTGGTGCCACCATGTTTTATAAAACAGTTTGAAAAGAGTGGCAATACTCATGTTGCCATGCCAAACATATAAAAATCTCTATTGAGGTAAATTACCCCCATTCATTTATTTCATTAATGAAAGTAACCTACATATGTTCACACAGGTAAAATATAAAGACTGTGGCATATAGATATTTTATCTCTATAATTCAATGAGGTTTAATGAACACATACACACATCATCAACAACCTAATTAAGATAAACATTTCCATCATTCCAGAGAATTCCCTCGTGTTCACTTCACTTAGTGCCCAATCCCCCTAGGAAATCACTGTTATGATTTCCATCACCAGAAATCAGTTTTAAGATTTGTTTTAAAATTTAATATAAATGAAATCATATAGTGCATACTAATATGTGCCTGTTTCTCTTATAAAACTTAAAAGTTTTTGACATTCATCATTGCTCTTGCATATTTTGTTTGGTTTCTTTTAAACTGTTGAGTAGGCTAGGATTCCACCATATAAATCTAGAAAAATTTATCTTCCCATTCTTTAGGTGATGGACATTTGGGTTGTTTCCACTTGAAGGTTATTAAAACATACCTATAATGCATATTCATTTATAATTTTATTCATTCCACTTAACTTGAACTTTTTTACTCTATTCTGCTTTTTAAGTCAGAAATTTAGAAAATTGATTTAAATTTTTTTTAGTTTTTGAATAGAAACACACCAAAAAATTTCCCCTGAACATTGTTTTCACTACCTCCCACAAAATGTAATATATTATATTGTCATTATCATCCAGTTGAAAATAATGTCCCTTGTGATATCTATTTTAACCTAGGGAATATTTAGATGTGTGTGGTTAATTTTCAAATACATGAATATCTTACTTTTTGTTAATAATTACTAATTTTCTTCTATATGGTCAATAAATATGTACTCTGTAATATAGCATTTTTTTGATATTTAATGAGACTACTTTTATGGCCTACTTGGTGGTTATTTTTGTTGAAAATTCCATGTTTGCCCTAAAAAATGTATATTTTGCTGTTTTGGGGTGATGTGTTCTAAAAGTATCAATTAGGGCACTTGTGACGAGCACCAGGTGTTGTATGGAAGTGTTGAATCACTGCATTGTATACTTGAAACCAATATTACATTGTATGCTAACTAGCTGGAATTTAAATAAAAACTTTTTAAAAGCGCATTTGTTTTTAGTGTTTTGTTGAAATCATCTAGTTCCTTACTGATTGTTCTGAACATTCTATATAGCTACTTACTGTATGCATGTTTTACCTATTAAAATAATTTCTATAATTTGGAACTATGTACATATATCTCTTCTTTTTTTTAAGTTTTACTGTATGTATTTTTCTAACTTTGATATTGAGTACCACCTGTTTCATTTCTGATACCGGTTATTTGTGTGCTCTCTTTCTTTTTCCTGATAAGTATGTCTAAATGTTTGTAACAGTCTTCTTAAGGATACAACTATTATGTTCAGTAATTTTCCTTATTTTCTCTTTTCACAGATTTCTGCTCTATTTTTTTTATTTTTTCTACTTTCAGTTCCATTTTTTTTATTTAGCTTTTTTAAAAAGTATTTTTAGAGCAGCTTTTGGTTCAGAGCAAAACTCAGAAAAATGCAGAGATTTCCCATAATAAACATTCATGCCTCCCCAAGTATCAACATCTCCCACCAGACTGGTACATCTGTTACAACTGGTGAATTCACAATTGACACATCATAATCAATCAAAGTCCATAGTTTATATAAGAATTTACTCTTGGTGTTGTACATCCTGTGGATTTGGACAAATGTATAACATATATCCACTATATGGTATCATAAGGAATAGTTTCACTGCCCTAAAAATCCTCCGTGTTTTGCTATTCATCCCTTTATTCCCCCCAACACTTGGCAGCCACTGATCGTTTTACTGTCTCCATATTTTGCCTTTTCCAGAATGTCATATAGTTTAAATCACACAATATGTAGCCTTTTGGCTTCTTTCACTAAATAATATGCATTTAAGTTGCCTCCATGTATTTGCATGGCTTGATAACTCATTTATTTTTATTGCTAAATAATATTCTATTGTTTGGATGAAACACAGCTTAATAATCCATTCACCTATTGTAGAACATCTTAGTTGCTTCCAAGTTTTTGCAATTATGAATAAAGATGCTATAAACATTTGTGTGCAGCTTTTTGTGTGGACATAAGTTTTCAACTCTCCTGGGTAAATACAAAGAAGCAAAACTGTTGGATTGTATGGTAAGAGTATGTTTCATTTTGTAAGAAACCACCAAACTGTCTTCGAAATTAGCTATACTGTAATTCTGCATTCCCTAGCAATGAATGAGAACCCTGTTGCTCAATACTGTTGGCAGCAATTAATGTCAGTTTTCTATTTTCACCATTCTAACGGTATGTGGTGTTACCTCATTGTTGTTTGAATTTATTTCCCTGAAGACATATGATGTAGAACTTCTTTTCATGTGTTTATCCACCATCTGTATATCTTCTTTGGTGAGGTGTCTCCTAAGGCCTTTGGTCCATTTTTTAATCGGGCTATTTGTTTCCCTATTGTTGAATTTTAAGAGTTCTTTGTATATTTGACTAACAATTCTGTATCAGATAGGTCTTTTGCAAATATTTTCTTTCAGTCTATAGGTTGCCTTTATTCTCGATACTATCTTTTGCAGAACAGAAGTTTTAATTTTAATGAAGTCCAGCTTATCCATTCTTTCTTTCATAGGTTGTGCCTTTGGTGTCCTATCTAAAAATTCATTATCTAACCCAATGTCACCTAAGTTTTCTATCTAATTTCTATGAGTTTTATAGTTTTGTGTTCTACATTTAGATCTGTGATCCATTTTTTTAAGATTTTATTTTTAAGTAGTTTCTACACCCAACCTGGGGCTCAAACCCACAACCCTATGATCAAGAGTTGCATGCACCAATGACCACGCCAGCCAGGCACCCCACATCCATGATCCATTTTGAATTAATTTTTGTAAAGTGTGTAAGGCCTGTGTCTAGATTTGTTGGGTTTTTTTTTACATATTTATGTCAGCTGTTCCATCACCACTGTTGAAAAGACTTTCTGCTCCATTATATTGCCTTTGCAACTTTTTAAAGATCAGTACGCTATATTCATGGGAGTTTATTTATGAGCTCTCTATCCTGTTCCACTGATCTGTCTATTCTTTCACCAACACCAGATCATCTTTATTAGTGTAGCTTTATAGTAAATCCTGAAGTTGGACAGTGTCAGTCATCCAACTTTGTTCTTCTCCCTCAATATTGTATTGGCTACACTGTCTTTGCCTCTCCCCATAAACTTTATAACCAGTTTCTCAGCATCTACAAAGCAATTTGCTGGGATTCTAATTGAGATTGCATTGAATCTACACATCAATTTGGAAAGGACTGGCATCTGAAAATATTGGTTCTTCATATCATTGAACATGGATTGTCTCTCCATTTACTTAGTTCTTCCTTGATTTTTTTTTTGACTGAGCTTTGTAATTCTTCTCAGATATATCAGGTATATATTTTGTTAGGTTTATATAGTATTTCATTTTTTGGGTGCTGATATAAATCACACTGTGTTTTTATTTCAAATTATACTTGCACATTGCTATATATTAAAAAAAAAGTTATTTTTTTTTTAATATCAACCTTGTATCCTGCAATTGCTTATTAGTTCCAGGAGGTTTTTTTACATTCATTATTTTAGATGTTCGAGATAGGCAATCATGTCATCTGTGAACAAAGGCAGTTTTATTGCTTCCTTCCCAACCTGTACACTTTTATTTCCTAGTCTTGCCTTATTGCATTAGAAAGTATTTTGAGTAGTGTTGAGAAAGGAAATCCTTGCCTTATACCTGCTCTTTGTGAGAAAGCTTTGAGTTTCTCACCATTATGTATGTTAGCTATAGGTTTTTGTAGATATTCTTTATCAAGTTGGGAAAGTTCCACTCTATTTCTAGCTTACTCAGATTTTTTTAAAGATAAATAGGTGTTGGATTTTATAAAATGCTTTTCCCGCATTTACTGATATGATCATATGATTTTTCTTTTTTATTTAGTCCCTCAATGTGATGGCTTGCATTAATTAATTTTCAAATGTTGAATCAGCTTTGCATACCTGAAATAAATCCTCCTTAGTCACGGTGTATAATTTTTTCATAAATTATTGGATTCGATTTAGTAATACTTAGTTCAGGATTTCTTCATCTTTTCTCACGAGATACTGTCTGTAGTTTTCTTATACTATTTTGTCTGATTTTGGTATGAGGCTAATGCTGGCCTCATACATTGAGGTAGGGGTATTCCTTCTGTTTATACCCTTTGAAAAAAGATTGCAGAGAACTGGTATAAATTCTTCCTTAAATGTTTGGTAGAATTCACCAGTGACTCCCTCTGGGCCTGGTGCTTTCTGATTTGGAAGGGCATTAGTTATTAACTCAATTTATTTAATAGATATAGGCTATTTAGATCATCTATTTCCTCTTGTGTGTTTGGTAGAATGTGTATTTCAGGGAATTGGTACATTTCATCTAGGTTATCAAGTAGTGGGAATAGAGTTTTTCATAATATCCCTTTATTATGCTTTTCACATCCATGGGCTCAACAGTGATGTCCTCTCTTTTATTTCTGTTATTAGTGATTTGTGTTTTTTTTCTTAGCCTAGATAGACATTAATTTTAATTTTTTTTCAAACGGCCAACTTTTGTTGATTTTTCTCTATTGATTTCCAGTTTTCAATTTTATTGATTTCTGCTCTAATTCTTATTATTTCTGGGAAACCTGGGTGGCTCAGTCAGTTAAGTGTCTGCCTTCAGCTCAGGTCATGATCCCAGGGTCCTGGGATTGAGTTCCACATCAGGCTCCTTGCTCAGTGGGGAGCCTGCTTCTCCCTCTGCCTGCTGCTCCCCATGCTTGTGTGCTCTCTCTCTGACAAATAAATCTTTAAAAAAATAATTCTTATTTCTTTTCTTCTTTGAATTTAATTCTTCTCTTCCTTTCCTAGTTTCCTAAAGTAAAATGTTAGATAATTAATTTTTATCTTTCTTCTTTAGTATCTGCATACAATGCCTGAAATTTCTCTCTAAGCACTTCTCTCACTGCATTCCACACATTTTGGCAAGTTGTGCTTTCATTTTCAGTAGTTCAATGTAGTTTTCAATCTTCTTGAGATTTCTTCTTTTACCCTTTTGTTATTTAGAGGATTGTCATCTAATCACCATGCATTGGGGATTTTTCGAGCTATCTGTTATTGATTGCTGGTTTAATTCCACTGTGATCTGAGAACAGACATTGTATGTGCCAGAATGTGGTCTATCTTGGTGTATGTTCTTGTGAACTTAAGAATTCACTCTTTTATTATTAAATAATACCCCTCTCTATCTCTGATAACTTTCTCTTCTTTGAAATTTGCTGTTTAAAATTCATATAGTTGGAGTGTCTGGCTAG
The DNA here is from genome assembly GCF_003265705.2 of Callorhinus ursinus. NCBI lineage: Eukaryota > Metazoa > Chordata > Mammalia > Carnivora > Otariidae > Callorhinus > Callorhinus ursinus. The sequence goes on from NW_027397065.1 coordinate 3,554,032, forward strand.
CTCAGTTGGTAGAGCTTGTGACTCTTGATCTCAGGGTTTTAAGTTCAAGCCCTACACTGGATGTAGAGATTAATTAAAAATAAAATCTTAAAAAAATAAAATAAAAATCATATAGTTGCTCCTTTGATTAGTGTTAGCATAATATACCTTTTTCCATTCATTTACTTTAAATCTATGTGTGTTTTTACACTTAAAGTGGGTTTCTCCCATCCAAGTACTAACCAGGCCCGACCCTGCTTAGCTTCCGAGATCAGAAGAGATTGGGCACGTTCAGGGTGGTATGGCCGTAGACAAAGTGGGTTTGTTATAGACAAGATGAATTGGGTGTTGTTTTTTGATCCACTCTGGGAGTCTCTGCCTTTACTTGGTGACTTGGTGCATTTAGATCAATGATGGTCAAAGTGATTATTGTATATTTGGAGTAGTATCTACCTACTGTCTTCCCTTTGTTGCTCATGTTCTTTGTTCCTATTTTTGTCTCACACCATTTTTCTGCCTTTTGTGGTTTTAACTGAGCATTTTATATAATTCTATTTTCTCTTCCCTCTTAGCATAACAGTTATACTTTTTTTTTTTTTTTTTTTACTTTTTTAGTGGTTGCTCTAGTTTGCTTTATGCATTTACAACGAATCCAAACCATCTTTCAGATAACACTAAACCACTTCATGGACAGTGTGAGTACCCTACAATAACCAAATAACTCCTAATTCTTCTCTTCTAACTCTTTTGTTTCTGGTATTCATTTGACTTATTAATCATTTATATGCACAAATATATAAGTATACATAATTGATTTTACTTTTGCTATTATTTGAAAAAAATGTTACCTATTAAGTCAATTAATTTTTATCTTATTTGCACTTATTCCTTCATCAGTGCTCTTCCTTTATGTCAATTCAAATATGATCCATATTAATTTCTTTCTGTCTAAATAACTTCCTTTAACATTTCTTGCAAAGCAAGTCTACTGGCAACAAATTCCTTCAATTTTTATCTGAGAAGGTCTTTCCAACTCTTCACTTTTGAAGCTTAATTTCACAGAGTACACAGTTCTGGGTTGGCAATTTTTTTCTCTCATCTACTTTATCTATTAGAGCTCTCAGCATATCAATCATAGTTGTTTTAAACTCTGACAATCGCAACACCTCTGCCATGTTTAGTTTTGATTCTTGCTCTCTTTAAGCTGTTTTATTTTTGTTTGTTTTGCCTGTTAGTATGCCTTGTAATTTTTTTTTTTTTTTATTGATAGCCAGACATGATGTACTGGTTAAAAGAAATTAGTACAAATAGGCCTTTAGTAATGTGATAAAAACTGGGGGGGGGATGGGTAGTATGTTATAATCCTATAATTAGGTTTCAGTCTTTTAGTCTATGCCTCTGGACTATGAGTTTTACAAGTGTTTCTCAGTCTCTCCACCCCCTATTCCTCCTTAGGTGTTACTGAATTGCTAGAGTGGATTGGAGTTGGATGTTTCCCTTCTTCCAGATAAATTAGGCTCTGATGAAACTCTAGGAGATTAGTTTCTGGTTAACTAGTTTCTCCTGGGACAATTTCTTATTAAGAAGAGCAGAGTGCTCTGGCTTATTTCAAAATGATTCCTGTTCCCTTCTTCCTTATGTACACAGGAGGCTATTTTTCTCCAACATAGGCATACCTTGTGTTATTACACTTCGCTTTATTGTGTTTCACAAATACTGCATTTTTTTCCAAATTGAAGATTAGTGGTAACCCTGCATCAAGAAAGTCTATCAGTGCCATTTTCCCAACAGCATTTGCTTACTTTGTGTCTCTGTGTCACAATTTGGTAATTCTCACAACATATCAAGTTTTTTTTTATTATTATATTTGTTATGGTTATTTGCAGTGATTACAATTTGCTGAAAACTCAGATGATAGCATTTCTAACAATAAAATATTTTGAAAGTATGTATTTTTTTAGTTACAAAGCTATTGAATGTTCAATAGACCTTAGTAGAGTGTAAACATACATTTTATATGTACTAGGAAACCAAAAAACTCATTTGACTTCGTTTTATTTTGTGATTATTTACTTCACTGCAGTGGTCTTGAGCTGAACCTCAGAGCAATATCTCTGAGGTATGCCAGTATTTACTGTGAGAAACTGGCTGAGCTCTTGGAGGTAAAATTCACAAAGCATGGGGCTTTTGATTGGGTCCCCTGGAGTTTTTTAACTCTCAGAGTTGTCCACACAGAGCCTCCAGCAATTTGTTGATTACAGTTCAGGTTTCCCACTGGTCACTAGTTCCTGCAGATGTTACTGCCCCAGCATGTTGTGATTCTATGTATCCACTGGTCTGTTTCTCCAATACAGGGGAGTAGTGACTTCCCTGTGATTTCATTTCTCTTAAGAATCTAAGAAGATTTGTTCACTTTTCAATTTGTTTAGCATTTTACTTGTAAGAAGCATTTTACTTGTAGTAAGCAACTACATACTGAACTGGAAAACCTGTCCCTTATTTAGTTTCTTAAAGTGGCTACTGAAGTTCAAGTCATTTATTTGAAATATTTCTTTCTTTCTATTATATGTCCTTAGTGTTATATATTTAAATCTAAGTACTGCTTTAGCTAGATTCCACAATTTTCAAAATATTTTGTTTTTATTTCCTTTTAGTTTTATGTTTCTCCTATTTTTTCTTTTGATTCCTTTTAATATATGGGTTATTTGGAGTGTTTCTACTCCTCAAATATTTTGGCATTTTCCAGATATTTTTGCACTACTGATTTCCAATTTAACTCCATTGCAGCCAGGTTACATTATGTACAAATGACTTGAATTCTCTAAATTGCTTTATACTCCAAAATATTGTTCTACCTTGGAAAATGTTCTATGTGCTTTCCAAAGAACATATGTTCTGTTGCTATTGAGTGTACTGTTGTATAAACATTAAATCAAAGTATTTTTTTATTCAAGTTTTCTATAATGTCACTAATTTTCTGTCAATTCCTTCTATCATTATTGAGAGACGTGTTGAAACCCTAGCTCAGATATAATTAGTCTATTTCTCTTTATAGGTTTATCAGATATTGCTATATATATATATATAGTAAATGTGCTATGATATGCAAAAATGTTTAGTATTCTTCTGTTATCTTGATGAACTGACAAATTTGTCATTAAAAATCATTCTATCTGTGATGATATTCTTTACTATGAAAATTAATTTTCCTGATATTAATATAGCCATTCCTACTTGTCATTAGCATCAGCATGATATACTTTTTGTTCTTTTATCCCTATTCTGTTTGTATACTCATATTTATTAAAGTGTTTTTATTGTAGGCAGCATATAGTTGGGTCTTGCTTTTATATACACTCTGATAATCACTACTTTTAATTTACACTTATGTGATTACTTGTATGATTGGGTTTAAATTTACTGTCTTGGTGTTTTTCATTTGTCCCTTTTTTCTTATCATGCTTTCACCTTTTTTTTTTTTTAAGATTTTATTCATTCATTAGAGATCGAGCGAGAGAGAAACAGCATGAGAGGGGAGAGAGTCAGAGGGAGAAGCAGGCTCCCCACTGAGCTGGGAGCCCGATGTGAGACTCGATCCCAGGACTCCGGGATCATGACCTGAGCTGAAGGCAGTCGCTTAACCAGCTGAGCCACCCAGGCAGGCGCCCTCACCTTCTTTTAATAATTTTTATGTTTCTACTTTATTTCCTTTATTGGTTTATTATCTGTGGTAGGAACAAATCTTAGATGACACCCAATGAACTATGCTCTTATATAACACTCCCTCTCCTCCCACCCCTTTAGTATACACCAGACTTGTGAATATATTACCCCTATTATTATATTATAAGGAACATGTGAAAGAACTCTACATTTGTAGTTAAAGTTCTGCTAAACAGCTGACTTTGAGTTAATCAAAGGGAACTCCTCCTGGGTAGACCTGACCTAATCAAATGGACTCTTTTAAAAGATGGTCTAGAGGTCAGAGAAAAGCTCTCCTGCTAGCTTTGAAAAAGCAACTTGCCATGAGTTCTATAGTTGCAAGGAAATTAATTCTTATAACCACCACATGATCTTGAAAGAGGATCTTGAGCCTCAGATGAGAATCTAGTTCTGGATTACACCTTGAATACAGCTTTCTGGAACCCTGTAGAGAGGACCTAGCAAAAACATGCCTGGACTCCTAACCCAAGGAAGTTTTATTATAGAGTGAGATAATAGGTACATATTATTTAAAGATACTAGGTTTGTGGTAATTTGTTATGCAGCAAGTGAAAACTAATACATTGATTATAAATCTGTTTTGGTATTTACAGGTTTAATTTAGGGTTTATAGTGTGCACTTTTCATTTATCACCATTTATCAATAAATATCATTTCAGGTTATATTTATCAAGAAATAATATATCATTTGAAGAAAGAGCATTATAACAGTATATTGTGGATTTCTTCCTTTCTGACCTGTGTGCTATTGCTGTCACACATTTTACCTCTACATAATCCCCCATGGTATAGTTTTCTTTATTTCTGCTTTAGACAGTTAATTATCATTTAAAGAGGTTTAAATGAAAATTTTAAAAAAAATCTTTGCATTTATCCATGAAGTTACTGTTGCTGGTGTTCATCATTCTTTGGTTTTGAACCAGATTTACATCTGGTACCATGTTCCTTCTACTTGAAGAACTTCTTTTAGCATTCACTGTAGTGCAGTTCTGCTGGGGTGATATATTCTTTCAGCTCTATGTGTCTGAAAAAGATCTTTATTTCACTTTCATTTTTGAAATATATTTTTTTCTGGATAAAGAATTCTAGGCAGAAAGTTTTTTTCCCCTTTACTACTTCAAAATTATTTTCAACTGTGTTTTGCTTGTATTGTTTCTATTGAGTGATCTGCTCTCATTCTTCTTTTTCTATATATAACATGTCTTTTTCCTCTGGATGCATTTACAATTTCCTACTTTTTACTGTTGTTGAGCAATTTTAGTGTGATGTTCTTTGGTGTGGTCTTCTTTATACTTCTTATGCTTGGGCTTATTTAGCTTCTTGGGCAGGTACATCCACAATGTTCATCAAATTTGGAAAAAAAATATTAGCTCCTATTTGTTCAAGTTTTTATGTGTGTACCTCCGCCTTTCTGTTTTCCTTCAGGATTCTAATGGCATCTGACTTTATCTCCCATTTCATTAATGCTTTATTCATTTTTTTTCTGTGTGCTTTATCTTGTATAACTATTACTTCATCTCCAAGTTCACTAATCTCTCATTCTGCAGTGTCTAATCTGTTAATCTCATTCCGTGTTTTTTTCATTTCAGCCACTGCAGTTTCTATCTCTAGAAGTTCAGTTTGGATCATTTTTATATCTTTCATGTCTCTATCCTACATGTCCATTCTTTCTCCATTTTCTTGGGCATATGGGCTACAGTTATAATACATCTTTTAATACCCTTACTTACTAATTCTATAATCTATTACATCCGTGGGTCAATTTTGTTTGTTTCATTATTAATGGGTTATATATTACTGCTTTTTTGCATGTCTGATTGCTTTTATTGGCTGCCCAATATTTTAAGTTTTATCTTTTTGAGTGGATAGTTTTGTATGCCTATAAATGCACAGACATATGCTGAAATAATCCATACTTATTTTTTTCCTATAAAAGAATCTTATCTCTTTTTAAGAATAATTAAGCAAGAGTAAAATATATTTGAGAGACTTAATCACTTTGGTGTTTTTCCTAAAAGTGCCTATTGTTTTACAAAGGTAAGACCTAAACTTTTTGCTATTAATTGCTTTGGGTTTGCACATTACAGAAAATGCAACTAAAAGTGATTTAAACAGGAAGGAAATCTGTTATTTTTTTTTAAAGATTTATTTATTTATTTGAGAGAGAGAGAATGAGAGATAGAGAGCATGAGAGGGAAGAGGGTCAGAGGGAGAAGCAGACTCCCTGCTGAGCAGGGAGCCCGATGTGGGACTCGATCCCGGGACTCCAGGATCATGACCTGAGCCGAAGGCAGTCGCTTAACCAACTGAGCCACCCAGGCGCCCGGAAATCTGTTATTTCATATAAAATAATCTCAGAAGTAATAAATTTTCAGCATTAGTTATTTCAACATCTCCACATCAATATCCAGATGTTTTCCACATTTGGTTCTCCATCTTAAATGTGTTGATGTTCCTTCTCATAAGCACCAAAATCACAACTCTGTTTCCCTCCTCCCTCTGCGCCTCCCTGGCCCATCAAGGAAAATTCTCAATCTCTTGAGTTCCTGTGATTCTTGCCTATCTTGCCCCTGCTTAAATGCAATCAATCATCACTCTCTGGTTCTCCTCCCCAACAACCCTATTATTTCTGTTTTTCCATATATCAGACCTTATTTTATGCCAAATTTAATCTTCTCCATTCCACCTACACTCTTCAGCTCCAGCACTCTGTATACCTAAACATGATATAAAATGGCAACCAAATATTTTTCCCCAAATCCTAAGACTTTATGGGGCTATAAAAGGCTATGTCAAGCTTATAGTTCTCTCCTTTAGGATTGGGTTGCATAAAACAATACATTTCATAATCCAGGTGCCCAGTGGCAATTAAATTGTTTGCTGATGACATCACTGAGTCCACAAAATGTCCTTGAGCCACATGTGCTCTTTATGTGCTTTAATGATACATGATCAGTCAGGCTGATTGCCTATATCAATGTTCAAGGCATTAAAATATTATTTTTCCTCTATGATATATAACAGGTAACACACTCATTTGGAATATATGAAACAAGTGTTTCCTACATGTTTTGTATGAATGAAGGAACTTGATGTTTTTCTCCTCTTCTAAAATGAACAAGGAGACCAAAAGTGGAAGTGAGAATTAGTAATTTTAATGGAATGTTGCAATGTATAAAATTATTTATATATTTTGATTATTGATAATTTGGTGAAAAAATATTTGTCAATGGCTCACCACACTGGGGTGAGAAACATCTAAATAATATATTTGGCTACTGGGCACTTAACAAGAAAGACTGGAAAATCCTACTAATTTAGGAGATTATATAAAATTTAAATACATAAATTGGGATTTATTATTTAGATAAATAATTATTGGATCTTCAAAATAATAGAACTGTTACAATTTTGTACTAATATAAACTTGAAACTAAATTTCTACCAAAAAAAAGGAACTGAGTACACAGCTAGTGGATATATATGTTTATCTTTATGCCCTCTCTTCTTTCAAATGGTAGCTATTTTTAAAATTTGGAGTGAAAGATTGATTTTATTATATTACTATCTTTAATAATTACCCATATCATGAAGAGATATGTTTTAAAAACAAATTTAAACGCTAATTTAAAAATATCTGTATTCCTAGTCAATCTGCAAAAATAAAAATCCCAATATACTTTTAATTTCTCATAATTAACTTTTAGGAACTGATGTGCTTTCCACGCATACTATTGTTGCTGCATGTCCTTGTGAACAAATTCTTCTGAAAGATCATTAACAATCTTTCTAATGTAATTCTTTTGAGAAAAATAAAAAATTATACAGTGACTATGTGAGATTTAAAAGTATAAATAGAGGACTGGAAAAGGGTGAATTTTTTAACAGTCTTAGGAAAAGCAATCAAAATAATATTCTATAACACTGAACATGAACTTTGTCACATTTACAAACAATATTATTAATACTGCAAGTCAAGTTTATTTGTTTCTGCAGGCAGTTGATTAATACCTTCATTTTGTTTATACCTTCATTTCTACATAACGTATAAATATTGGTATGTTTTAAAGAAAATTATATAACTACAGATTTACTAAGTAAATTGAATGAAAAAATATCACGTTAAAATGGTGAGTATGGGACGCCTGGGTGGCTCAGTTGGTTAAGCATCTTCTTGAAAGCTCAGGTCATGATCCCAGGGTCCTCGGATCGAGTTCCGCTTCGGGCTCCTTGCTCAGCAGGGAGCCTGCTTCTCCCCCTGCCTGCCAATCCCCCTGCTTGTGCTCTCTTGCTCACCTGCTCTCTCTCTGACAAGTAAATAAATAAAATCTTTAAAAAAACAAAAAATAAAAAACGGTGAATATGATAACTTATGCACAATAATAAACAAGTTGAAGCAGATATTTAATATAATTCTGTCAAACATGAGAAGCAAATTGCCCAAGCACATACATATATACATACATGCATACTCTATACATTAATAACATGAAATGAAACAATATATGTTTTTGTGTTCAGAAATTAGGAAAAACTTAAATATGAACAATTTAAGGAAGTATTGCAAAAGTTAGTAAAATTAGAAAGATTAAATGAAGTTAAGACAATGTTTAGCGATTTCTGAGCATAAAAGCATACTTTGTTACATATGAAAATATGTTTTATTTTACTGAAAAATTTTAATACTTGAAAAAATTTAAATACTTATATTCTGTATAATTCAATTTATTCTATGAAAACAATTATTTGTAAAACTAACACTTTAGAAACAATCAAATTCCTATTTATATATTACCTAAGTGTCCAATAGCATAGCAGTACAATGAATATTATATTTATTAAGATTTTTATTGAACATTTGTTGGTTATATTTCAGATACTCTACCAAGCTTGGAAATGACACTGAATGCAACAATGAATAACGACATACCTTCTTTCATGGACTTCACTTCCAAAAGAGCAAATATATAAACAAACACAATATATGAGATAGAAGTACTATGTCAAATTCTAACTATGCATTCTAAATTATTAATATATATGTCACTGTGAAATAATGTTCATAATATTATATTAGTATATTAGTATATTATAATATAATATAAACTTTAAAAGCAAAATGATGTAGAATGTCAGAGATTACAAGTATAAAATATTGAATATGACAGATATTGAATTTCATGTGATTTGAATGACTTTTATTTATTGCTTGTGATTTGAATGACTTTAGTGTTTATTAGGTTACTTTAAAAGAACTGCTTAAATTCACAAATGAAAAATGGAAACATGGATTATATCTAAATGTTGAGATTGTAAATAGTATGGTAGATTATTGAACATTTTATTTAATTATCATTAGCAGTCTTGTGACATTACTAATAAAGCAAAGTCTCTTTAAATTACCTAGACATGTATATTAACTGGGAATCTGACAGAAGTGCTCTTATGGGTGTACTGCTCGCTCTATTATAATGTTATGATAGTCTTTTAATGAAACTCAAGGACATCTATTATCACTATTTAAATCATAGCATATGCTTTCTGCGTTGGCAACATAATGAAATCATACAATAAAATGCTTCCAGAAACTTTCAGAACTGGTAGCACTTTAGGGTCTATCAGAGGCTAACTCCACACACTTCAATACTGTGTTCCTGGCAGCTGCTCTGCGATTACAACAGGGGAGACACTGTCATTCCCGTCCCGCCTACCAGTTTCACAGCATCCCTGGCCCTGAACATACCTGCTGAGGTCATGGACAAATCCAAGACTCATGCTTCTGGTTTTGGTATAGCTTTAGAGATTAAAAACAAAACAAAACAAAAAACCTTGGATGGAAATTTACTCTGTACATTTTCTCAGCAAAGGAAAGTATGTCTTCTAAAACCCTGTGTAAGAAATGAAAAAATAAAAAGTAAAAGAGAACATTTAGTCTGCAGCTAAAATAGGACAAAAACACAACTTATGAGTTAAAAGTCAGTAAACATTATAGTTCTTTTCCAAAGAGCTCAACTGAGATAATGGTTCTTTAGGAATGTGTAAGAAATAATAGTACTTAAGATTTTTAAAAGCTGTCATTTGAGGTGGTCAGAATGCAAGACTATAATGCTGAATTAAGTATAAGACAAACAGCATGCTTTTGAAATCATAAATCCAGCATGCGATTTTGAGAAGTGAGGTCTATCTGTTTCAAGTGGGCTATTGGTGAGCCTAGGCAAAACATTCTTTGGAATTGAAAGCAAAGCTCATATGACTCGTTATAAATCTTATATGTTTCAGATCTAGTGGGGTTCAAAAGTGAGGAATTAGTTTGTATTCTGTTGCAATACCAATTGTATTAACAGATGTTTAAGGATGAATGTTCCAAACCAAAGGCATTTGTTTGGTATTTTCAGCATCAGTTTTTTTCTACCCACATATGTCAAAACAATTCTCAACAGCATGCTTTCCAAACTGCTAGTAATTTCTTTAGAGAAATAACTTTAGAAGCAAAGTAATTAACTAAACAAATAAAGTTTGTATAAAATTAGAACCTATTCAAGTAGAACAACAACAAAAAAATTTAAAGCTAGTAAAGAGGAACACAGTTAATTGGCTTAAATTTCTTTTCACAAGTATCAATCATCTTTGTACTATTACAGCCTACGTGTTGTGATTCGGGTCTTAATAGTTATCACAGTGGAACTGTTTCTGTGTTGGAGAAGGAACTGTTCACCTTTTATATTATCTTTTTGTATAATTTTTAAGTATACATTTTTTAAATCAAGAAATAGGCTTGCAGGTCACACTATACTTACAGAATCAAAGCTGACTTATTACTTGATGTTCTCAAGGCATGTGATTTTCCTCTATTTCCCCACAGTGTAAACTATAAACTGTCAAAGTGCAGGGCCCAGAGAAGAGCAGCACCATTCTGTGGACAGCCATCATCATATGTATCTATGAGCAGAAATTTACCATATGGGTCATTCTCTCTACATACAAATCAAGAGACCCAGGTCAGGTTAAGCTGTTGAGTCCACACTTAAATTTTTTAGAGCACTGTGCACTGTATGGGATCCTCTCTTTTGTAGATAGGCTTAATTATAGTCATTGACAATTATCCAGTGACCAAGTCTTCTAGAACATATGGACATCTGTTTTCTACCCATCTCCTCCTTAAGAATCCAGGTACCTCTGGGAATCTTGAGGAAAAGACTGGAAAAGAAATAGACTCTTGGCAGAAGAAATGCACTGGAAATGGTCTTTGAATTCTATAAACAAGGCATCTGCACAGCAATGGAACTTTGAACTGGAACCTCCACTGACCATAATTCTATAGGGTTGATTGCTTTGAAAGTTCTAAAATAAATCAAGCCTGACGCTAATTAAGAAGATGAGTTGTATAATTTATTGCTTTATCTTAAGTCTAGTTGGTTATTAAAAAATCACAGGAATATTTTTATTTTAGCATTGATCATTGTACACATGTAATTTCATTCCTCTATGGTAACTCGGCCATCAGTTCCCTCAGTATTCAACAGTACTTGCCTAAAGCAAGTACTATTACTTTTATCTGTAAATTCCAAGTTGTAGATCATGTTCTTATTCCATACCTATGCAATGAAATGAGGAGTTATTTCTCCTGTAAAGAGCATTTGTTGATTATTGAGAGTTATAGCTATAAACATATTAAATTCCCAAACTGTGGCGGATGTTGTTTTAAAAAAAAAGTGCAGAAACCTCACATATTCTCAGATAGGATAATCTCATTTTTCCCATACAAAACCATTTCTGTAAATAAACAAGTCTTTTGTAATGTCAAGCAATTGCTTTGGCAAAAAATGGTACTACAATATAAAAAAAATAATTCAGTTCATAGAAGACTGTTAAGGCTTGACAAGTTTTATTCCAAAAATAAATAAAGGTCTGTCACTGTAGGCTTCTCAGACTTTAGCAATCTTTCACACAAGATATTATCTGTAATCTCATTGAAAATAAACATGACTACTTTCTATCATGCAAAAAAACTATATATTTATATTTCATTCATCTAGGCCAAGTGAATTATTCTGTGTTACTGACTGGTTTAAATTAGGTAATTTGTGAGAATAAGGAAATGCTACAATAACATAGCTCACAGATTGATTCAAAATTGAAATGCTGCTATAAGGAGGTTCACACAGCAAGATGTCTTTCTTTGCACAGTAAGAGATCCACCTTTTGTGAAATACCGTCCTGCACAGTTTTATAACATCATGATCTTTAAAAAACAAAGAAACAAACTTTCAAAAAACTGCTCAATATCTGCAGATTCTATGAAGCAGAAGTCATGCTGACGTCTGAAAAGTTTAAAAAAAAATAGGGTCCCGCAGGGTTCTTCTCTGACCAAATTTTGTGCTGAATTCAGTGCAAAAAATCCCATGTGTCTTAGGTCTTCAGTGGAGAATGAATCCAGTCTGATGCTACAACAGCTCCTCCCCTCCTTACTATCCTCTGCAATCCATCCCCCACCTGCTGGGGAAAGGAAGTCTTTCTTTTCCATCACTTTAGCGGAATGATGAATTCCCCAATCCAGTGGCATCTACTCTTCAGTTTAATGGTTTTAAAAATCTGTTTGTTGGGTTGTGTAGGCCCAGGCCTTGGAAAAAACAAACAGGCAAAAGCCCAGCACACCAAAACCTTCCCTGATCTGAGAGTTACCAAACCGGCTACTGTCATATAGCACTGATCTATCCATTTATCTCCGTGGGCCTCAGTTTTTTTCACTTATATAATGACTGGAACAATCTAATTGGCTAGCTCCCTAAAAGATTATCTGATTCTAAAAAGATAAGTTTTTAACCCGAATCATTCAATATTCTCTCTCTGGCTTCCTACATACTAAAAGAGTAGATATATCTGCCAAAGCCTAATTTACTGTGAAATAGATTGTTTATAGACATTAGCAATTTAGTAATCACAAACTACTGAGTATATATCTTCTACTAATATTCTATTTCCACGTGAAGTAATCTTACTTTCTTTTTTCCACTCTCGAAGTGTTAAGATTTATCTTCATTGAACAAAAATACCTCCCAGTGACAATTTGCCTCTTATTATCTATCTGCTCCTTGTTTTCTTTTCTAAACATTAATTTTCAATGTATTAAAGGATATGGTGAAATAGACTGAACCCATATTACTATAGTAGTTCTCTCCTTTTTATTCTTATCAAGGTATCTTTTAAAATTTTTTTTTCTGGTTCACATAAGCTCACAGCTCTCTGAGACACTACCTAAGAAGAATGCCATATCCTTATCCACAACATGAATTTAGAGTCACACACCCCACACTCATCTTTTCACACAGCTGTCCAAAGAACTACTGCTATTAACACAACCATGCTTTAAGAACATGCTTTTTCTCACAATCATTTCTATTTGGCATAGTTCACGGGATTTGATTTGTATTTGGCTAAGTTGCAAAAAAGTTCAAATGTGAACAAAGCATAGGATTCTATAAATAGATGATGCAGGTAGTAACACACTGGACAATAAGATGGGGACAGTGCAAAATAGATGTTTAGAATCAGCAATATAGAAAAAAGGCTAGAATGCTATTTTAAAATTCAACAACTGAGTAATACTCTATAAATATTAGAAAGAAAACAATACCCATGAAAGACAGGGTAATTTAGCATGCAATAATTAAATTGGTGTGTGGGGGAGGGTAGAGTTACCCCTGAAACAATTAAAAAAAAAGTGCACTGGAAGTGTTGCTTTTGCCCAATTAATAACAGATAGAACTTTCAATAAATGTGTACATTAACATTTTTCAATGTAGGAAGTACACAATTTAGATAAAATCTGAAGAACTGGAATTGAATAGGCAGTATTATACTTCAGGAAATGGAAAGGTCACTTACTCAAAGACATAAAATAAAATTATATTGATATCTAGATCTAGGAGGCTATGTGCTCAGAAAAATCGCCAGATGAGTGTTACACATACACAGCCTGCCTCCCCCCATACACATAAGCACACTCAAATGTACAAAGGCCAGTTTGTAGATGTAGTTAAGAGTAAGAGTAGAGTAAAAACTTAACTCATAACTTGAGTGATAATAAAATTAACTTCCGAAGCATATTTTTAGCTTTAAATGCTTGCTAATTTTTAAAATTTTATTTTTGTAAAGTTAATAGGAACTTTTAAAAAAAGGTTTGAATTTATATTGCCTTTTATGATAAAATGTGACTTTCATTACCATCGCTCATGAAACTACCCTACACCACAATGAAAATCTTTTATACAGAAACTGTATTAGTGTTTCGAGCCCAGAGAATGTAATTCTCTTCATTCTGGCAGTTACTCCCTGACCACTCACAGATGACAACTTCATTGTGTCTACTCTGATTCTTAACAAAGAGGATGAAATTATAAATAGTCTTACATTGATAAGAAATTCTACTCCTTTCTTTTACAAGTTACATTTGTTAAAGTGAATTGAATAAAAAAATAAAATTAAATAAAATAAAAAAATTTAAAAAATTAAATAAAAATGACATTCATTATAGAATTTTAAAATACATACTCTTTTATTATTTATATTGCTCCCCATATAACTTAGCCATATTATGAAATGAGCAGTATAAATGGATTAATGTTTCCTGTTCATTGAGAACATTAGCAAGAAAAATATCCACTACTCCTTAATATTACAGGCTAATTGCTAAATTAACCAGGATTTATTCTGTCACATTATCTTCTTGCTTTACTTGATTCCTTTGATTTCAACTTATATCCTGACTTTTTTTATTTTATTTTTTTTACACTTTTTTTTAAGATTTTATTTATTTATTTGACAGAGAGACAGCAAGAGAGGGAACACAAGCAGGGGGAGAGGGAGAAGCAGCCTTCCCACTGAACAGGGATCCCATTGCGGGGCTCGATCCCAGGACCCTGGGATCATGACCTGAGGTGAAGGCAGACGCTTAACGACTGAGCCACCCAGGCGCCCCAATTTCCTTTTTTTTTTTTTTAAAGAACTATTTATTTATTTATTTATTTGAGAGAAAGAGAAAACTTGTGCACAAGTCCGGGGATGGCAGAGGGAGAGGGAGAGTCTCAAGTAGACTCCATGGTGAGCACAGAGCCCAATAGGGTCTCAGTCCCTCTACCCATGAGATCAGGACATGAGCTGAAATCAAGAGTTGGATGCTCAACCATCTGAGCCATCCAAGCACATCTCCTGACAACTTCATAATTATATTTTCATGCTAACTTCTTTCTGGAACTCTTGTAAGGATTATCAATTCTTTCTTTATTATCTCCACCAGGATGACCCCTGCCACTGTAGCTAGACTTATCTAACATTGAACTTCTCACTGTTTCCTTTAACTTTGATATGTTCATTTCTTTGTAATCTCTCATTTCACTTTTATTGTCATTGTCCATTTGTTTTCCCATATCTATTCGTAGGCATGGTTCTTTCAGTGGATTTTAAACTTCCCAAGGGAAGCCTATCTTATTCATCTCTGTATTACTCATTCTTTTGCATAGTACAGAGCACAGAATCTGGGACAAGACTGCCAAGGGTCAAATTTCAGCTATGTATTTTAATAGTGATGTGATATTGGGCAAATTTCTTAGTCCTTAAGTTATTTTTTTTAATATTAGAAAATGGGAACAACAATAGTTCCACCTCATAGGGCACTATTTGGGATGAACCAAGATAACACATGTGAAATAAATAGAACGTACTTAATAACTGTTAATTACAAATTATTATTATATTTAGTATTATTTCTTTCCATGCGTGCCACAGTAGCTAACTATATGTACTGAATGACTAAATCAGTTAATGCAAGCAAAGAAGAACTAATTTACAATATTCCTAAAATGTCTTTGACAAATTACTGCAAATATCTGTGTTTGAAAGAAAAGAAATGTGCTACTTCAGATATAAAATTATTATCACTTGTTTATAAACATTTCATAGTAAAGATGTTCTCTGGTACAAGAAAACTACATGCCAAATCCTAAAGGTATCAAGCACATATTTAGAGATTATTAAAACTATAATCTTTATAATTTCATTTAGAATAGTAGGTAAGTAAAAAATTTAGCTTGGTACACCATTTTCCCAAACACATTTATTGTTTACATCAAAGAGCTTATCAAAGGTATATTCTGCAAAATACTGGTATAAGCAGATAGCAAGTACTTGGAGAATAGAGCTCTCAGGCCAATAGTTTTGAGAGATAATGTGTTAAAGTGCAAAACAGACTTCTCCATTGCAATACATCTCAGAAGTCTTAATACAGTAATTTTCATTTTGAGACCTTGAAATATATATGTATGGAACAGAGTTTTTCCTAAATTTATTTAGGCTTTATTCTGATAGCATCACTTAGGACTAGTGCTCTCTCAAGCAAACTAGGAAAAAAATAATTTAAACCCATATTTGTTTATTTATTTATTGGTTTGGCTTGAATTCAGCCTGCATGGTGGATTCAGTTCTTTATATAAAAGAGAACAGAATACATGGCAACACAATTCTCCTAATAACATTGGACTTTTTGTCACCTATTTATTTTGCTAATATTCTTTCTTGGATTTTGTAGAGCCAGTCGATGGCATAGTCTTGGTTAAGGAAGGGATAAGGGTGGGAAAAGTTACAGAAGTAATGGGAAATTTCTTGAGGACTTCTCAGGCTCTTCCCTTTCTTAGCATATTATAGATGATACTGTGTCTAATGCGATTGCCAAATTATCTTTTGTGGGGTCAGTTGAGAGAAAGGTCCTTTAGAGAACTTGGAGTGAAAATAAGACATCTTACTTTCCTTAATAACTAAGACAGTGTCATTTATATGTCTTCTTTTGTTCAAGGGGAAAGCAGGACTCAAAACTTCAATGTATGTTTGTTCAAGTATATCTCATAGAAATTCAAGAATTAAACTCATCTGCCTTATGTAATTAAAAGTCTTAGGGGTACTTATAATATAATTGAATTATAAGGTGCCCTGCGAGCTTTCAAGGGAGAAAACCATAAAACTAAATGGCTCTCTGGCTGACTGCAAAATGCACAAGGCCTCTATGATTCATTAACAGATGATCCCAAGATCCTTAAAACTTGAATAAACAGTCAGTCCTCTTTAAGAATTTTTGTCTTTCTAAAATCTAAAACATGTGCTTAATTTCCTTTTCTTTAAAAAAATAAACACGAGCCTTCCAAATGATCCACATTATATATTTTTTAAAATTCTTTTCCACTCCAGTTCAAATTAGCTTGTCTTCCATTTTTATTTAACCGTTTTTTCCATTTATGAATATTTTCCCAGCAAATAACATAGAAAAAGAAAAAATATAAAACAGTGCTTATTATGCCACAGGTATGTGCGCACCCACATGCATGTTGTATTTAATATAAATTTTTCTAAAAGTATATTACTAAGGCCAAAGGAGGATGGAGGGAGGGAGAGAAAACAAACATGTAAAACACACAGAACACAAAGTTGAATTATGGTCATTTTGAACCTTATCCATTCTTCTTCCTTGCATGCATTTGTTCATTTGGTGGAAAGTAGAAGCTGACAAGACAGGATTCCCTCTGATTATTAATCAGTGCGTAGTGCTGTAGCTCAAAGAAGAGAATGGAGATGCCATAGTTGTTTACTCACTTCATGCATTTCCTCTATCTTTATCACCAGAACCATTCATTTAGTTAACGTAATACTTCACTGTAACATGGTATGGTCACTGTAGATACTGGAGACTGAAACATACCAGTGAAAGAGGAAGACTGATTTCAGAAGATTAGAGAAATGTAAAAAAAAAAAAAAAAAAAAAAAACAGCAGATTTGGTGAGGAAATACAGTGACAATTACATTAATTCTCTCAGATTATTAGGTCAAAACCAAATCACCCTCACTATTATATTTCAATTTTTATTCTCTTATTTCCCACATGTCGGAATGGTCGTTGGCATATAAAATTGTTTGAGTAAAGCTGCCCATGTGTAAGTCCCCATCCTTAGAGGTTTACACATGGGCAGATTTACTCAGCAATCTTATATGCCAATGACAATACAGACATGCTGTAGAAGTTTCTTTCCATAGTCCTTCTATTCAGATGGGGCAGGTTTATTTTCATTTTCATTGTTTTATCATCTTAATTATCTAATGTGTAAGTCCTTGCAGTTCTATTTATTCCAAAGCATCATGGATGTATCTGTGCTAAATAAATAACCAATAAGCTGCTGAAACAGAGAAACAATTATCTTAGAATTCCCAATTCAGTGTCATTAAAAAAGATTTTACAAAGGAAATGGTAATTCTTATGCTTAGGATATGTAATGAGTACCTCCCATAGTTATTAAATTTGTCAGAAGAAGTTCTTTTTAAAAAATTAACAATTTATGAAAACTGCAATGTAAGTGGAATTATATAGCATTAAAAATGGCACATCTTGCTGTTTTTGGTCTTATATTAGCTCATTTGTTTAAAATAAAGGTTATTCCGGGTGCCTGGGTGGCTCAGGTGGTTAAGCGATTGCCTTCGGCTCAGGTCATGATCCTGGAGTCCCAGGATCGAGTCCCGCATCGGGCTCCCCGCTCAGCGGGGAGGCTGCTTCTCCCTCTGACCCTCTTCCCTCTCGTGCTCTCTCTCTCTTTCTCTCTCTCTCAAATAAATAAAATCTTTAAAAATAAAACAAAATAAATGTTATTCCTTTTATTTTTTATTAAATTTTTAATTTTAACTCCAGTATAGTTAACATAGAATGCTATATTAGTTTCAGGTGTACAATATGGTGATTCAACAATTCTATACATCATCATTCATTACTCAGTGTTCATCATGGTAAGTGTACTCTTAATCCACCTCACCTATTTTATTCCTTTTTTAAAATTGTTTTGCTTAAGGCAGTATCAGTTAAGTTTCTCTTTTGGTTAGTGTGAATACAGGTTATTTTTATTGTATCTAGAGGAACATACTGGCCCCATATCATCTTATTAAATCATATCTTGACAAAAGACTTGTTTTGTAACAGAATTTAAAATGTTGATTCTAGTCCACATTTTTCTTAACCTTCTGAGTGAAATAACATATACATAGATGATAGATAGACACTAAGTATAAATTCAGGCTAATGGACTATTCTATATTATGAATATTCAAAACTCTTGAGAAGCACTCCTTTTGCTTTCTAGTACATCCACCATTCTCTCCAGATGGAAACGAATGCTTTGACTTCTAAACACTACATATAGGTCATGCCTGCTTTTGAACTTTAGATAAACTGACTCTTGCATTATATGTACCTTTCAATTTTCTGTATCTTCTTTTTTACTTTTTTTATTTTATTATGTTATGTTAATCACCATACATTACATCATTAGTTTTTGATGTAGTGTTCCATGATTCATTGTTTGCATATAACACCCAGTGCTCCATTCAGTACGTGCCCTCCTTAATACCCATCACCAGGCTAACACATCACCCCACCCCTCTCCCCTCTAGAACCCCCAGTTTGTTTCTCAGAGTCCATAGTCTCTCATGGTTCATCTCCCCCTCCGATTCCTCCCCGTTCATTTTTCCTTTCCTGATATCTTTTATTTTTTTTAACATATAATGTATTATTTGTTTCAGAGGTACAGGTCTATGATTCAGTAGTCTTACACAATTCACAGCGCTCACCATAGCATATCATTTTTGATACAGTCATCATGTTACAATTCATAGTTATAATTGTTCATTTTTATTATGGTATACTATTATACACAAGTACATACATATCTTAACATAAATAAGATAAATAAAATAGATTTATTTATCCTGGCAATGGACATTTCAGTTGTTTCCAACCTGAAGTGATTACAAATACTACAATGAACATTCTCTACAAGTTTTTCAGTGTACGTATGAATGCTTTTTATTTCTTTTTTTTTGAAGGTATATTTTTTCAAGTTTTCATTTAAATTCCAGTTAGTTAATTAAATATGGCATAACTAAATCTTAAGATATACATGTTTAAGATCTGTAGCTACTGTCAAACTATTTTCCAAAGTGGTTTATGCATTTATGGTAACAGCAGGATATAAGAGTTTTCACTGCTTAATATCCTTACTAATTTTAAGTATTGTCAGTCTCTTTAATTTTAGTTATTCTGGCAGGTATACAGAAGTATATGTTGGGTTTAATTTGTATTCTCCGATGACTGATGAGATAGAGCACTCTTTCATACACCACCTTACAACCTCAATAGTATGTCTCTTCACATATTTGGTTACCTTTATTTTTTGACTGACTTATGGAAGTTTATTTGTTTTTATTACATCCTAGATATAAGCCATTTACCAATTATATATACTGCAATTATCTTCTCCCGTTTTGCACCTTTCCTTTTCTAAATGGTCTCCTTTGATAACCAGATGTTAATTTCAATGCAGTTCAATTTATTAAATTGTACTTTTTTTGTTTATTCCATTTTGTGTCCTGTTTAAAATATCCCTGGTCCCCAAATCAAAAAGATATTCTCAATATATTTTATTATTTAGACTTTCACATTTTGATCTGTAATAAATTTTGAAAATGATTTCGTGTAAAGTTATAAAGAGCCAGGTTGTGATTTTTCCAACTGAAACAGCACCATTTATTGAGAGGATCATGCCTTGTCCCACGGTAATATAATGTGATTTTGGTCATAAATCAATGTACACGTGTAAGTCTATTATCGATTCTCTTCTGTTTCCTTGCTCGTCTGCTGTTTCACTAATAATATAATTTCTTAATTATTAGAGCTGTATAATAAGCCTTCAGATTTGGTAAAGTCCGTATTCCCACCTTCTTCAAGAATGTCTTTGTTATTCTTGTCACTTTGCATCTAAGTTTTTCAACTTTTTGTTGAAGTAAGATTCCCGTAAGTGTACAGCTCAATAAATTTTCTCAACTGAAGCACACTCCTCTTATCACTCAGAATAAGAACAAGAGTAAAAATAGTGCCAATACCTCAGAGCATCCTGTCTTGCTTCGGTCTATTCATTAAACTTCCTTGCCCAGGATAACCATTGCTCTGGCTCTAACAGTATGGCTTAGATTTGTTTGCATTATTGCAATATATAGCTCATTTTTCCAGATTTTCCTCTTCTCCTAAAGATTAACTACAGATTTCTTTGCTATATTGTTAGCTTTCTAATATCTTCAAATAAACATTAAAGAAAATAAATTGTATAGATATTCTAGTTATTCTCAGGGGGGACTGTTTCCAAATTACTTAGGCAATAACTACCAGAAATGAATTTTGTTTTAATCCTTGCAAATATGATATATTTACCTAGCTGGTAACCTACTGCTATTAATGAACATGTTTGATTCTCCTCCTACCAGGCACTCCACAAAGCACTCTCCCAACCCAAATAGTTTTTATGCCTAAAACTCATTCGATCTAAACCAAGATATGTGTGTGTGTGTGTGTGTGTGTGTGTGTTAAGAACACACAAAATGAGATCAACCCTCTTAACAAATTCTTAAATGTACAATACAGTTTAACTTGGTTAATGTTGTTAACTATAGGCACAATGTCATAAAGCATATCTCTAGAACTTACTCATCTAAAACCACGGTAAACTTTTAGGTATTCAGACAAATATTAGAAGTATTATCTCAATTTCTGCAAGAGATGTTTTTCTCCTTCGTGTGGCTTTTGACTTACAAATAGTAATGAGTGGGTTAAAGAGCATCCATTGAATTTTAAAAAATTGTATTTCTAGAGTTACTTGACCTATTGAAGTCTCAAATTACCAAGTTTTTTAAAAAGATTTACTTATTTATTTTAGAGAGAGAGTGTGTGTGTGTGCATAAGCTGGGGAGAAGCAGAAGGAGAGGAAGAGAATCTCAAGCCGACTTCCCACCAAGTGTGGAGCCTCATGCGGGGCTCGATCTCACCATCCCAAGACCATGACCTGAGCCGAAATTAAGAGTAGGATGCTGCACTGACTGAGCCACCCAGGCGCCCCTCAAATTACCATGTTTTAAAGTGTTAAGCTACATGCTATTGAATGCTGCATGCTTCCTTAACAAAACTAATGAAACTCGAATGAATCAGGTATATTGTATCTGAAACACTGAAGCCAGGCAGACTTTCATATGACAAAGTTAATATCTTTAGCATTTTCTGTAAAAGTGAGGTGTCACTGAAAGCAGTGGCTCAAGCTTTTCTTTCACAACCATGCTCAATCACTATTATGAAACGCATGAGAAATTTCTAGTACCAAAGCATTGGGAAGAAAATAAACCTCAAAGAACTCCTTCACATCAGGTCTATGTGGCAATTTGAAAGAAATCAATGAATAGAAAAATAAGCATTTATTTTACTCTTCCTTTCTTTTCTTCTTTTCTTGTAATAAGTAAAACCAGTATCTCAAAGAAGGCAAAACTTGGCAAACTTTATTTGCTTCTCAGCACTTAAGTACCCCAGTCCCTGGAAAGAAACACATCTAAACAAAAATGTAGTCCTTGCTGTTAGAGATATTTTTATTT
This sequence comes from Callorhinus ursinus, assembly GCF_003265705.2. Taxonomy (NCBI): domain Eukaryota; kingdom Metazoa; phylum Chordata; class Mammalia; order Carnivora; family Otariidae; genus Callorhinus; species Callorhinus ursinus. The sequence continues at coordinate 3,576,229 of NW_027397065.1, forward strand.
TTAGGCAGTAACTTTTAACCTACAAAATCTTCAGGAGAACTATTCACAGCAACTTTCTATATTCTTAGTATGACTGACATCATGAAATATCTCATTTAAACTTTTTAGGATAACCACAGGTCACCACCAGTTAAGTGAAACAGGAAACTGACTTGTCAGTATTAACGTATTCAGTTAACTGATAACATCCTTACAGTAACACCTTTCACAAAACAAATACAAAACCTGAGATAAATGAGCCAGAAATACATTTATATTGCTTTTCAAGGATTTTATTTTTCAACTAAAATATCTTACATATGTTATCTTTGTTGATAGTTCTGTGATAATTATTAAGAGAAAGTAAGGTACAAACTGTATATATGGACACACTTTTACAGAAAAATTTTAATTTTAAACATAGTTTATGGAAAGTCCCTCTTGCTATTACTTTAAAAGTCAATATATACTATTTTATAATTAAAAACAACCATATTATAAAATACTTAGCCCAGATGCATTCGAACTGATTAGAAAATAGTTTTTCTAGCTAATAGCATTGCAGAAGTTTGTGGAAATAGAGATTTTAGTTTTGTTTCAGTTTTTGACGTAATATGCACAACTCTAAGTTTATATGTCCAAAAATGAAAAAAAATGAAAAAGATAAATCTTTTACTTTAGAAAAGGCACAATATTTCTTTTTCTTTTCTTTAGTTTCATGTTTTTATTTAAATTCGTCAGTTTATATACAGTACAACATTAGTTTCAGTGTAGAATTTAGTGATTCATCATTTACATACAACACCCAGTGCTCAAGAGGCATAATATTTCTGTCTCACTTCAAAATCTAAAAATGTACAACATAAAATGGAACAAAACACCAGTTGTACCATGAACTGTTTTCATATTCTGATATCCATTCTTTCCCTTCACAACACACACATGCAAAGAAACATAAACACACGTTTCTATATATATTCAAATTTAAATTTTTCCCATATGATGATAATTCAATTAGTCAAAGTCATTTTTCTTTTGCTCAGTTGACAGATTTCTAAAATTTATTTGTAATATTTACTAAATTGATTAGATGTTTTGGTATTTGTTTAGCATAGTGAATACAATAGATAAACATTACTAATTTGTGGGGGTTTTTAAAGCACCTGAAACAATTTAATAATGGCTCTCAACATTTATATTTTTAGGATCTGATCCAAATGCCTACTAATTACCAATTTTAATAAGAAGTTAAGGGAAAATTTAACTTCCATTCATGATAGAGTGAAGACTATGTGCAAAGGACATCCTAATCTAAAACAATATTTCAGTACCATATTTGAATGTTTATAATCGGACATTCAAAGAAATATTTTAGAAGGATTTTTAGTATTAGAGAATGACTTTTAATAATGGAAACATACAAATTCACCATTTACTAATATTTAGAGATATGAATGTCAAGAGTAATTATTATAAGAACAAAGACTTTTATAGTCTAAAAATATTATCATCTACTTCTGCCAAATTAATAGAAAAAGGCCTAGGGGTATTCTTTTCTAGTTTTACATATTATGATAGCATATTCTGCATTCAGCATACATCTTAGGAGGTATGTTAGGAAACCATATCTTCATACCTATTAAAATAAAAGTTTCACTGGTTTTAGAGTATTGTTATTGACATATATAACTGGTCAAGAAAAAAGTCAATGCTATATGAAACTGTCACTATATACTTACAGAAAACTTTAACTATATGATAGCACCTTCCCACAATAAACACAACAAGCAAAGTAGCCACACACTATTATACTACAAAGCTAAGGGAAATCTGCAAAAGAAATGAAAAAAGTGCTCAAACATTAGGAAACTGAATTTGGGATTCACAGAAGCATGGTCCAAGTCTGGGAGAGTTGAGATTTTCTATAACTTGACATAGACAGAACTTCTGTCCTGGCATAACAAAAGAAAAGCGTGCGTGTGAAAGTGTGTGCTCGTGCACACACACACACACAAAATATATATACGAAATATTATTAGAAAATAAGTTGGAACTAAGTGTGTCAGTAAGCTGCCATTGTCCTGTTTGCACTGATTGAAACTGCTTTGCTTGTTAGCATTTTTAATTACTCATGCTATTTTCCAGCACCCAGAACATTTGAAAGGCATTAGCAATGCAGAAAATACAGGCAAACCACTGAAAACAGCAAACTCTGGATTTTCTTTGGACTTTATTATTTAGCTTTGAAAAAAGGTATTTATTTTGAGAGAGGATATTTTTTCTGCTTTACTTCAGTCTCTATGTATGTTCAGGAGGATGACACTGCTAATTTTCTCAGGGTGAAGCACTCAAACAAAATCTGGATATTTTATCTGTCAAAGGGAGTCTCAGTGAAGTCAGCTATTTAACTAAATGACCTTTAAGATTTCTCTCCAAAATAAGTTCCATCCATTTCATGAGAGGTGAATGGAAACAAGTCAATGTTCTTTATAACAATTCATTTTACTCAGCAGTCAATAAATATTAAAGGTTCCACTATTTACTGGAAATTATGTGGTATCAGAATATCTTGGAAATAAGATAGATTTGGATACCATCATCACTGTTTTTTTATTCTAGTCAGGGAAAAAGATTATAAAGTGAAACTAAGTATTTGCAATTATAATACTTGTAATAATGAACTGAAATTAAAAAAGATGGAGATGGAAAAACTACAGAACGGCATAAAACACCCATTCACATGGAGTGGTTATTGGAGAAAATCTCTCAGAAAAGGAAATATTTAAGCTGATACCTAATGGATCACAAGTCCATTAGAGTAGAAGTGGAACCCTCCCGGCAGAAGGAAAAGCATGCATGTTGACCCTCTGCCTGGAAAGAATTTGCGGTGCCTGATGAACTTAATCATCACTTGGGCTAGAACACAGGACTTGAGAAGGATGGTCATAAACAGTTAAACTGAAAGTTAGGTAAGGACCTTAGTATGACATATCTTGGTGAGTCATGAAAAGAATGCCTAATTTTTTATCTTAATTGTAGTGGGAATTGAAAAAGCACTGAGATACCACAACACGATTATCAGAATGTCCAAAACCCAGAACACTGATATAAAATGTTGACAAGGATGTGGAGCAACAAGAACATTTGTTCACCGCTCGTGGCAATGCAAAATGGTGCAGCCACTTTGGAAGACACTTCGGAGGTTTCTTACAAAACATACTCTTACCATAAGATCCAGCTATCATACTCCTTGGTATTTACCAAAAGGAACTGAAAACTTATGTCTGCACAAAACCCTGCACACACTTGACGGCAGGGGCTTTATTCATAATTACCAAAACTTGGAAACAACGATGTTCATCAGGTGAATGGATAAATAATCTGTGATACATCTAGGGAATGATATATTTCATGCTAAAAAGAAATTAGCTATCTAGCCATGAAAAGACATGAAACTTAAATGCGTATTACTAAGTGAAAGAAGCCATTCACAAAAGTCTGCATAATGTATGATTCCAACTATACAACATTCTGGAAAAGGCAAAACTATGGAGACAGTAAAAAGATTAGGGGTATCAGGAGCTTGGGTGAGGATGGAGGGAAAGGCAGAAGGATAAGCACAGAGGATTTTTAAGGCAGTGGAAAATACACTTTATGGTACTATAACAACAGCTACAAGTCATTATATCTATTTGTCCAAAACCCACGCAATGTACAATACCAAATGTAAACACTAATTCAAACTATGGACTTTGGAAATTATGATGTGTCAATATAGGGTCATCAGTTGGAACAACTATACATACTAGTGGGGGATGCTGATGCAGGGGAGGCTATACATGCATAAGGGCAGAGTGTATACAGGAAATCTCTATACTCTCCCCTCAGTTCCACTGTGAACCTAAAACTGCTCTAAAAATATAAAATCTTTAATAAAAAGAATTGCAGTGAAAAGATATTAAAGGGATTTTAATGGAGATATTAACATAATCTAATGTACATTTTAATGGCACTTTTGTTGCCCTGTGGAGTGTGTAGTTGAGGGGACAAGGAGTAGATATAGAAAAGCTGTTAGAGCAGTCAACATGAGAAATTTTTATCTTCTCTATCAAGGTGGTAGCAGTAGAAATTAAAATACATTGACATATATCAGGTTTATTTTGTAGATAATACAATCAATAATTTTTGATGGATTGGGTGTGAGGATGGAGAAAGAAAACATAGAATGAAGATATACTAACAGTTCCTACCATTAAAAAAATAGTTTCTACCATTAATAAGTGAGTGGATTATGGTACCATTACAACCATGGCTGGGGTTAACACACCTCTTTTGTTTTTCTGAGACAATCCTAATTTACACTTTTATGCTCTAAAGTGTTCCACCTTAAAGAAAATGATATGGTTGGCATGGTTTTAGAGGGAAGAGAGGCGGTAGTTAGCTTTGTATATGGTTGAGATATATAAATACATTCAAGTGGAGTTTTACAAATGTCACAATTTTCATACATTTTCAAGTAGAGTCAAATGTTAGATGTACAAACTGAATAATTTGATCAAATTTTGGGATTGAAATACTTTCTTTGGAAGTGCTTGAGATGTACCTATTACCTTTGTGTAAAAGAAATATGATACTTAAGCCTATCTGATTTATGAATCTCTTGGGAAGTGCCCGCTTTTTTTCTTCTTTGAATTTTTTAATTGTTATGTTAATCACCATACATTACATCATTAGTTTTGGATGTAGTGTTCCATGATTCATTGTTTGTGCACAACACCCAGTGCTCCACGCAGAACGTGCCCTCCCCAATACCCATCACCAGGCTAACCCATCCCCCCACCCCTCTCCCCTCTAGAACCCTCAGTTTGTTTTTCAGAGTCCATTGTCTCTCATGGTTCATTTCCCCCTCCGATTTACTCCCCTTCATTCTTCCCCTCCTGCTATCTTCTTCTTCTTTTTTTTTCTTAACATATATTGCATTATTTGTTTCAGAGGTACAGATCTGTGATTCAACTGTCTTGCACAATTCACAGCGCTCACCACAGCACATACCCTCCTCAATGTCTATCACCCAGCCACCCCATCCCTCCCCCCCCCAACCACTCCAGCAACCCTCAGTTTGTTTCCTGAGATTAAGAATTCCTCATATCAGTGAGGTCATATGATACATGTCTTTCTCTGATTGGCTTATTTCACTCAGCATAATACCCTCCAGTTCCATCCATGTCATTGCAAATGGCAAGATCTCATTCCTTTTGATGGCTGCATAATATTCCATTGTGTATATATACCACCGCTTCTTTATCCATTCATCTGTCGATGGACATCTTGGCTCTTTCTACAGTTTGGCTATTGTGGACATTGCTGTTATAAACATTGGGGTGCACGTACGCCTTCGGATCCCTACATTTGTATCTTTGTGGTAAATACTCAGTAGTGCAATTGCTGGATTGTATGGTAGCTCTATTTTCAACTTTCTGAGGAACCTCCATACTGTTTTCCAGAGTGGTTGCACCAGCTTGCATTTGGGAAGTGTCCGCTTTAAATGAGCATTTTATATTCTCCCACTTCCTTAATGTTTTGAGAACACTGTCCTGCTAACACAAAAATCATGCAAAACCACTTTTATTTTCTTCCTTTCCTATGCTGATAAGACATGAAGAGAAAAAATACGCAATTTTGCAATTTTGGCTTCAATCGTAGCCATCCTACAACTTCAGGTGTACCTCAAAACTGCTTGAATTTTATTAATTTTATTCAAAATTTTCAAACTTAAGTACGAACACCAAAACAAAATTTAAACTTACAAGAACCCTTTTAAGTAAGCCCAGGATTCCACTGATACCAGGTTGGAGAAATATTTCTCCAAGAAATTGAACTATGTATTCCATAAAACAATCTCACTGGGTACAGGAAACAGAAGTCACAGGTCAGGACAGACTGAAATCTGATGGTGAGCATACTGGAGAGAAGAGAACCATACAGAGAATAAGCTTAAGAAATCCACATGTAGTACTCTGTGTCTCTGGCCAAATTATAAGCTATCTAAGTGCAGGGTTAAGACTCAGCATGGCCTGGAAGAAAACATCCACCGGAGGCCATGTCTTCTTGAATTACAACTACTCTAGCCTTCCTGAAAGGGCTATTCTGGATCTGCCCCAACTAGGCCTCAAATAAACCTTGACAGAGCAATCTGATCCAATCATAAATACACTGCCTGCAAGAATAAAAATCTACAATCTTTAAAGAAATAAAATCTAGAATTTCAACAAGGTAGTCATCCAAAAGATCAGTAATTTTCAATTACAAGTTTACATGGCATGTGAAGAAACAGAAAAAATGAAATCCATTGTGAGACAAAAATCCATCAATAGAACAAAACCTAGAGACAGGTCACAAATTTGAATTAGCATTCAAGCAATAAAGAATAAAATAATGTGTGAATAAATGGGCAACATCAGAAAAGAAACAGAAACTATTCAAGGAATCAAATGAAAATTCTACAAAAGAAAAATAAAATATCTAAACTTTCACTAGATAAACTTAACAGTAAATTGGATACTGAAGATTAAAAGGTCTATGAATTTAAAAATATAGCCAATGAAATTAAGCAAAGTTAAAAAAGAGTGGAAAAAGGAATGAAAAAGAGAATAATCTTTTGATGACCTGTAGGACAATATTAAGTAGTCTAATGTATGTATCTTGAATCCAAGAATTAGAGACGAATAATTATAGAGGAAAAAAAAATATTTGAAGAAATAATGGCTGAAAATTTTACAGAACCATAAGTGTGAAACTTATTCTATATTTTAACATATAAGTACCTATGTCATACTTTAAATATAAAATATAAATATAAAGTAAATGTGAAAGTTTAACTATATTAAAATCAGAGAAGATATTTATAAAATAAGCATATATACATATGTGATAGACAAAACTGAAAAATATGGGAAAAAGATACAACATACAAACACTAAACTTAAGGAAACCTATTTGCCTATGTTGATATCAGGCAAAGTATACTTCAGAAAAAATAATAAATAAGACAAAAAAAAACAAATACCAAAATGATAAAAGTACTTTTCATTAGAAAGATATTACAGTCTTAAATATGTGTAAAATTAATTAAATCTTCAAAATAAAGAATCAGATAGATAAAGTTGGAGTTAAAAACTCTCTCCATAATGGCTAAAAAAAATAGACAAAAATCACTAGAGTTAAGAACACTGCACAAGATAAACCAATGTAACCTTATTGACATGATAGAGCAATATACCAAAAAAAACAAAACCAAACCAGTATAAAGGATATTCTTTGTAAGTGCATAAAGAACATTCACTGCAACAGACCATTTGTTTGGCCAGATAACAAATTTTCATGAATTTTAACAGAGGCAAATCTTCAAAAAAAAAATTAGTTCTTTAATCCTAATAAAATTCAATTATAAATCAATAATATAGTTGCTGGAAAAAATATATTAGAAAATAAGAAAGGTTTAAAATCAATGATGCATACTCAACCTCAGACAACTTGAAAAAAAAGAGGGGCATACATTAAACACACACTAGGAAGAGGAAGTAAATAATAAGAAGGCAAGTGTGGATATCAAGAAAACAGAAAATAAACAAACAAAAAGAAAGAAAGTTCTTTAGATAAGATTAAAGCGATTTAAGATACACTATTAGAATTATTAAGACAAAAAGAGAGAAAAAATTTACCAGTAGAGGGAATGAAAGGGAGGATGCCACTTCAGATTATTACAAGCATAACAACAGGTTATAACAAACACATTTATTTAAAAAACAGGGTATCTTGGATACAATGGAAAATTTCCCCCCAATATGGCAAGAATAACACAAAAAAATGGAATATGTGAAGTCTTTATCTGCAAAACAATCTTGAAAAAGAAGGACAATGTCAGAAGAATCATACTACCCAATTTCAGCCGACTCTGAGCTAGAGGGATTAACAGGCTGGTAAAGGCATAAGCACAGGCACATAAACTATGGAACAGAAAAGAAAGCCTAGAAATAGATTCAGGCTGTCAAGTGATTTTAACAAAGGCACTGAAGAAATCAACGGTTTTATTCCACAAATGGTGCTAGAACAACTCTATATGGAAAAGCATAAATTGCTGTTACCTCAAACATACATAAAAAGTAATTTCAGATGGATCACAAACATAAATATTAAAGCAAAAATTTTAAAGCATGTAGGAAGAAACAAACTATCTTCATAATTGGAGCTGGCAACATTTCTTTAAAAGGGAAAACAGAAAGCAGATCTACAAAAGAAAAAAAAGCTAAATTGTATTTCAACAACTACAGACTCTTCTCTCATCAAAAGAACTTTTAAGAAAATGAATAAATAATCTATATACAGAAAATATTCACAACTCATATATTTGACAAGAAAGAAGCCATGTGTACAGAATATATATAAAACTCCTACAACTCAATAGTAAAAATGACAAAATGCTCAATAAAAAGTTAAATGCGTTTAAGAAACACTTTACAAAAGGTAGTACAGAAATGGGGAAACGTTCAATACACATCTTAAAAATCATTCAATATCATTAGTCATCAAGAAAATGCAAGTTAAAATTACAATAAGATACCATTACAGGTCTGCCAGAATCGACAATTAAAGACCAATACATCAGATGTAGGCAAGTATGTGCAATAACCAATGGGAGTGCAAACTGGTACAAAAACTGTAACAACTATCCTGGCAGTATCTAATAAAGTTCCATATTCATCTAGGCTGTGACTCAGTAACTCTGTTCCTAATTAACCCAGGTTAATAAAAATGTATACCAACAAATATATTTGTATATGAAGGTTTATTAAAGCTAATATTCATAATAGCCAAAGCTTGAAACAAATCAAACATCCTTTGTCAAGAGATGGCTATTATAAAAAAAGAAAAATAAATATTATACAATGCCAGTAGAAAATAATGAGCTACAAATACCCCTAACAATATGGATAAACTTCAAAAATATTTTGCTAGAAGCCAGACTCAAAAGAGTATGCATTTATGAGTCTATTATTATATTCTCATGAATTTCTACAACTACAGGCAAACTAATCATTTGTTTCTGAAATCAGAACAGTCGTTTCTTCTGGTGAGTGATCAGGGTTGACCAGGAGGAAGCACGAGAAACCAGAAAGACAGAAACTGTTTATATCTTCATAGGGTTATAGAGTACATCATTGTACACATGAATGTATTTGTCAAAACTTATCAAGCTGTACATACAGTATCTGTGCATTTTAATCCTTGTAAATATAAAATTTCTTGTGGGAGGATTTACTTACCTCCCCAGTATATTTTGTACTTGTTTTTTCTCTTTTCCTATATAATTGGTGTCTACCTATTTGTCTTTCTGTGAGCTCTCCATACACAGAGTTATATTAGTCCCAACCACATGGATAGCTGGTGCATACTTAATGAAAGAACAATTAAATTTTAATTAGGGAATTAAGAAAGCAATACCTCACACTGAAAAATGATTCCAATAGGGGAAATGTCAGGCAGCATGAAAGAGAGATGGAGTGGGTGGGAAGGAAAGAGTCGTTTGTTGGAACCAGCTGGTACTGGCCTACCAGAGCCTATTATGCATACCCCATCCCCAGTATCCATGGAAAATAGCAAATGTTTCCAACTGGAGCTGCTCCTCACCACGTATTGCCCTCTCTGGAGTCTCTTTACCAGCAATGCACTGGAACTGAAACTGTCTTGCTCTACCTCATATCAAAACGTTATACAGTCATCTCTCAAATTTCACACATTTAAGAGGATAATGAGAATATTTTATCTCTTTGGAACATGGAAAGTCATATCGTGTGGACGATGGCTAATAGGTATGTATTTCCAATGATAATCTTACAAATTTTTATTAAGAAATGGCATTATATAACTAAAGAAAGGATAATGAGAATATTAAGATTTCTAAAATAATTAGCCAAGTAGGAAATAGGGAAATAAATGTGAGATACAATCTTTAAGCTAGGAGAGTGACTGAAAAAAAAAAGCAATCCTATGTTAAACAATCAATAAAACAAACAAACAAAATGAAGTAACTTGAGGAATAGAGCACTGATATAAGCAATCATGGAGAAGAGCTTGGATCTCAAAAAAGAAAAAAAAAGAGGAGGAGGAAGATGAAGAGGAAGAAGGAAGAAGAAGGAAGAGAAAAAAAATAAAACTTCATATGGAAGTTAATCAGGCTTCTCTCTCCTGGGGCAGGAACTCCTTGAAAAGATTATTGTTTAGTACATAGAAAAGGACATAGACAAAATGGTAAATCTTTGACAAGCTTTCAGAAAGTCGAAGTAGTAGGCTTTTTAAAACTCATCTCAGAATCTGTGAATTGTGTAAGACTGCTGAATCACAGACCTGTACCTCTGAAACAAATAATACATTATATGTTAAAAAAAAGGGGGGGTGCCTGGGTCGCTCAGTTGGTTAAACCATTGCCTTCAGCTCAGGTCATGATCCCAGGGTCCTGGGATCGAGCCCCACATCAGGCTCCCGGCTCATGCAGGAAGCCTGCTTCTCCCTCTGCCTGCCGTTCCCCCTGCTTGTGCTCTCGCCCTCTCTCTCTCTCGCTATCTCTCTCTGTGTGTCAAATAAATAAATAAAATCTTAAAAAAAAAAAAGAAAAAAAGAAGATGATAGTAGGAAGGGAAAAATGAAGGGGGGTAAATCGGAGGGGGAGACAAACCATGAGAGACGATGGACTCTGAGAAACAAACTGAGGGTTCTAGAGGGGAGGGGGGTGGGAGGATGGGTTAGCCTGGTGATGGGAATTAAAGAGGGAACTATTGAATGGAGCACTGGGTGTTATGCGCAAACAATGAATCATGGAACACTACATCAAAAACTAATGATGTAATGTATGGTGATTAACATAATATAAAATAAAATTTAAAAACCTCAAAAAAGTCAAATTTTCTTTAAATCTTGTTGGACTCATCTTTCTGTGACCTGAAGCAAGTCAATAATAATAATAATAAAAGGATAATGTAAATGTTACTAAATAATATAAAAATGCAATACAAGTAGATATATCACATTTGAAGTGATTCAGCACTTGGGGAAAAATTTATGACACCATAAGAAAGCATGATTTATTGTCCTTTAATAGAATCTAAGATTCTCATATATCTGCTGGTTTTTATCCTTAAGAACTGACACAAGTGTTCTTTTAAATAACTACTTGGGAAAATTCCAATTTAGTGTATATGCCCATTTTTTAAATTACATAAAAATCTTAGAAATATAGTTTGAATTTTAAAAGTCTAAGATTCTTTATAGAACAAAAAAAAAACACAAATTAAGCCTATTCTGACATGTTAGCATACTTTCTAAGCTATCCATCTTTTTCCCAAAATATTTTATTTAAAAAAATCAAACATCCTCATAAACAGAAAATAAACATATATTTGGCAATATGGGACAGCATTCTAGTGTTAGCCACTCTTTTAGCACCGTTTGAGAAAATCTGTACTTGCTTTGAAAAGTTTTAAAAATCAATGCATGTAGTTTATTATTGAAAAATTCCTTTTGGAACTGTATTGTTTTTCACTGAAAATTAACTTCCCTCTAGAAGTAAGATAATTTGAACATACTTAAGGTAACTATTTTCTTACCTGAAACAGACATTGATTTAGAACTTAAGAGTGATCTGTTCCACCTCACTATTATACAAGAAACTTAAAGAGTTTTCCTATGTAAAAAAAGGGAAATAACCATCCTTTACAATCAGCATGTTTTAAATCTATGTTTCTGATTTCTCAGACCAAGGAATGACTAAAATTACTAAAATTTACCACAGAGTTCTGAAAAAAAAAAAAGTTGGGGGAATGACCTTAGAATATTTAGGAATATCAGATTTTACTGAGGACTAATTCCAGAATTATAATAAGACAAGATCTTCATTTTCTATTTTATCATAAAATTTAGGATATAGTCCTTTTAATCAAGCCTCATCTTTGACCAATTAATTTATATGGGGGAGGGGACACCAAGTGAAATTCATGTAACTTACTATCCAAACAGGCTTGAGGCAAAGATGGAGATGGCAGTTTTCCCTGGAATCATAAAACCAGGCCTCCATCAGTTTCTTCTTGTCCCCAAGTGCCTGGTCTATTTTAGTACCTAAAATATTTCACTTGGGGTTATGTTACCATCTCCAGAATGTTAAATATAAATATTTCATTACTTAATATATTTACACAGTAAACGTACTGAGCAATGTTTACGTATTCAACATTGTGTAGATACAAAGGAAATATAAACCACATAATCTTCCTTCAAGGAACTTAAAGTCAATATAGTTAAATCATAATTCCAGTATTCAATATCCTGTCCTCTCAATTAATTAGCTGAGGAAATATGGTCAGCTTACATGGTCAAATGAAAAACATGGAAGGCATAATATTTAAAGTCACAGTAGCATTATGGTTATACACATCTACAAATAAGCATACTTTATCCCTACCTCCAAACAACTTATTCTAAAATTCAGGTTTTGCAGGACAGAGATGATAAACTAGATAACTACTGGAGTTTCATTCTCTAAAATCCAGGTAAAAGTCGCTTGGGCTCTCATTCTAATATTGACTAGAGTTAGAAGGGAGTGAGATGAAGGAGCTGACATTTCACCTCATCACCTCTGATGCCAGGTATATGGGTATGCTTCATTTTCAGTTATTTTTGCATATTGTATATGCTTGCTTCCATTCTCTTCTTTCTGCTCCATGTTGATCACATTTGGACAGCAACCCATTTATTTTTATGTCCCCCAAACTCCATTTACTACTGAAATTATTTCAGATAAAACAAAAGAATGTTTATGCACGCTCTATAATAAAAGCACAAATCTCGAGGTGGTACATCTCAAGGATGGAAAGAGACCAGACTCCCTTCTACTTCCCATTGAACTAAGTCACTGCGAGAAGAAAACAGGCCATGAAAATATGGACTAAGACTCAGGTTAATAGTACAAAGATTTCCACATATTTATAAAGACCTGCCTGGTATTTTTCAACAGTTATATAGTAAGTCATATTGGTGAAGCAATTAGGCAGCAAGCAGTGAGAAAACTATTCTTGGAAACTGAAAAGATGGTAATTCATGCTATATATTGTTCATTTCCTGCAAAAATTTAATATAATTTAATTAATTTAAACTGTGATATTTTGAAAGGCAGATAATTATACTGATTATATGTTCCAACTTGATAACATGGTATATACTTACAATGGTTGGGGAAAAGAAATCAGGCAGGCAATCATTTAAATTGCATTTCTGGAGCACATACTCAGAACCATGACTTGCATTCTACTTCATAACAGAGGTAAAAAAAGAAAAATACAAAAACAAACAAAAAACCCTATAGGTTATGACTTAATAAGTTTATAACCTAGTTGGGGATGCTAATCATAATAAACATAACAGTAAGATAAAAGCTAAATAGTGGTCTGCACAAAGCATAATGGATACAAATACAGGCTTATCAGTGCCAAGGTAATGGTGCAACTAATTTTACAAGTCTCATTAGAAATATCCACTGATATTTCAGTTCTTCTTTGGGGAGTTGGGGAGCACCGTAAGACTGTATTTCTCTAACCTCTTGAGGTTAAGTGTGCCCATGTCAATTAAATAACCCCCCAGCAACTTAGGCTCTAAGTTCATTAATTTGCCCTGAGTTCAAACCTTGCTAAGAAGAACAAAATGCTCTGGTATATTTCAAAATTATTCCTTTACCCCTCCTCCCGCTGAAAGCACAAGGGGATTTTTTTCAGATATCTACTGTGGGAAGCTGTTTGAGTTCCTGGAGTTAATGGAGGCAAACCTAATATTACGAGACCCCCCCACTTCTTGTGACTGGGTATCCCTAGAATTTTTAATTTTCCAACTTGTCCACACTGAGCCTCCATCCACTTGTCAATCATAGTTCAGGTTTTCCTGCCCTGGCACTCATTCCTGTGGTGGCTTCTGCTCTGGGTATCAGCTCTGGTGAGCCATGACTCCTACAATTCACCTCTCTGTCTCTCTAATCTTGAGGGCAGCAGTTTGCCCTGTGTCCTCCCCAAAAGAGTTGTTGATTTTTCAGTCTGTTCAGCTTTGTACCTATTGTTAGGACAGAGTGATGACTTCCAAGTTCCTTATATGCAGAACTGGAACCTGGAACTAAAGTGCATCCTTACCTTTAAGTTCAATGCCATGATTAAGACTTTAGTCTGATACCCTTTGGGAGAGGGTCAGAATATTTCTCATAAGGGGAAATGTATAATGAATATATGATACATGGTCAGCCCAACATTAGGGATCATTCTAATTATCCTTCTTCCAAGCATTTGGTAACACTGCATTCTGTGTGTAGAAATTTGACAAGACCATATAACTTTTACTGGCCTATAAAATATTATTGGAAGTGACAAAGCATTTTACATATCCATACACATTAAGATTTGTGTGCTAGTGAAATTATGTTTATGATAATTTCCTTGAACTGTCATTGCTAGATCTGAGGGAATGCACATTATCAGGCATTAAGTAAATATTGTCAAGTTACTCTCCATAAAGAACATGCTTAAATAATACCATGTACAATGCATGACAGTTATTTCATTGCATTATCTCTGATATTGCACCTTCTGTGTGATTGTGTGTGTACATATATTAATAGGCAACAGCATGATCTGTTATTTTTCCTAAATACTCATTCTGTTTTTTCTGAAGTATATATTTTCATATATTTTGGACCAATTGTACTTACTCTTCTGTGAACTGCTATTCCTTTGCTGTGTCTATTTTTCTGTTGTAATAGTGTGGTTAAGAACATACACTTTTACTATGATGAGAGGCAAATGTTTCATTCCGATCTTTGTTTTGCAACAGATTGTGTGGCCTTGGGTATTTTACTTAAAATTTCTGTAAACCTCGGATCATTGTCACTCAGAGACCCAAGATGACAGATGTTCAATCTTAATACATGATTCAGTCACCAAAGCAGGGGAAGAGAAAATGGTGAATTGTATACTGGCTCTTAAAGCTTCTACCTGGAAGTATTATTCATCACTTCCATGCACATTATATAGATCAAATCTAGTCAGATGGCCACACTTTCTTTCAAAGGGAAACATGGATATACAATCTTATGTGTCAGGACTATTTCTGAACACCCTACAACCACCACAATCTGCTTTTGCGATGTTCAATGACACTATCAGGTTCAAAATTCGCAGTTTCTGGGTGATGTGCTATAGATGTGCTATATTCTTTCTCTCTCACATTCTCTCTCTCAATATAATTTTAGTTTAGCGTATCAGGTTTTGATGATACACACACATATTCTCTTTAAAGATTTTATGTAACTGAAAGGTGCCACAAAATGAGTTGGATCTTTCCTCTGAAATACATTAGCCCATTCAGAGTTTTTGATAATTTGGTGTGAAGGCCCTCATTTAATCCTTCTGTAAGATTTACTCCCAATCAGTTTTATAGCTCAAAAGCCTATGTATCTTTCTACTTTTTTTCTTACTTTCATGATTGTGGTTGAGAAGCAATTTCCTCTTCCATCCTGGCAACTGACTTTTCTTTCATACTCACATTAAGATCTTCTTTTTTCTAAAGATTTTATTTACTTGAGAGAGAGGGGGGTGGTGCACACACAGGGGTGGGGAGAGAGCACAGGTGGGGCTGGGGGGGTGGGGAAAACACAAGCAAAGGGGAGGCGCAAAGGGAGAGGGATAAGGAGACTCCCCACTGAGCAGGGAGCCCATTGCTGGGCTCAGGTTTGATCCCTGACCCTGAGATCATTACCTGAGCAGAAGGCAGAAGCTTAACCAACTAAGCCACCACGTGCCCCCTAACATAGATCTTAATAATAAGGGAAACTGGGTACATGGTATATGGGAACTCTCTGTCCTTTCTTTGCAATTTTCTTAAAATCAAAACGTGTTTAAAATAAAAATGTTGGGCACCTGGGTGGCTCAGTTGGTTAAGCGACTGCCTTTGGCTCAGGTCATGATCCTGGAGTCCCGGGATCGAGTACCACATCGGGCTCCCTGCTCAGCAGGAAGTCTGCTTCTCCCTCTGACCCTCTTCCCTCTCGTGCTCTCTATCTCTCATTCTCTCTCTCTCTCAAATAAATAAATAAATAAAATCTTTTAAAAAATATAAAATAAAATAAAAATGTTATTTTTAAAAAGTCTACATATTTGGACTATATAAAAATTACATTCTAGAATTCAGAAGTAAGAAATGAAAACTTGTTTTTCTGTTAGTGATTTCAACTTATTTATAAGATCTTACTTCCATTGACATGAGGGAAAACATTAGCATTTGAAATTAAGTTATGTCTTCTTAATTATAATTTAGTTTCTTTCAAGTTACTTGAACCAATTCAAATTCCTAACCCCTCTCCTCTTATTTTGCTTCTGTCTTTTGATGCCTCTGGACATGGGGAAACTTACTTGCCATAATGATAGTGGGATGTAAACTCTGGTTAATGTAAGCATATCTAGGATCTCTCTGGCTTTTACCAACAAGATACCGAGTTCTGTGTTTATTAAGTTCTGAAGTCTCCTTTATTACTGTGATAAGGCCCCCAAACCCTGTTCTAAAATTTTAGCTATATACCCTGTATTCAAGTCAGTTTTATCTCATATAAATGCAGTCAAATTTCTTACGTTTTTATATTTGCATACTTTTATTTTCAACTCAAGTCTTTATAATTAAACTGTTCTCCACATCCTTTCCAATACTTTTGTCTTTTTGATAACAGCCATTTTAACAGGCTTGAAGTGCTATCTCATTGTGGTTTGATTTGCATTTCCCTGATAATTAGTGATGTTGAACATCTTTTAATGTGCCTGTTACCATCTGTATGTCATTTTCTTTGGAGAAATGTCTACGCAGATTCTCTGCCCATTGTTTTCATCAGAATTTTTTTTTTTTTTGCTATTGAGTTTTTTCTTTATGTATTTTGGATATTAACCCCTTATTGGAGATATGATTTATAAATATTTTCTCCCATTCAGTAGGTTGCCTTTCCATTTTGGTGATAGTTTTCTTCGCTATGCAGAAGCCTTTTAGTTTGATATAGTCCCATTTGTTTATTGTTTTTGGAGTCAGATCCAAAAATTCAACACCAAGATCCATGTCAAGGAGCTTACTGCCTATGTTTTCTTCTAGAAGTTTTATGATTTCAGGTCTTACATTCAAGTCTTCAATCTCTTTTGAGTTAATTTTTATGTATGGTATAAGACAGTGCATTTATTCTTTTGCATGTGGCTGTCCAATTTTCCCAGCACTGTTCATTGAGGAGTCTGTCCTTTCTAATTGTATATTGTTGGCTCCTTTGTCATAAATTAATTGACCATACTTGTATGAATTTATTTCTGGACTCTCTATTCTGTTTCATTGATCTATGTGTCTGTTTTTATGTTAATACCATATTGTTTTGATTACTAAATTTTTTAAATTCTAGCTTTGTAGTATAGTTTAAAGTCAGAGAGCATGATACCTCCAACTTTATTCTTTCTCGTGATGACTTTGACTATTGAGGGCATTTTGTGGTTCCATATAAATTATAAAATTATTCCTTCTAGTTCTTTGAAAAATGCCATTGGGATTTTGATAAGGATTGCACTGACACTGTAGATTACGAATGGCTATTCTCAGACAAGAAATGATAAATGTTGGATAGGATGTAAAGAACAAGGAACCCCTGTGCACTGTGGGTGGGAATATTAATTGGTGTGGCCATTATAGAAAACAGTATGGCATTTCTTCAAAAAAGAAAGAAAGAAAGAAAGAAAGAAAGAAAGAAAGAAAGAAAGAAAGAAAGAAAGAAAAAAAGAAAGAAAAAGAAAGAAAGAGAGAAAAATAGAACTACCATGTAATCCAGCTATTCCATTTCTGAGTGTTATCTGAAGAAAACAAAAACACTCTCTTGAAAAGATATACATACCCCTATATTCATTGTGGCATTATTTATAATAGCCAAAATATAGAAATAACCTAGGTGTCTACTGATGGATGAATGGATAAAGAAAATGTTTACACACACACACACACATGTACACATACACACAGTGGAACACTATTCCGTCATAAAAAAGAAAAAAAGGTCATTCATCACAACATGGATGGACCTTGAGGGTATTACGCTAAGTAAAATAAGTAGTGTATACAAAAGTCAAATTTATATGTTGTATACCTGAAACTAATAAAACACTATATACCAATTTTACCTCAGTAATTTTTTCTAAAAGTGCCTCCCTTATAAATACCAGAGGCAAGTTTGCTTTTTTATTTAGTTTGGCAAACACTGCCTTATAATCAAACAGCTTAATGGATTATATTTAATTAATTATAATTAATTAAATTTATAATTATTGATACATAAGGTTTAGATCTTTAGCTTATTTTCTTTTTTTTACATCTCTTCTTATTTATTCCTTTCCTTTTGCTTTTGTTTTATATATATCACAATCATATATATGAATATGTATTATATATGTGCATTATACATAATATATATACACATAAATATACATACTTATCAACTCCATACTTATCAATTATATATACTATATATATTCTTATCAATTCCATACTAATAATTATATATAATATGTATTACATACAAATACATATTATGTGTTATACAAACACACACATATATATACACATAAATATACATATTTATCAATTCCAGTGTTTGGGTGTTTTTTTTTTATCCATATTTCCATTTGGCATCATTGCCCTATAGCCTGATGGATTTCTTTTAGAATCTCTATGGCAGTGTCTGATGAAGAATAATTCTTTCAACTAGTGTTTGAAAATGTCTCTCTCAGCTAGTGTTTGAAAATATTTCAATTTTTGCCTTATTTTTGAAGGACATTTTTGTGAGATATCAAATCCTAGCCAGACTTTTTTATCTCCTTCATTGTCTCAATAGTTTCTTTAATGAAATATTAGTTTCCATTTTTATTGTTTTTCCTATATAGTGTCCCTTTTTTTTTCCTGGCTACTTAACATTCTTAACATTTATTGTTGGTTTTCAATAGTTTGCTTATAAGATGTCTAAATATTGCTTCTTTAGTATTTAGCATAATTGAGGATTACTAATCTTCCTGAATCTATGAGCTGATATTTTAGCTAAAATTGACAAATGTTCCACCAGCAGTACTTTAAACATCTTTCCATATTCTCTCCCGTCTTTCTATGTGGGGCTTGAATTACACAATTAGAATGCTTGATATTGCTCTACATCTCACTGAGGTTATGATCCTTTATTCATATTCTCATTTTTTCTTTATATTTTAGTTTACATTTTTCTATTGCCTATTTTTTTTATTTTTAAAGATTTTATTTATTTGAGAGAGAGCGAGAAAGCATGAGCAGGGTTGGGGGAGTGAAGGGCAGAGGGAGAGGGATAAGCAGACTCCCCACTGAGCAGGGAGGTTGAGGTGGGACTCGATCCCAGTATCCCAGGATCATGATCTGGACTCGATCCCAGGACCCTGGGATCATGACCTGAGCCAAAGGCAGATGCTTAACTGACTGAGCCGCCCAGGTGCCCCTCTATTGTCTTTGTAAAGTTCACTTATCCTTCCTCTGCATTGTCCTTTTGGTTATAATTGCCATGTAACAAATGTTTTATTTCAGAAATTGCATTTTTATTTCTAGAATTTCTTTTCCTTAAGAGTTTTCACATTTCCCTGAAATTTACCATATCTTTACCTGTTATATACAATTCCAAAAAATCTTTCGCAAAGTCATCAGTGTTTGTACAGATGTTATCTACTAATTCCAACATCTGGGTTATCTATGGCTCTGCCTACATTAGTAGTTTATCTCTTTATTATGAATCACATTTTCCATTTCATTTCCATTTCTATTAATTTTATTATTGTGTACTGGCCATTGTTGCTCAAAGAATGTTAAATTTGTCCAGGCAGGCAGTCATTTTATAAGTGGATTACCTGAATTCACTAAATGCTTGTTTTTAGTCTTTGTTAGGGTAGGTGTTTTGATATTTTCCTTAGATCTGGTGTTCAGATCTCATTTCTGAAATATGGTTAATATTCCTAAATCACGGTCTGACACTTTAGCGGAAAGCCCAATATATTCAACCTAGCAGAACTTGAATACCAAACTTTTATGCCATGCAGTGGCTGAAATGTTCCATTATCTTTTTTTTTTTTTTTTTTGCCTTACAAGTGTTATTTTCTCTTAGGTTTCTTAGAGTCATAATCAATAATTTGTAATTTTGATGCTTGGCTTTTTAAATCAAGAGCAAGTTCTGTAGAATGGAAAATCTGAAGTTTTTATGCTGAACAATTTTTAGGAGAGAGTAAATGGTGAAACAAGACCTTGGTTTGAGGTAATAAATTGGAATACAGGAAAGAGAAAGCCCCTAATATAAGCCCTATACGTTTAAAGAGTACTAAGAACTTATCTGTATATTAATACCCAGGACTTGGACCAGAAAAGCCATAAACCTATTAGGTATTTCATAAAAATTTTGTGCTTAGGTCATGGGTTTGAAGAAAATGTTGGGATTAAAGAGAAGAAAAGCCTTAAAGGGATTGTCATTGTATTAGAGAAGATTTTCCAAAAAATTTCCCTTGACTCTCCCAGCACCCTTTTAGTAAAGTGACTAAAAGCATGAAGTTGGATCCAAAAAACACAAGATTAAGGTAAGAAATAAGCAAGGTATTTAGACTCTTTGAAGAGGGGCCATGACAGGTGTTCACTGATATCTGTCACAAAAGCTGATAAACTCAACTCAAAATATTATCTGAACAAGATGCACTGCAGGGATGCTCAGGAGGACAGAGGATGAGACTGGATAAGATTCTACTTCCTCAAAGGTAGAACAGTATGTGACTGCCACTGCTATACTATTACTTTAAAGTATGTGAAAACAATGGGAAATGGGTACAATCCTAAAATGATGATTGGCAACCCTAAAACAAAGAGAAATTAACTGGCTTTCCCAGAACTCCCAAATCATTGGAAATAGTATCTAAAAGCCAAGTGAATTTCAATTATGGAGAAACAAAATAAGTTACCTCATGGTAGATGCAACTTTGTGATTGACAAAATAATAAAACCCAAAAACATAAGAATAATATTATTAGAAAATAAGTCTGATTTAATATGTCTAAAACTAAGTGTATTTAATGCCTGGAAAGTTTAAGGTCAAATAATTAGTTGGCAGCTAAGCTTTCTAAATTCATACATAACATTTTCCACAAGAAGCTGAGATGAAAGTTCTTTAATGCAAATAAACCAAATATAATATAATTCTGGTTGAGAGACTGAAAGCTTGGAGGCACCTATACTATTTGGAAACAATTTCTGGACTTATCCATAAATCCATAAGGTTCAAATAAGAAAACATCCTCATAAAATGTCTATATGTAGTTTTCCATTTTTCTTCTACACTCTCTTCCAATCAACCTTGCTGACAAATAAAAGGGCAGCTGAAAGTAAACTATAAACAGGCTAACCTCTTCCATATGCATCTATATATTAGTTATTATTGACTATGTGTGATTAGCAGGACTGTGGGTGTCAAATCTCATGTTCTGTAACAATTCATTGTAAACTTTGTAATATTTATTTCTTCTGAATTATGCTACTATTCATTATAATATCATTTATTGAAATTCTGGAGTGTTGTTTCACTATCTTTTCTAGTTGATCTCCAGATGTGTGTGGTCAAGGGAATAAAAATTCTAAGAGAGACACTTAAAATGTGGCTTCTAGGTCAATGATCTGACTAAAACTGTCTTCCTCAATTATAATCTAAGAACCAGATACAGAATATATTTCCAGTTTCAGGCCCCACAGCTTTATCTTAGGGGATTCTGAGTCTGGTTTTTACCATCAACGAAGACAGCTTCTGTTAGTTTCATGTCTCCTCCTTAAAAAAAAGAAAAAAGAAAAAAAAATCCTTAAATTCTTCAAATAAGTTTAGAGAGTCCTGCATAAGAGAAAAGTATTCTTTATGCTAATGATGTCTCTCTGGATTCTGATAAATATAGACCTATTTAAATTTAAGATTGATATGTCATTCTGTGTTGGATTGAATATCCACTGTTAGATAAACAGTTCTGCTGACTATGTATAATCTAACTCTACTACAAAATCTGTGGGATACCAAAATAATGCAATTTTTAAAATCATAATTGGAATGTGTTAAATTATGTTCTCAACTCTCAGAACAATGATTGTCATATGAATAGATTTATGCAGTGCCATTTTCTGTTTCATTATAGTCTTTGTCATAAGAAGGATGTGGTAGAATTTTAATGCCTCATACGTTCTGTCAATTACAGGATTCTACTATACAGCTTTGACCTTTTCAGTGTTCTGTGATTTGATTGGCTGCTCACTGCATTTTCTCCTTGCTTGCCTCCCACTAACCTGTAGGGAAGATACAGAATGGGCAGCCAATTAAAGTACAGAATATTGAAAAGGTCAAAACAGTACAATATGTTATCCGTACTCAGAATATATCAGAAACTAACCCGATGTTGTAGTTGTTCTACAAGGACAAGGAGAACTATGGTTCTAAGGCAAAAAAAGAGCAAAAAACAATCAGTCCACATTTCAGTCGACAAATTACAAAAGCCGTATTTTTCTGAATAGCCCAGTTATTTTTGAAATTAAAAAGTGAAAGCCCATTTCAAAAGTGAATAAAAAGTATAGTTTTAAAAGTTCAATCAATTTCTTTGGAAAATGTAAAGTATTCATGCCTATATACCTGACTAGATGCAAAGAAAATATCACTATTTTGCACCCTGGTCTTTTTTTTTTTTTAAATACTATGTAACTTTAATTTCTTCCAGTATTTCATTGGTTTTAACTATCATGGTTGTATATTCTTTATTAAAGAAAGTATAAGTAATACTACAGGTCCCAAACCTAATTTAAAAAAATTTAGTCATCTTCCTTTTTCAGAACTTTTCCACTGCCAGAATACTCAATTCTAACCTTGAAAAGGATATGCAATTACCTATAATTGTGATGAAAACTATGATTGCTGGTTTGTTATATCATGGCAGCATTGCATTCTTTGTCTACTTCTGTTACTCATCTCATGACTTCAATTATATTCATTCAGTGTCCCAAAGAAATAAACTGATTTTAAGTTGATAATTATGACCTAGACTTATGTGTCTCACATTAAAAACAACAACTAGTATCAGCCAAAGATTTTACTTCTCCCTTCAAATTTTACTTTCCCCGTTTACCATCTTTATTCCAATTTTATATCTCTTTTTAGTCAATTTGTTCAGACTGTTTAAGCAAACACTACTCACTAGAATTTTATATTACATAGAAATTCAATTATTCCAAAATGCTTTAGGGGTAACCTAATAACACCTGGTGTTGAACAAGTTTGACTACAATTTGACAGCAATGAACTTATGCAGATATAAACGGAGTATCTGTTCCAGCCAGATAAGCATTCAGAGAAAACCTTAATCACATAAACTTTTAGTTTCTTCTATTCTTTACTGTAGTTATCTTTTAAATTGCTTAGTACTCAAGTATTTACAATATATAGACATACATTTCTATTTGATGAGTCTCCTCCTTATTCTCTGTTTTGCTTATTTTTACTTCTCACATGATAAAGGGTCCAATACCACATTCGCACCATATCAGAAAATTATATTTAAGGATAAATATTTCATTGTCAACTCTCAGAGACCTGCGTGTTTCAATAAAAGTCAGGTCCTATCTTCAGAGCAATGTGGGATAATCAAATTACTAACTTTTAAAACAGCAGAGTTTAGAATAAATTTCTCTGCATGCATTTGTATTTCTAAGGAATAAGGGTAATGATTCAGAGGGAGGACAGAATACTAATCAATCAATAAAATGTAATATTTTACTGTCACCTACAATAGTAAGACATTTTCAGATGTAAAATGCTGTGTTTCAAGAGAGAACATTGGAAAAATGGAGTGAATAGGGAAAACGTAAGTGGAAGTATATTATGAATTGAATACTGGAATAAGGATAGATGAAATGAAAGAAAAAAGTGGGTTATGCACAATAAAAAAAAACTAAAACCTATAATGGTGAGATACAGCAAGGCTAATAATTAAAGTGATAAATAAAGGGCAGTAGGGAGTAGTTGAGGGAATGGCACAGAAAAAGCAATTCAGTGCTAGATTCAAGTGCCAGAACAGAAAGCTTGGCATCCATTATATTTTAAGAAGGACCAGGGCATGGTATAATTATTGGTGTGTAACATTTATTAGGAAATTAATTTTGTAATATAGGTCTGAAGTAAACAGGATTTTACCTATTCTGACAAAGGTAAGATTGAAGAGGTATTAACATGTTAAAATAATGCAAAAAAAAACACAGTGGATATTGATAGAAAGAATACACATTTTGAAGAAGAAGATGAAAACTGGAATCATAAGAATGGATGACTAACAAAATGTGGAAGGATTCACATAATTTGGAATGGAAGGGTAAAAGTAAAAGGACTTCGTTCAAAACTGATGTGTTAAGTCGTCTGGCACTCTAGCATTTAGAACTGTTTGTCAAAAGCTGCTTGCTTCATTCATTCATTCATTCATTCATTCATTCAGAAATTAAGTGGCTGAGGCCCTTCTAGGTGCTAAACAGTGCTACACAGGTTATGGGAAAGATCAGGGAAAACATCAGGGAAAGCGCATCATACACTCTCTAGTTTCCTTAGAAAATTCCAGTTCCCCTGGAGCTTACCTTCTTCTAGTGGGGGAAACTGACATCAAACAACCAAGGGGGGGTGTATATATATATACATATATATATATATATATATGTATATAATGCCAAGTAAAGACAGTATTAAGAAGAAAAATGAGAGCAAAGGATAGAGTAGGGAGGAATATTATTTTAGATTAAGTGATCAGGAAAAAACTCTACAAAGCAATGCTATTGTACCAGACATGAGAAATGGATATTATAGAAGAAGAAAATAACAAAATCATTTGATTTGTGACAACATAATTTATATTAATTTTCACATACCAAAATGCAAGTGTTAAGTTATTCCTAAGATGCTTGTGGCATTATAAATTCCATAAATATTGCCTTACCAACTTTTCCTTATGGGAATATATTTTTTGGTTTCTCCTAAAGTATTCAGGTGCTTAATATTCTTAGGTTGAAACTAGAAATAATCTTTGTCAGTGCTGTGGGAAAGTCTAATTCTGGAGCTTCTATGCTCCTGATGGGAACTTCTTACTTTCTTAAACTATACTTAAACATGATGTTAAAATTGCTATTAGGCAAAAAATAAAGAAAACAAAAACTCAGTCAGTGCTTTCATTGATAACAGGTTTAAATAATCTTCAAAAGTAGCATGAGTGTTTTGGTTTTTTTTTTCTTAAGATTTTATTTATTTGAGAGACAGAGACAGAGACCATGAGCCGGGGGAGGAGCAGAGGTAGAGAGAAGCAGACTCTGCGTTGAGCAGGAAGCCCAACTCAGGGCTCAATCCCAGGACCCTGAGATCATGACCTGAGCTGAAGGCAGACACCTAACTGACTAAGCCACCCAGGCACCCCAAAAGTAGCATGAGTGGTTTAAGTAAGCATAGTAAAAAGCAAAATCAATTATGAGAAATAGTACAGAATCTCCTTGCTTAAAAATCTCTTTCTCTGCCTTCGTCTTTGTCTTTCTCAACATCACTCTCATTTCCATCTATTTATTTTTTGGACAAGTAAAAAAGATAAACTTTTGGAAAATGGACTATTTGACACAACCAAAATAATACAGTTTGATTTCTCATTTAGTGAATTCAGTTTTCCAAGTGATACAAATAGATATTTTATTACAGAGGTTAACATTTAACGTAAAAGATATATGTGACATAAAGAGGCAATTTACCTTTCCCTAACAGATCAGCTACTTCTCACTTATAAATTTTGGTTAACAGCATCATAATGCACCCAGTTTTAAATCTTCTTATTGGGTACTGTGCCCAGTCTGCCTTCTTCCTTCTCCTGTCCCAAGCAGAATATATCTTTTCATAACTAAAAGAATCTTGAGTAACACAAGCTTCCCACTGCTTAATAGTTCCAAACCTTAGACATATAGGAAACTCCTGTCATAATCAGGTTCTAATTTGTCCTATGTAATTATCCCAGAAGTTCTTTACACATTTCAAATAAAATGGACAGACTGCAATTCCCCAAAGGTTGTGATGCTTTTCCTCTATTTTTGTTTTAACAAAATATAAAATTACTGTTTTTTTTTGTATAAGTCAAATTCTTCTGCATCTTTCAAGATATAGCTTGTCTTTCAGTAAATCTACCTTAATAACCCCAGAAAAGGTACTGCTCTCTCCTCTGAAACTTTGGAAAGCTTTGTACCATCTTATGGCACTCATCACAAAGGTGGTATAATGTGGTGGTAAAGAGCTTGGGGTTGAGAATTAAAGAGCTTGGTCTTAAATCTTGGAAATCTTATTAGTTCCATGACCTTAGTTAAAATACTTAATAATTTGAAGCCTTAGTTTCTGAAACTGTCTTAAGAAACTGTTGCCAAATCTGTCCATTAGACAAGTAACAGCTGGAAATATAGATTTTTGGCAAAATGTTTCAGTGATGTGGTTCTTTTTTAATGAGTTACTTGGTGAATTTTCTTTCTATGAAAGGGCTTTTGATAAACTGATTTTGGGTAAGGATATTAACTTTATAGGACTATAATAACAAAATACCACAGACTGGGTGTTTTATTTTTTTTTAGGATTTTATTTATTTTTACTTGAGAGAGAGCATGAGAGAGAGAGAGACAGCACAAGCCAGGCGGGAGAGAGGCAGAGGGAGAAGCAGACTCCCCGCTGAGCAGGGAGCCCGATGTGGGGCTCCATCCCAGGGTCCTGGGATCATGACCTGAGACGAAGGCAGACGCTTAACTGACTGAGCCACCCAGGCACCCCAACTGGGTGTTTTAAACAACAGAAATTTATTTTCTTATAGTTCTGGAGGCTAAAAGTCCAAGGTCAAGGTGTCAGCAGGTTTGGGGTCTTCTGATGCCTCTCTCTTTGGCTTGCAGGTGGCTGCCTTCTCACTATGTCCTCACATGTTCTTTCTTTGCATGCACCTCCTTGATGTCCCTTTCTTGTATGTTCAAATACCCTCTTATAAGGTTACCACTAAGAATGATTTAGGACCCACCTTGATGTTCTCATTTTAACTTAACCACCTCTTTAAAGTCCCTACCTCCAAATAAGGTCACATTATCAAGTACTGGGGTTAGGACTTCAGACACATGAATTTTAAGGCACACAATTTAACCCACAAACAGCTAGTTTAACTAGAGCAAGTCAAGTGAAGCCTTGTCCAATGGGACTATTAGATAATCAGTGATATACATAATTATTAGTGTTAATAAGTAGAATTAGTAACTTTGCACTTAACGGAAGGTTTTCTAGGAGTACTCAACAAAGATATATTCCTTTTAGCTCCAGAAATCTCCTGTTGGAGAGGAGACACCAAATATCAGTATTTCATAGAGATTATCTGATTACATTTCATCTTCGTACAAGATGTACATGGTCTAAGCATAAAAGATATTAGAGTTATATAAAATGAGTCTGAGGAAAACTGTTTAAATTATAAATTATTATTTTAATATTGATTCCATAAGTGGTAAATATAGAATTGGAATGATGTGGTACTATGTTTAGAAACACAAAGATTAAGAAAAAATGTAACCAGAATATATCTAATTGCTATTAAATGTATGCTTGTATATACACACACATATACTGTTCTTTGGCATTTTAATAGCTTGTGTTCAAAACACAAAAGGAGAAAAATATATTTTTGAAATTGGGTAGAAAGATAAAATATAGAGGGGACCTAAGACAACAAAGAGCACAGTGGAAGGTATGTCTTTGACATTAAGACTTTAAAGTTTGCTGGGAGTTAGGAAAGCAATGGGGTTATGTAGATGGTGAAAAGTAACAGAGGAAATTGTAGGCCAGAATATCTTCAAGAGGGATTGGCTATTGTATTGCAAGTAGGTTTCCTCAGTGGAAAGCTAGAAATATTCTAGAATCAAAGCTGAAAGTCCTAAATGTGTCTTCCACCCCTTCTTTTTCACTCTCAACTACAGAGTAGCTGACAGTCTAGTGTGTACTCCGAGATATAAAATTGGACCACTATATTTAAAGAGGTGAGTGTTTTAAAATGCTTCTTACTTTGGCATTGGGGGAGCCTACCATATCAGTGTAAGGCAAATTCTGAGTTAACCTAAGTAATAGAGAATTAAAAAGTAGCTACTGGAAATTAAAAAAAAGATATATATTATCGCCAAAATGAGAAACCGAATACAAAGGACAGATAATAAAGAAATATTTTCCTAAATATCCAGCAAAATGGCAGGAAATATGAAAGAGACATAGATCAGCCTTGGAGTTGGTGAAAAACTGATGCACTATGTGAGAACAAAAAAACAGAAGAGAGTAATTTAAAAAAATAATAAAAACTCCCAGAGTTAAGGAAAGTCATCAGTTTAACAGAGCCCACCTAGGCCCTACAGGGAAAAAAAAAAAAAGACACGCAATATATCTTTCTGAAATTTCAAAGCACTAAGAAAAAAATTGGCATTACAAGAATTTCCAATGACTAGGAAAACAAAGAAATAAGCATTAGATTAGCAATGCTAGAACAACAGAATGCATAAAGGCAAAGAAGCAATGCTTTCAAATTAAAAAAAAGTGTGTGTGTGTGTGTGTGTGTATACATACACACACACACATATATATACATATATAAAACACATATATATATTCTATAAATATATAGAATTCTCTACCCAAATTAAAAGTGAGAGAGGAATGGAAATATTTCAGATACATGGTATGTGATAGTATACTGAAGTATTAATTTATGCACTTTCCTTCTCTAGAAATATTTCCTTCCTAGGAAGTGATCTTTCCTCTAGTAAACCAGAGTCATTCACAATGCCACAGGAAAAATTATAAAGGCAATACAGAAATGTAAAAATGTACAAATATGATAGATATAAAAGGGTATCTGAAGGTTGTTTTATTATTTTATTACTAGAGATTTGAGTATATCTTCTTATACTTGAATCTAAGTCCCCTACTTTTCTATTAAGAATTTTTTGCTGTTATTTTGCATTCTATTTTGATCTGTACAAACTCTAGTTATATTCTAGATAGTAATCTTTGTGTTTTTGAATATAGAAATCTCCTTTATTGAAAAGACATTCCTCTATTTTTTCTTCTATTAATTTCAATACTATTATTATACCCTTTAGATCTTTAACCACATGGATTTCACCTTTGTATACCACATTGAATAGGTATCCAACTATAATTTTATATATATATGAGCCAGTTTTTCAATTAATATCACATAATCAATCTTTTATGTGGTGTCACATTTTTTAATCATGTTCCTATATGATACTTTAGTTTGTTTCTAAGCTTTTTTATGACCATGATTTTGAACTATGCCTAAATATTTGGTAAATTAAATCTTTCTGTACCAAATACAGTCTTTGCTATTGTTTTACAATTCCATTATCAATTTATGTATCTATTTTCAAAGTCAATTTTAGATTCTATTTGTCAAATTCCTTAGAGAATACTAGTAGAAATTTAGTGAATTCCATTGATTTATGGTTTAATGTGAAAATTCATAATGTTACATTATTTCTGTTGATAAATATCATATATTTTTATTATTTTGTGTGTTGTTTTAAAGTGTTTAATGCATAGTACAAATTTGATGGTCTTGTTTTTGGCAATTTTACCAGTTCATAGCTCCACTAGATAAAATATGACTTTATATACTTTGTAAACATAAGCATAAACAGATTAATGCAACGGGTGATTTCCATCAAGATCCTAGAGCACAAAATATCCAGCTAATTAGAATAATATGCTTCACATTATATAGACCCATAAAGCAATCTGTTGACAGAATTAATGAGCAAAGGAAGGTAGATTCAGGAATTTAGTAAATTATTAAGTGGTTAATAACAGTTATTTTGTAAAACCATTCCAAACTTATCCTAATTATCAGTGAAAAATCTGTTGTATAAATTACAAGCATTTTCTTTTCTACAATGTAATTCTGAAAACAAATAACGTCTAGTTTCAGCAAATCTATGTTAATGCCGTATTTGGCAACAAGGATTAGGGAATTTGTTTTGCCTTTTGCTAGAGTAACCTAATCACTGAATTATTTTTTAAAACAAATTGCTATAATGACTGCCTCACTAGAATAAAATGTCATGATTATCTTAGAGATAATCATTGACCAAAAAAAAAAATTACTGAAAAAAAGCATCTAGATGTTGCCTTGAAGATTTTTTAATAGTTATAATCCAGACAGTTTAAAACAACTACTCTTTCTGTTATTGCATTAACTTTCACAGGCACAATGTTATTATTCATTATAATGAGCTAAATGAACTATGACTTCATGATAATACAATTTCATTATAAAATACCAGGAAGAGCAATCTCAAACATGTTTTGAACTCCCTCTGAGGGCACCTCTCCCTATAGTAGACAACTTGGAGTGACAGAACACAGGATTGATGTTTTAATCTGCTGGAATGCAATTAACTACTCAAGATGGCTACAACTATGTCTGTTTTTTATTAGCTACAATTTATTTGATCATGTATATTCTTCTAGATTGGCTCCTTAGGGTCTTTTTTCTTTTCTTTTTTCTCTTCTTTGTGATGATATATTTGCTCCATTGTGTTTTCTTTATGCTTTGATCATGTTCAATACGGGCAGTGAAAGCAAACCATCTTACACGATGCCTGACTTTCTTTATACCTATCCAATACTTGTCTCCATATCTAAGCTATAACTTGAAGGAAAGTTGTATACTTAAGCCATTTTCTGTAACATATATAAGAATGTAAAGCTAGGCTAAAATAGCCTTTGTGACAGAACTTAGCTTTGCTTTCTTTTCTGAGACTTTACAGAATGTCCTGTTCAAAGGCTTGCTCTTTGGGCTCTTTGGGTTGGGGGTGAATCACAATCTGATTGAGTGATTCACATTGGATGCAGCACATTACCTGATTCTATATGAGCCACTGTAGTCTTTATTTATTATTATTATTTTTTAATCAGAATGAGTTATCACTATTTGTCTACTCTTCTGTCTCACGTATATTTTTTCTAAGATTTATTTATTTATTTGAGAGAGAGAGAGAGAGAGCACAAGCAGGAGGGGCAGAGGGAGAGGGAGAGAGAATCTCAAGCAGACTCCACACTGAGCGTGGAGCCTGATGTGGGGCTCTATCTCACAACCCTGAGATCACAACCTGAGCCAAAACCAAGGGTTGGACACTCAACCGACTGTACCACCTAAGCACCCCTGCCTCACGTATTTTTACCTTAAAGCTATATGGCTCCCATCAAAAGAAAATAAAAAAATAACACCCCTTAGCACTCTATTTTCTAAGTTTGGAGTTATTAGTGAGCATTTCAAAACACTGTCCACTCACAGTGCATTTAGTTGTCATGTCTCCTTAGTCTCCTCCAACTGTGACAGTTCCTCAGTCATTCCTTGTCTTTCACGACCTTGATACTTTAGAAGAGTACTGAACAGTTATTTTGCAAAAATTTTCCATATCTGTTTGATGTTTTACGTTAATAGAATGAGGTTATGCATTTTGAGGAAAATATCACAGAGTTGGTAGGCCCTCACTGTATAATACCAGGAGGTACATAGTATCATCATGATTTATTACTGGTAATGTTAATCTTGATCACTTGACTAAAGTGGTGTCTATCACATTTCTCCATGGCAAAATTTCTAATTTTCCCTTTTGTAATTATTAAACATTTTGGGAGAGATACTTAGAAGCTATGCAAATTTTTTGATTCTGCTTAAACTTTCATCCACTAATTTTAACATCCATTGGTGAATATTGCCTGTGGCAATTATTACTCTTGTGTTTTAATAATGATTTTCTAATTCCCTTTTGATTTTACATCATTAATTGGAATGCTTCTATAAAGAAATGTTTTATTCTCTCATTTATTTATATACTTATTTATAGCAGTATGGAAAAATGGGTATTTCTTATGTTTCTTGGGTTACAGTCCAATACTATCCCTATTTTCATTTATTTTGTGGCCCATGGGAGGTCTTTCAGGTTGTCTATGATGCCTTTCTGATAAATGCCCATCTTATTTTCCCTCCTTTTTTTTCTTTTAAGTATTCAAAAGTTCTGGATTGACTCCTTGCCATTTTCAGGTTTTAAGTAGTCAAATCTCTATCTCCTCTATAAAGATATCCATTTGGTATAGATCCATCAAAACAGGGATGGAAGAAAGGAGCACTGGGGAAGGGGCTGCCATTTCAAAAAGAAACAGCACCCAAACAACCACAGAAAGAGAAGGAATCAAACCAAATCTGAGATTGTGTGGTGGCTATCTTCAGCACATCTGCCATATTAATTATAGTTATTCTAAATTCCTTGTCTGTGTTCTATGCGAGTCTGGTTTTGATGACTACCTAATCTCTTATGAGTGTGTTCTTTCTTACTGTTTTATATGCCTTGTAATGTTGTTGTTGAAATCCAGTCATTTTGTATAGAATAACAGAAATTGAGATAAATAGTTTTTATGCTTGGAAATGGAAATGCTTTGCTAGGCATTTAGTGGAGGGAGACGTTTAAGTCAGTCTACTTAGGGATCGGTCTGGGTTTAAATTTGTTGTTGCCATTGTTTATAGATATCTTTTGTTTTAGGGTGGGATTTGGTTTATCAGAGCAATGAGTGTTTGCTTCTGATTTTTGTATTGTGCCTCAAAAATAGTCTCTTTGATTGCTCTTATTCTTTTCCTCTCCCTCTCCCAGCAGTTTTCTACTGTTACTTGTTATTAAAAGTATGTTATCCTGGCAATCAGTGGTGGAAGAGATGATACTTTCTCTATTGCTCTGATTAAACCTGAATCTTAGGTATATATGTGTCTCAGGGTCTTAAGAGTGTGGCCTTTTTGTTTCTCCTGCCCCTTCCCCAACTATAACTTGGGGCCCAACAAATTATTTCACAATTCCCCAGGAGTCAGGTTAATTTATTTCTCCCCTTCCCTCCACTCAGATGCAATGAATTTTCACAAATGCTCTAAGGAGAACAATGCTCATTGCCCTTTTGTCCACAGTTTAAGGCCCTTGTTTGGAAGTAAAGATAAAATTGGGCAGAACTTCTTGCACCTTCTATAAGATTTCTATTCCTCTCCCGTAGACCTGCATCACAATGCTTATTTCTTAAGGTTCCTTTAGATCTTCTGTGTGAGTGTTCAGTGGAGTCTGTGGAGAATGAACCTCCAGGATGATCTGGACTCCCACAGCTTATGAAACTCCTAAACATTTCATAATGTCCTACTAACTCACACTTGGTCTTGGACCACTTGTCAACTGTTCTTTTTTTTTTTTTTAATCTATTTGAGTGAGAGAGAACAGTGGTGGGGAGAAGCAGAGGAAGAGAGAGAGAGAGCGAGAGAAGCAGACTCCCTGATGAGCAGGAAGCCCAATGTGGGGCTTGATCTCAGGACCCGGAGATCATGACCTGAACCAAAGGCAGATGCTTAACCAACTAAGCCACCCAGGCAGCAGTAGTTGAACTTTTCTTGCTGCTATCTAGTTCAGTCTATCCAAAAAGAAGCACTTCTCACATCTTTCTATCTGCCAGTACCATCTCTCTTTATATTTTTGGTCAGTTGATTGCTCTGCAACTTCAGCAACCCAATGGATTTTTAAGAAGTAGTTTTTCATTGTGAGAGTGGGACAAGGTTCCTGCTATATCTTGATATCCCAAGCTGGCAGCTGGAAATGTTGTGGTGGAATTCTGTAATAGTAGAAACTATTAGGCTTGGTTGTCCTCCCTTATTTCTCATAATTCAGTTGGCTAAAGCTAATTAATACTCATGGTTATTGACACGACACAAGTGATGTCATTTGCATTTTATGACGGAAAATGAATAAGATACTGAAAAGAAAAGTTCAAAATGTGATCTATATTAAATTCTTGAAGACTCAAAAATTCAGGAAATAAAATTTACATTGCTTTTTGCAACATTGCTTGGTGCTTTTTCAAATGTAATGGGTATGTAAAAATTAAATGCAAATTTGTAATAAAGATCTATTATGGTCTTTAAAAATACTAAATAATGGGGGCACCTGGGTGGCTCAGTCGTTAAGCACCTGCCTTCGGCTCAGGTCATGATCCCAGGGTCCTGGGATCGAGCCCCACATCGGGCTCCCTGCTCAGCGGGAAGCCTGCTTCTCCCTCACCCACTCCCCCTGCTTGTGTTCCCTCTCTCACTGTGTCTCTCTCTGTCAAATAAATAAAAAAATCTTTTAAAAAATAAATAAAAATAAAAAATAAAAACACTAAAAAATGGTGACACCCACCCCAACACACACACACACACACATAAAGAAACACAATGTCCTGAGAACTGGCTCTTAAAATTCAAGAGTGAACAACTCTAGTTCATATATTTCAACTACCATCTAGCTCATATGCTATCAAATATGTAACTCAGGAACTCTGGGATACTGTTTTAATAGCTCTACGAAGCTTCCAGAATTTGCAGCTGTGAGAGAGTGATGTTAAACAAACTAGTATCTTGTAAAGGGAAAATGGCTGTAAAGTGACAGTACAATGCATGTAGAGTTAGAAAAGGAAGGGATTATAGATTCAGAAGGCCTAGTTTTAGGATCTGCCAAAACTTTTTTCCCTCCCAGCAAGTAAGAGAATTGTATTTACATAACATATTTTTTTATTTATTTGTCAGAGAGAGAGAGAGCACAAGCAGGGGGGAGCGGCAGAGGGAGAAGCAGGCTCCCCACTGAGCAAGGAGCCCAATGTGGGACTCGATCCCAGGACCCTGGGGTCATGACCTGAGCCGAAGGCAGACACTTAAACGACTGAGCCACCCAGGTGCCCTACATAACTTAAATCTTTAAAAGAAATTTAACACTTGATTTTTTTTATTTGTTATAGATCATGAAGAGCTCTCTCCTGCCTAAGAATGTCACTCAAAAAAACATACTCTGTATACAAATACTACTGGGACATCATTGATACTGTATTTTGTTTCTTTCACATTAGGTATTCAATTTTCTCTAAGATAGCAATTTTTTCAAGTTTTTAAAACATAAAATTACTTTCATGTTACTGAATATTCTATTTTGAAAATGTGAAAACAGGACCAGAGATTAAAGGATAGTGGTGATATGAATGTTTGCTTTTCTAATATGTTGGAAAGATATAATAAATTAGGTGACTATGAAAATTCCTAGATTCAGAGAAAGTAGTTGGCACTAAAGAAAATAATTTAATATTTGTTTTACATAAAGTAAAATTACACTTTATCATCTGAATTGAGCTCCTCCATAATAATTTATCCATCTATATATAATCTATACATTATTAAATCTCTATCTAGATGTTTTTATTTATTTCTAATTTTCTATTTCTATGACTTTGTTATCAAGTGCTCAAGTTAAAAAATTATCATTCCTGCCTTTAAACACTAGTAATTCTTTCTTGGTGCTGTTTTCTATTCATAATGACCACATACAACTATTTGTTCCTTGTGCCTCAACCAGTGAATTTTGCATATTAGTTTGTTGATATACCTACAAAACTTTTAATTCTCAAAAAGAAATGCCTATGAAGTAAAAACAATGTTATAATACAAACAGCATAGAAAAGCCAAAAGAATATAATTTTGTTTTGAGAAAACAAAATTTTCTGCTCTAAAGTTGCCAACTAAATTATATTTGGTTTAGCAAATATTAAAATATTTTTATTCACTGAGCACATATTAAAATGGCTATGGAGAGTAGTCTCCATTAAGTGAAAAAAAAGGGGTGGGGTCAGATATCCTAAGAGGAAATGAACTAAAAAGTTTCTTTTATATGTTAGGTAGAATTTTTTCTATTCTTATATGACTATCAAACTTTTTCAAAAAAAATCTAAGTTCAGTGTCCAGATTGTCTCAAAAAGATGATGCTGTCATACGTAGATATAGCATGTAAAAATATTGCTGAAGGCATTATCCTGGCCTTTTTGTAAAGTATGCACTGCCACTGTACTTCTAACATCATGGCTTACATCATAACTGAGGATTTGTGAAGTAGATATAATTATGTACAATTAAAACCTTGTTGAAGGAAATGAGGATCTCATTACCTTTATTTATCCCATGTTCTAGAAGAGTTAAATACTGATTATTTGGATAACTCTACATGTCTCTTCATATCTACACATACTTAATATTCTCAAGCATCTCTCAGTTCCCCATGTGTTTCATATTTTCATTAATCTTTTTTTCTTTCTTCAAAATTCTAGTATAATTTCTCAGTTCTTCCCTACTGAACTAATGCTTTTTTCTCTAATATCAATACGCTGCTCAGTGCTTCCATTACAATTTCTCATTTTGTAGTCATCTCATCACAGGATGGTATGCTCTAATCTCACTTTACCTCTTTTTCTTTTTGTTCTAGCTTCACAGATATTATGTTCTCATTATCCTTTTTAGAGTTTAAACCAAATACTGATCTACCTTCAGTTAAGTCATATCTTCATCATGTCTAG
Organism: Callorhinus ursinus; assembly: GCF_003265705.2. NCBI lineage: Eukaryota > Metazoa > Chordata > Mammalia > Carnivora > Otariidae > Callorhinus > Callorhinus ursinus. Next base: position 3,612,875 of record NW_027397065.1, read on the forward strand.
CTGAGAGTGATCGCATGTTCAGTAATATGGTCCTTATACTCAGGAAGGAAGCCCCTCTCCTGGGCCCCAAACTTTGGAAGTCCCTACTTTCATGCTCCAGGTATCTGGGAATCCAACATTCCCTGCTGAAAAAGGGACTTGCCTGGGTAGACAGACATGCCTGTAGCAGGATCAGGATAGAGTCAGGAGTGGGAAAAGAAGGAATATATAGGCACTCCCTAATGTCTGCTCTGGAACTATCAACAGTCCAAGAACTTCAAATTATAATTTGGATTTATAGATATTTATGGAATTATATTTTTTCAAGATGGGAGATAAAATACATATTTTATTAGCTTGGATTATGACTTTTAAATACTTAGACTTATGGTTTATGAACTTCCATTTGTGTTCTTGCTTTAGGCATACCATGAAATTCAGACATGTAGATATCCCGGATAATCTAGGCATCTGAAGAAAAGTTATGTTCCTTGAAGAAGGTGTACAGAGGCTGGAATCCTCAGGGCATTATCTCTTATAGGACATGCCTCATAGTACAAGGGCTTCCTAATGGATGGATAGGTAAATACAAATAACACTCCTCACAGGGTGCCTGGGTGACTCAGTTGGTTAAGCATCTGCTTTCAGCTTAGGTCATGATCCTGGAGTCCTGGGATCAAACCCCCCCATCGGGGTCCCCGCTCAGCAGGGTGTCTGCTTCTCCCTCTGCCCCTCACCCCACTCGTGCTCTCTCTCTCAAATAAATAAATAAAATCTTAAATACATAGACATACATACATACACACACTCCTCAGGAGCAGTAAGCTAGTCTCTTGGAATAATGTGTAGAACTTCTGACCTGCACTCTTAAGTGATACTCTCTGAAAAATTTCTTCATGTCTGTGTTTTCTGTAATATTAGTTTGGGATTCAAATTCCTTCTTCAATCAGTATCTTCTCACATGTAAGAGGGGCTATTTTAGATTTGTCTTCCCTACTTTTAGTCCTGCAGTACACCTGATCTTGCTATTTTTACCCCTAACCTGTGATGATGAGTAAAAGCTTAGCAGTTGTTGAATATAGGTCTAATTTTGAGGAAAAAATCCACTTTGACTAAAATTTGGGATAGGCAAGAAATGTCAAAAAAGAGAGAACATGGTATCATGAAACTCTTTTAGTTCTAAAACTGTGTTTAAAAAATTATTGTTCTTTATAGCGTAAGACTAAGATAGACAATGGATATTTACAACCAATTGAGCTAAGTAAAGAGGTGTCTGCTTCTCCCTCTGCCCTGTTAACGCCCTGTTAACTGAGGCGTCTGGGTGGGTCAAAGGTGTTCAGTAAGATTAAATTCAGTGACTATACTCTTCTTTATCCTAAGTTGCAGATTCTCATCCTATGCTTTCTCATTTTCAATATAAAGAAGATAAGCACTCTGAAATGTCAAATTTTTTCACCACAGCAACCTCTAAATTTCATAGAATGTAACTGCTAAGTTGAGTTGATTGTTAAGAACTAAATTTGTGAGTATTATCTCTATATACGCAATAATACTTCGGGGGGGGACTAGGGAGTGAGAACAGTTAAGATTTCTTGCATCTCAATACCTGCTTAGCATAAGCTATTATTAAAATTGTGACAATTTTCTACACACACATACACACACACACACATACACCACATATATACATACACTTGTTTCTTCTACACTACATTCCTGGAAGGAGTGACAGAATATAAATAAAGAAAAAACACAAAATTATATGTCAATAAATTATCCTGCAACCAGTGTAATACACATTTCAGTGATGGAAAATACCTAATAATCATCAAACCATTATATCATATGCAACAGGACACACATGAACTTAAGCTCACTCATGCTATTAGTCATGTGTAAACATAAAGTCCTACTGAGCCAGGAACATACCAGAAAACTGAATGAAAAAAAATCTGGAGCCTATGGACAAAGAACTCACTATAATTAAAAAGAATATCGGGCACCTAGCTGGGTCTAAAAAGAACGATTGAGCATCACGGGATGCATGGTTTTGAGCAAAATATTGAACCTATAACTCAGATTATCTTCTCCTCCTATGAACAGGCAACTTTGCTTGCTCAAGTCTAGGTAGAAATATCTCTTTTCACATACTATATTATGAAGCACCGAAACTCAGGGAGACCAATAGAAAAGATGTTTCATGTATATTGGTACGTATTACTTATTATTTCTTTTGACCACACAGTTTTAGAATGCTGTTTTATGTTTGGGAAAGTCCAAGCTGATGACCCTTGGTGATGGAGCAATAAACACTTTCACACATAGAAGCTAAAAGAAATGCTCTGAACTCACTTTCTCAGCTTCCTTTGCACCTTAGGCATGGGCACATGACCTCAGCTCAGTTAATCAGACACATAACATCAGACTAACATGAGGACATGGGATGAGGGATGGAAATATCTATCTCTTGTTCTCTCTCTATGTAGCCACAGTAGGGGCAAAGTTTGGGTCCTTTTATTTAAGTAGAGCAATGGAAACCTCTAGCATCTAGTTCTATTAAGCAGCAGATGCAGTATTTTTTTAAAGATCAATTTTTAATGTTGCATTGGAATTTTTTGGAAACCTAGCCTTGAGCCTTGTTCTCCAAGCCTCTCAAAAAATCTGAGTTGCCCCCATATCCTTTTAAGTTCCTTTTCTGCTTAATCACCCAGTTAGCCCTAAGTAATTCCAAATACGAATCCTCTCTGCTACAAGACTATAAAACAAAGGTGAAATTTAAGGACGTCTCTTTCTTCATCAAACAGGATTAAGTGTTGCCTGATATTAGCACACTACAATTTACTCTGAAACAATAAAAGCTAGAGACAGCTCATGGTATTAATGTCCACATTGGTCCTAAAAGCAGTGGCCACAAACCACGATAACTTGGCACAGCAATGCCTGCAGTTTCAGTTAGTACACTTTAGCAGTGGCAGTTTTGGTGAATGCCTTTTGATCTAAGTGGTTTTAGCTGAAATCTGGCATAAACTGATACCAAAAGTGACAGAAAATACCAGTGGCTTTGAACGCAAAGGGAGATGGTGCCCTTGTTTTGACAGGCACTGGTGGCACTGAAGGCAACTTTTTGTGACTACCCAAACACCTGCAGCGAGGCAGAAAAAGAAACTGCCTGTATATGGTAGTTACGAGAACCTGCTCACAAGGACTGATTAGACAGTTCCTGGTAAATCCCTGAAATTATTGGGGATGAGGAATAGTGCGGCTTCAAAGAAAGAGAGAGTTCCAATGAATTCTCTGCTAGGGACTGGAACTACAAAAATATTCTTTACTACTAAAAACAATCTGAATTTTTATTGATTATAAAATCCCTGAATTTTATATACAGAAAGAGACAAAATATATTTGAGTGGAAAATAAACGTTATTAAAGGTTTTGGGGTAAAAAAATAAAGGTTTTGGGGTAAAAAAATAAAGGTATTGGGGTGTCTTCCAACAAAAAAAAAGGCTTCTGATCAAAATTTTATAGTGCCAAAAGGACATTCATTTTCTTTATAATTATTTATTAACAAACTTTTGTGTGCTTTGTGCTGTGGTGCATAAGAAAATACATGAAGAACGGTATGCAAGATATGGCAGGAGAAAAGAGGGAGTATTGTAGGAAACATTTAGAAAGGTAATCATATAGAAGAGTACATGATGGGGACAAAAAAGAGAAGAGTACATGATGGAAAATGAAGTACATAATAGAAAGGAAAATGATAAGAAAGGGTCCTAAAACCAAAGAAGATCAATATTAACCTTCAAAAGCCTTTATTGGTTTTGTTGTTAAAGGGATCTCTGAATGCTTAAAAATTCATATTTGTATGAACTAGAGAATATATTAATCTACTGAGGATTTTGCATAGAGGTCTATTGCAGATTTTTTATCGTCCTGTTTTGTAAACTGACTCTCATCAGACTGGCTTCTCATATGAATATTTTTCCTGCCTCTGCTTGCTGTTTATTGGATCAAATAATTGGCATTTTGATGACAAGTGCAAGTGATAGTGCTTGACTGAGCTGTTCCTACAGCACTCAGGCACTGAATTTGTGTGGAAGCCTTTCCCATTTCAGATTCTAATTCAAATCACAAATCAAAGTCCTGAATATGAGGGATTATGAACAGAACAACTTTGTATAGATTCATCACAAACTAAATTAACCCATAGACTAGAATGGAAAGCTAAGAACATCTTTCAATTAGAACCAATTGGCTTTTGAAATAAAATTTTGGCAGCTAAAGAATACAAAGCAGATTGCAGAAAATAAGCCCCATGAGGGCTTTATTTGATAGAAACATGAGTTTTTCATGTCATTCTTAGTATGTAGCTATGGTAATTTCAATTACATTTCAGCACTTGAAAGTGCTTGCCTTTTTCCAAAAATTTTCTATTTAAAAAACCAGTATCTTCTTTATTTTATTTTATTATGTTATATTAATTACCATACATTACATCATTAGTTTTTGATGTAGTGTCCCATGATTCATTGTTTACGTATAATACCCAGTGCTCCATTCAATATGTGCCCTCTTTAATACCCATCACTGGGCTAACTCACACCCCCACCCCCCTTGATTTTAAACCAAAGACTATAATAAGAGATGAGGAAGGACACTATATCATACTTAAAGGGTCTATCCAACAAGATCTAACAACTTTAAATATCTATGCCCCTAACATGGGAGCAGTCAAATATATAAGCCAATTAATAACAAAATCAAAGAAACACTTCAACAACACTACAATAATAGTAGGGGACCTAACACCCCTCTCACCAAAATGGACAGATCATCTAAGCAAAAGATCAACAAGGAAATAAAGACCTTAAATGACACACTGGACCAAATGAACTTAACAGATATATTCAGAACATTCCATCCCAAAGCAACGGAATACACATTCTTCTCTAGTGCCCATGGAACATTCTCCAGAATAGATCACATTCTGGGTCACAAATCAAGTCTCCATTGGTACCAAAAGACTGGGATCATTCCCTGCATATTTTCGGACCACAATGCTTTGAACCTCGAACTCAATCACAAGAGGAAAGTTGGAAAGAACTCAAATACATGGAGGCTAAAGAGCATCCTATTAAACAACGAATGGGTCAACCAGGAAATTAAAGAAGAATTAAAAAAATTCATGGAAACAAATGTAAATGAAAACACAACTGTTCAAAATCTTTGGGATGCAGCAAAGGTGGTCCTAAGAGGAAAGTATATAGCACTACAAGCCTTTCTCAAGAAACAAGAAAGGTCTCAAATACACAACCTAACCCTACACCTAAAGGAGCTGGAGAAAGAACCAATATCTTCTTGAGACTTAGTTTGTTATAATCTATTTTAGTTTTCTATAAATTTGGGACAATGTTTTATTTTATGGAATATGCCTCAAAGTGTGTTCTAAAACAAAAGTTATCTCTTTCAGCATGTATTATATAATTTTGAAAATTTAGAAGAATTTTTCTTTTTAAAAATTTAAGATACACAATGAATTTAGTTTTAGTATCTTTTTTCAAGTGTCAACTTACCAAAATTTCTCTCAAACTGTAGTACTAGTGATGCATTACACTTGTAATTGCTGAGTTCTTGTGTACCCTTCTAAGTGGCTTGGGGGATGTAATAAAAGAAAATGTATTTATTAGTAAAGGAATGTCTCATTTTTTATGAGTTGAGGTCTTCTGTTGGGATAAAGAAATGTTTCCAATCATGCAAATTCCTTATAAAGCTGGGAAAATTTTCATACAAAAGATATAGAAAATAGGCATCTTATGTATACTCCTTAGTTTTTCACAGAAAAAAATAATTATTTTATCAAACAATATGTCTTTTCTCTCTTGTTTTGGTTTCTCCCTGATTATTTTATTTCTGATTCTCAGATTAGAAAGGAAGAGAGAGAAAACTGAATGTAAACATTCCAAGCACAGATTCTCAAGGTCTACACAGTGTAGCAAAATACTAAGTGAACTGCCTGAAATACTTGGGAGTAACAAACAAACAAACAAACTCTACTGTCATGTGTACTGGTACCTTACAGAACTTATAAGATTTCTAGAAAAAATGTAGGATTTTTAAAATCTTTCCTATAAATATTTCCAAATGGTATTATAGTTTGAAATGCAAAACATTCAGGCCTGCCTGATATTTTTTTCATTTTGTTAATATTATGCAATTCCAGATGACTGTAGGAGTTTTATTATCTTAAAAAAGTCAAAAAAGCATTAAAAATTGTACACATATACATAAATTTAAACTGACATAAAAGATGTTTGATCTGAAGGTGTTTTTTTCTTAATTTCCTTAAAATGATTATATTAAAATAAAATCTTTCAATAACCAAAATTGTTATTCTTTGGTTTATAAAATGTAAGATGCTAATTTAAAATTCAAAGTAGAAAATAAAAGAACAATTTAAAAATCAATGTCTACTAGCTTTAACTATTTTATTTACATATGTATCACTTGCATCATGAATAATGGTGGTTAAGTATAAATTAGGACTACAAAAGACAATAGCTAAAAATAAGGCATTCATAATTTATATTCTCTCATCTACTTTTAATGATAATATCTTTATCTGATACTGATATATTCATCAGAATTTTAAAAGAAAATGCAAATTCAGGAAATAATCATTATCTTAGAACCATAACTACAAATTGAACAAAAAAGACTAATATTTTCTTTTGTAGTCTGCAAAGCATGACAGTTTCACACTTCAAATATATTTATTAATATAATAAGGCTAATTTATTTTTCAAACCTGACACCTGCGAGTTCCACATCTCATGGTAATGTTAAATATTTCAAGAAAACTATTAATTTTTTTAGATTTTTTTTTAATTTATTTGTCAGAGAGAGAGAGAGAGAACACAAACAGGGGAAGCTGCAGGCAGAGGGAGAAGCAGGCTCACCACTGAGCAAGGAGCCTGATGTAGGACTCAATCCCAGTACCCTGGGATCATGACCTGAGCCGAAGGCAGACGCTTAACCAACTGAGCCACCCAGGCGTCCCAAAGAAAACTATTAATTTTTTTATCTTTCTGTTCATTCATTCATGTGGTATTCATTCACAAAGGAGTTGTTGAGGACTTGCCATGCAGTTGTGTAGGAACTCTCTTGGAGTTTGTGTTTATTCCTGTGACTCTAAGATAATGAGAAGAACACTAGGAGTAACAAAGGAGAAAAGTTAAAAGGAGTCTGGGTCCTTAAGGTGTGGAGAGCCACAATCTCATTGTGGAGTAACCACTCTAGACTTTTCTTCCCTGTGGGAGGAAAAAAAAAATTTATCTCATTTAAGCTACCATTACTTTGCAGATTAATTGTGGCAAATAACACATTTTCTGATTTGCTGACTACTATAAAACAACAAAATAAAATAGGAAAGAGTGTTGAATGAGTAAAAAAAAGAAATCAAAGAGTCCGTGGAAAGACCTAGACATTTTTGTTATCTTTCCTCCACCTTCTAGGCAAGTGAGGAGACACAAGGGAAAAAAGTTTTGGAGTGAAGATGCTGTGAATCAAATTGAATGAAACATTAGAGCATATGTTCTACTTAGAGGATACAGCAGAGAGGAACTCAGGTCTGCTGATTTTCATTGCCAGATAAGGGCAGGCTTGATCATCAGAGAAGAGTAAAGCTTTAATCAAAGGCTGGGAAAGAAGATATATCCTTCCAACAGCCAATGATCTTGAAAGAAGACTCTGAGCAAAAGATGAGAATCTTAGCTTCAGCTACAGATACTTCAATCAGTCTAGTAAGACCCTAAGCCAAGGACCCAGCTAAATATGCATGTCTTTTGGATAAAGCAGTGACAGATGTCTTTAAAGAGGGTTCTCTGTATCATTTGGAAAGTTCTTGGCCATCATCAAATATATATATATATTTGATATATATCTCAATCCCAGCATTGAGAAATATAATTAGCCCTTGGTATTAACTAGAATAATTTGCTTAAAAAGGGGGAAAATCCATAGCATGTATAACTTTAATTCCTCAAAATGGCATATTTCTGAAAATGAGGTCGTCTTAGAGGTCAAATTATGTAACAGTATTCTGAACATATGCATCACCTATTCTCTCTAAATTTGAAACATTTCACACTATAGGACTAGCTCAATAGCTATTTCAAATTATATACCAAATTTTATCAATTAATCTTCTCTAGTTCTCAGGAGGTCTGTACTAAGGGCTATAGGAAAAAAAGATTAAAAGAAGGAAGTTCTCCACTCTACAAAGCTAAATATTTTCAAACATAACTTTTAAAATCCCCTGCTTTTTTACCTTTTACTACCTCCTTGCAATCTTCTCTCGACAGTACTTGCAAGTACTTGTGCAACACCCTCTTGAGCCCTGAGAGCCTTCTCTTTGTGTCCTTCAGTGTCAGGCCTAACTTGAGGTGCTCTTTTAGCTAGAGGGGCCAAATACATCGTTCCGACTACCAAGCTGTGGAGACAAGCAAGCAATCCATGTGGCAATACCATTTGGCCAGTCTTGATTAAAAATTTAGTATACTTACAAGGAAAGGGAAGAAAATAAGGCAAAGAAGCGACATGTTTTGCTCTTTAAAATATGCTAATTTGTATAAACTTGGAAAAAATATTCTAACTTATCTGGCCTGGAGACTATAATAATGTGAAGTCTCTGACCTTCCTCTTTTCTATGCATGTAGTACACTGCCCAATTTTACTCTGAATTTATACAGAACCCCAAGATACTGAGTCAACACCTACATACCTTTTCCTCAACCCTCATTAATTCTCTGCTTGCAGCAGATGTTCATCTCAATCATATATAGAAGTGACCACCAATTTGCAGATAAGGGAATTAGAATATGAATAAATAAATTTACAAAATATTTAGGAGTCAACATTTCTGTCAATTTTCTTGAAGGTATATAGCAATTCAAAACACACAATTTGGTTATAATGAAAATGTTGCCAACTTGATAAACAACAACAATAAAGGCATTAACAATTTTGTTGTTTAGGTATGTTATTTCTAAATATAAATTAAATTTTAATAAGATGGGGTAGCATAATAATTTTTTAACTTTTGAAATCCATCATGATGATATAACATTTATCATCATTTTCATATTACTCAAATACAGAAACTGAACCTAAATATTACTAGGAAATGTTAACAAAATAAAACAGCTAACATCTCATAAAGCATCAGTTCTCACACATGACTTCATTAGCTTTCCTTACAACTTCCCTAGCAACTATGGTAAAGTCTATAAACACAGTGAGCCATGTAGATGCTTAACAATAATCTTTGAACTTGCTGAATGCATCCAAACCCTTGGCTTTCACTTTAGGCCTTTAAATATTTAAATAATGTACTGTTTTAGGTAAGTCCCTCAAGTTATTATATTAACAAATCCCTATCATTTAGGGCAAAAGTATTCAGTTATTCAAATTCTACTTATGGGGTTTCTCTTAAATAAGCTTTCCAAATCAAGAGAGGAGAAAAGGCACTTTGGTTAAAATCTGTTTGCAACCTAAACAGCATTTATTGGTTAGACTGGCATGACATGTGCTAAGCTGTTATTAAGCTAGTTTTATGAAAGACTTGTCACTCAGTTCTGTGAGAATGAACAGAGTGACAAACGTTATGGCTGCTGTCTTGTCTGGGGCTTATACCTCTGTTTGGGAATATAAAATGAGCGGAGCATCAGTTCCTTTCCTTGTCTGAAAGCAACACAAAAAAATAATTTAGCTGTATCGGTGCAGGCCCACCTCAACACACACATACACACACACACACACACACACACACACACACACACACACACACACATACACACACACGCCTGCCCACCCGCCATTGCTGCCGCTGCTGCCTCCACCGCCACCACCACCACTATCACTATGTGCAATGACTCAGCTTCAGAGGAATGAAGACAGATGCCTGTTTCAATGAAGAGAGACAGAGATGGAAAATTTCTCATCATCTGTAGCATTTTTTTCAACCTGAAAAACCAGAGGAAAAAATCTTTAAATATGAACTTTAAAGATTTCATAGTGAGAACAGAGCAATGCAGTTCTTACTATTTGTCATTTTTGGTCAAAGGTAAAATTTAAAAATGTGATTTGGAAATAATATTTACTGACATTTCTAGGTAATAAACAAAATATTTCCTTTCCTATTATAAGCCTTTGAAAAAATATAAACAGCAGGGACTCATTTATAGATTTAACAGGAAAATTTCTGACTAACCTTGGTGTCTTTGAAAAGGAGCTAAATTGCTTCAAGGCTACATATGGAAATGGCTAACAATACTTTCTGTTACATCATACAATAAAGAAAGCTTCTAATAAATGCAGTGTATTTATTTCTTTACAGATGTGATCTGGAGACATTTCATGCAGAAGGAAAGTAAAAGGAGATGGGGGCTTTGCGGCGATTGCTGCCGGCAACTGGAAAGAGATCACAGTTTGGGACATTTTTCTTTCTCTGTGTCCACTTTCTTTGGCCCTTTATGTCAACCTGCAATTCTATGCCTCTATGGCCATTACACTCATATCTTTTGAAGCAAAGAAAAGAGAAAATACTGTGTCTTTTCCTTAGCCAGAAAAATGTGAGTCTTCTTTTTTCTCAGGAGGGAAATGAGCGTGGCTAATTCCTTTAAGGATAAATATTTTAATTGACATTTACTGTATTCATTACACTTATGAAATAGATAATAGTTGTTACTGAGCAGAACTTTGTGAATTAAATTATGTAAAATATTTTGGTGACTCATAATATAGTATCATACATAAAATTCTATTCATAATGTAACAAAATTTAATGAATGGAGCTATTCATCTTAATAAATTATGAAGTAAATTATAAAGCATGTTGTAAGAAGGCTTGACTGGAAGATCATGATAAGCTATTATGCGTACATTTAGTAAGTGAATGTAAGCTATTACCAAACACCTTGAATAGCAATAATTTAGTATGTTTAATCTCTCTTAAGGGGAAAATAGTCTCCACAGCTTTAAGAAAAAATATTTATACTTCAACCAAGTATTAATATTGCATTTGAACTAAAGAGTAGGAACACACTACACACAGGAAACCATTTAACCTACTCCCTTTGTCAAAGCACATAGCTATCAAAGTCAGACCATTCTCTTTTATGTCCTTTACTGTCTTGAAGAGAAAAGGTTATGTCCATTCTCTCAAAAGCATTTTTCTTAGAGCTACCATTGAAAGATTTTCAAAGATTCTATCTTATATAGTCATGAACTATTATAGCTGAAAGAGACCTTAAATATTTAATAAAATTTTCTAATTTTAGAGAAGACTACTTGAGTCAAAAGATGTACCCAAGGCCATGCAAACCATTACTGTGAAGTGAAGAACAGGAAATGTAGCCTCTTGTACTCAGTTTTTTCCCAACATTCTACTTGTACTCAGGCATAATTTTTCAAGACGTTAGTCTGGTTTGACTAAACTATGCTGTACTGAAAGACACCCTCAAAGACAAATCTAGTGCTTTAATATAGCAAATTTATTCTCACCCAACAATCATGGTATGTTAGGGTAACTCACCTGTGTGGCTGCTCTCCAACTCCTACCAAGCCTTCTTTGGTCTTACAGGCTCTACCATCTCAATGTGAGTCTCTATCACATGGCTGGGGGAGAAGCAGCATTGACAGTTCACACCTGCCATTCTATGCTTTGGTGTAGATGTTATATGCACCACTTCTGATTATGGTCCACAAGATAGACTTAATCTTCTCACCCCATCTAACGACAAGGGTACTGGGAAAATTGTCACTCCTGCACCCAAGAAGAAAAGTAGATGCTGGATGAACACTAGTAATGTGTTACCAATAATGTCTTTCTCATCATCCAACCTTTATTTTATAAGCCATCGAGTCTGTTTGAGGTTGGATAGCTTCTGCCACTTGTTAGATGTATAATTTATGCTTCATACAGTTCTCTTTCTACTCCATATTAACTTAATTGGACCACTGGTCTCATATTAAAATTTTTGTAGCTCTAGTACCATATACTGCTTTGCACATGCTAAATATCCACTAATGGTTTCTTAAATGAATAAATAAAAAAGGAAATGAATGGTAGCTGGTCACTCAGCACTACTTTCTTTATGAGTAATTTTACCACATTATTATTACTCTGGCAAGTTATATACATATCCTACTTTTGCTTCAAATCCAACCTTCTCAGTACAGCCATATCTTAACTGGCCAATAGGAGTGTCACCTCCATCCAGTGAAATTTTAGAGCTCTGTAAGAAGTATTCATTTATCATTTTAATGAACCACATTACAGTATGTAGCACTGGAAAAACAGAAATAAGTAGACAGCATAGTGGCCAAAATCAAAGGATTGGAGTTAGCAGCTGGGTTCAAATCCCAGCTACTGCCAAACTTTGTGACCTTGGCAAATGATTTAAACTCTCTGTGCCTTAATTACATCATCTATAAAATGAGAATGAAAATAATGTAACTATTTCATAGATTTTTTTTTTAGCTTTGGAGAGGAAATTTATATGTCAAATATATAATATCTAAGTATGATAGAATTAATGTTTTAAAAGTCTCAAAACATTAAATGTGATACTCTGTAAAACACTTAGAAAAAGGTTTGAACCAAATGATCAATAAATTCTATCACACTTAGATATTATATATTTGACATACAAATTTCCTCTCCAAAGCTATATAGCACACCCTCAAGGTCAGGAACTATGTTGAATCTTTGTTACAAGGAAACTCAGGTACCAAGGTCAATGACATCCCCTTAGAAACCTTCAAAAAATATTTAATAAAAATGGTATTTCTAGAATATGGAAATCTTCCCAGGAAAATTAGGCATATCTGGAAATCAATGTAATTGAGCTAATTAGTTATGGGGGTAGCATAAAAGATATTTAAGAGGACTAAGTTTCACCAAAGAAAGAATGGCAAGTGATTTCTTTTAACTTCTTAGTACATAGTATCAGACTTCTAATGAATTAAAATTTTTCACGTATTGTTTTATGTGATAAATTACTTTTATATTCTCCCTTTATATTTATGCAGAGAACCCACTATACATACAAGCAATGCATAGATATATAGTAGATAAAACTATGGGAGAATTTTTAACACTTTTAAAGTTTGGCCACATGTATTTCTTAGGTAATTTTAGTTCAGACTTGAGTGAATTAAATCCTTTAAAAGGAAAATAAAATAACCTCTACACTCTAACCAGGAAGTAGGATAATTGCATCATTTAATCCTCATCTGGAGTCGTATTATTACTCAACACAAATATTTATGAAGTAAATTAGCATCAGAAGTATTAAGTAATGTACCACAAAGACCCAGCTAGCAAGTGGCTGAGCTAGAAATTAATCTCATAGCTATATTTGTGTACTTATTTTCTGTTAAGCTGTCAGGTACAAATAATTGGGTTAATCATAATTTTTGCCTCATGGCACAGTGGTCATTGGTCCACCATATAAAACCCTCTTTTTATTTATTTTATGTAAGTACAAATTTGTATATAATCAATTTGTATGTACTGTAACATAAGAACACAGAAACCAACGAAAACAGAATCTAAGACAGCAAAAATCTGTTTAGTCTAATCCCATCTTGTACCTTCATCTTTTTGCCCTTGAAGCAACCAACATCCTGAACCTAATGTTCATTATTACCCTATCGTCTTTTTATATCCATTTATCTCCTAAAGAGTATATATTATAATTATTATTTTAATTTTTAAGATGTATATTATATTGAATGTAATCTTTCAGATTTAAGTTTTCACTTACTGCCCACATTTAGTCATATCATGGCCTGTTAATGGACATATACTCATTTTGAGTACTGATTATATTCTATAGGTTGGATCCATCCCCTAACTTCAAATTTCCAGAAATACATTCCTTTAAAAATTTATTTCTTTATTTTTGAGAGAAAGAGAGAGAAAGAGAGAGTGAGCAAGTGGGGGGGAGGGGCAGAGGGAGAGAATCTCAAGCAGACTCTCAGCTGAGCACAGAGTCAGAGGCGGGGCTGGATCCCATGACCCTGAGATCATGACATGAGCTGAAATCAAGAGTCCGATGCAAAACCAACTGAACCACCCAGGTGTCCCAAAAAGTACATTTCTTTAATTTTTTTAATATTTTATTTATTTATTTGACAGTGAAGAGAACACAAGCAGGGGGAGCAGCAGAGGGAGAGGGAGAAGCAGACTCCCTGTTGAGCTGCGAGCCCAACATGGGGCTTTATCCCAGGACCTGGAGATCATGACCTGAGCCAAAGGCAGACACTTAACCATCTGAGTCACCCAGGTGCCCCTCAAACTTTTAAAACTTTGCCAATCTGGTGGCTATGTAATTGTGACTTACTTTGGTTTTATATTGTATTTCCTTAAATTTTGATAGTGTTGAGTCCTTTTCATAGATTTATTGGCCATTTGGAAATCAAACAGGCAGCATACTGGTGTCAGGCAAAGTGGCTTCCATTAGTGAGAAATTATTTACTAACTACTGATTGTAAAATATTTCTTTTTAAGGAGATGATATATAAGTATTTTTATTCTTTTTCAATTTGATTATCCATCTTTTTTCTAATTAAAATTCTGGTCATCTATCTATCAATCTATTAATCTATCAATCTAGAACATTAGTCCTTCCTGATTATGTGTGTGTTATATATGCTGGTTATCTGTGCCTTATTTTATTGTGTTTTTTGATAAAGGGAATTTTATAATTTTACCATGAGCAAACTTAACAATTTATCCTTTATAGTCAGTAGTTGTTTCTGGAAACCACCTCTGTCTATTTTCAGGTATTGGTATACTATTTGGCTAACTCCAATATGCTTGTTCTTCACATCCTTCATGACTTCCAAAGTTCACCTTTTGTGTGGTTCACATATCATGTTTCTCAGTGTCATGGATATCTGCATTGAAAATTTTGAGGCTGAATGGGATTTTAGAGAACATTAAATTTAGAGTTTATCCAAGTGCCACTCATGGTTTACATGCATTAGAAGAATTTAAGGAGACTGTAAAATATGCATTCTCAGATTCTCCCACCCACTTTAAGTCCATTAGAATTTCCAGGTTCCCAGATTCATACACACACACACACACACACACACACACACACACACACACACACACTTTTTGTCCTTTTGGTTCCTAAAGTTTGAGAAATACTGGGTAACCCAAATAGCTTATTTTGATTATACAAGAAGTAGGATCCAAAAAGTGACTTAATCAACACCATTCATTTTTTAGTGTCAGGGACTGAACTAAAATCCCCATGTATGTAAAAAGATATTCTCATAGTGTTAGAGTAGGTAGTTAGTAATGAGCAGGGATGGAACAGAAAGACCCCTATTAGGTTTATCAAAGAGGAGTGAGACTAACTGGTGTGGTTAGGAATTCCCTGGGGCCAAGGGCTAACCAATGTCATGTTGTAACCTCAGATGATCTCTCCATCATTATAATATCATTTACATTGTGATTTTGGAAGATCACTACCCCTAAAATCACCATGACAGTTCCAATCAATCCAATCTGGAAAGGAAAGGGGTGGTACCTGGATTCCTAGAAAAGGCATGGCCTAATGAATACTCCTCCCCTAATCACCCAAAACACAATAAAAGCTTGTAGGCTCAAGAAATTTGGGGCAGTTGCTCCCCCCAGCCTGCCTGCTCTTCCTCTAAGTGTGTACTTCTGCCTAAATATAACTGTTCTGCTTGTACTACTCATCACTGTGTCTGGTTTTCCTTGAATTCTTTCTTATGAGGAGACCAAGAGCTGCCTGCATTCTCTCTTAGATGGGCCAGGTCAAGTCCTCGGGGCCCCAGGTCTCCCCAGTGCATCAGGCAATAATATGTGATTATTTCTTTGATTCTCTATTTTCTCCGACTTCACCATTTCTCTTAATCAAATATACCGAAACTTTGAGTCTAGTTATTAACTTTAGTGGAGCTCTAAAAAACAAAAACAAACAAAAGATCTGATCTCTTTATCATAATAATAGATATATAGCTGACCACAGTGCTACCCAGCAGGACTACATTTCTCAGCATCCCTTGCAGTCATATATGACTATATTTTCATGAGTGGAATGTGAGCAGAAGTAATGTCTACAAACTTCAGGCCTGGTACTTAATACTTTTGGCATCTCCTTGCATGATCTTCAACCCCTTTTTTCTTGTTGGGGTAGGCAGAACAATCCTAGGGTACCATGGTTACAAACAACCAACAAGCAAAGCTGTTATGCTGACTTTTTTGATCTCTTTCAAACTATTAAATATGAGATAATTGAATTTATATGGTTTTAAAGTTATTGTATATTTGAGTCTTACTGTAATAGCAATATAGCATTAACTACTGTTTGAATGTTTATAATAAAACAGGCAATTTTACTTCTTTAGCAAGAGGATCTATCCATGTAATCAACATGCATATTTACCCTATTTAACTTTAGGTAAGAGAAAACCAAGGTGTTTTCCAGAAGAAAAAAAAAATGGCAAATGGAAGTATATTGGATCTAAAGTTAACTGACTAGAAAACAAATGCCTGGATAATTCATAATACATATCCAATTTTAGCTTAAAATAGTGCTACCATTGCCTGATAGCTTTCAGAGAATTATTCACAGTGAAAAAGAGAATATACTTCCTTGCAACAGTGGGGTTTTTTTTTCCCCTTCAACTTTTTTTATTATTATGTTATGTTAATCACCATACATTACACCATTAGTTTTTGATGTAGTATTCCATGATTCATTGTTTGCGTATAACACCCAGTGCTCCATAAAGTCCCCTTCAACTTTTAAGTGGTATTTGAACTGATGGGAAATTTAAAACTGTGCTACGGACTCTATCAAATAAGAAGTTGATGACTAGAAAATGTGGTTGTTAAATGTCACATTACTGTCTTCTGACAATCTTCTGTCTTTAGGAGCAAGTTTTATAGCCTTGCTTCACTTGTAAAACAATTTAATAGAATGATTATAAATGTGTTAATCTTAACATAAAGGATTTTAGGTTACAAAAAGTTGAAGAAAGCCTTAAGAACTCCAGTGGCAAAATGCAATGAAAAGTTCTAAAACACTGGTAAAGTATGTTACCCTAAAAAGTTTCACATTAAATATTTCATTGAAATTTTGCTGATAATCTTTTATGAATTCATATTAAATGAGGAGGCTTTTTTATGTAGGAAAATAACCTACAGCTGTCTTCATACCCTTCCATGAAGCTGTCATTGAAAGGTTACTGATATCTTTCTATTTTAACTTCAATGCATGTCCAGTGGAACTATTCAGCTTTCAGTAACATTAAATTAAAAGCCTCATGAAAGTTTTACTCTTTAGAATGCTGATTTCTTAGTTAATACATAAGAATATGCAGGGGGATATGTATGTAATAGTAGTTAACATAAACTAAAAAGCCTGCTTCACGAAACTGATTTGTCCTAAAGCTACAGTATATTGTTAGTGTCCAAAATCTTCAATATTTTTGAACATCTGAAGTTAGAAATAGTGTAGATCATCTAAAAATAAGTTATTTGGAAGTCTCTGTTTTTGGGAAAAAATACAGGTACATTTGAAAAAAATCAATACATTAAAGTGGTCTATTTTAAACAAAAATTATTTATATTACCTGTGAATATTGTATTCAGACTTTATAAAGCTATTTTTATGAATTTTATTTAATATTTTCCATTATATCTTAACATTTTATAGGTTTTTTTAAAAAGCTTTTAACTGAAAATTATAGCTGTACTCAATTATATTTTAAAATATACCATTATTAGTATAATGAACCCACAGATTCAACAATTATCAGTCAGCTCATAGCCAAAACTGTTTCACCTATAAACACAGCTTTCCCCTCACCTCTAGTGCCCACACACACTGGATTATTTTGAAGCAAATTCCATGCATGATATAAGTTCATTCATAAATATGTCAATATAAATATGTAAATGTCTAAAATGTAAGAACTCATTTATTAATGTATACATAGTGTAATTATCATACATACAAAATTGAAAATTTCTTTACTTTTAATGAAACAATTCTTACTTGAATCAGAGTCAAAATAAGAAATAAACACTGAATTAAGGTATGTGTCTTGTTACTTATTTTATATTTGGCCCTATATCCCCAATTTTATAATCAGGAAAACTGTCTTGAAAACTCTAAGAATTCCCCAAGACTTGGTTGATTTGAAGTAGTTTTTAAAATAAATTTTGTTGGGGTGCCTGGGTGGCTCAGTCGTTAAGTGTCTGCCTTCGGCTCAGGTCATGATCTCAAGGTCCTGGGATTGAGCCCCGCATCGAGCCCTGCATCGAGCCCCACATCGGGCTCCCTGCTCAGTGGGAAGCCTGCTTCTCCCTCTCCCACTCGCCCTGCTTGTGTTCCTGCTCTCGCTAACTCTCTCTCTCTGTCAAATAAATAAATAAATAAAATCTTTAAAAAATAAAATAAATTTTCTTATTATAATATAAAATTAATTCGGGAAAGCATACAAGTCAGAAGAGAATAGGTTGATTACTTTTTCCAAGTGAACACACCTATGAAACCACTAGTCTGATCAAGTAACAGATTCCCTCATCCCTAGAAGACTCCTCATAGCTCTCTTAGTGACACCTCTTCTCATCCCCAAAAGTAACCACCTTCCTGACTTCTAATGCATGGATATGCATTCTCTGTATTTTAATTTTAAATCTATCTTCATGGCATCACACAATATATATTCTGTTCTGTGTCTAGTTTATTTTACCCAAAACCAGGCTTGTGTAAATCACATGCATTTTGTTGTGCACAGTTTTTGTTTGGTCTCTTTTCCAAATAGTATTCCACTGAATCAAACATATTCCAACTTCTCTTTTTCTCTGTTAGTCTAATATTGATAGACCTTTTGTTGTTTCCAAGACTTGGCTATTATAAATATTTTCACTAAGAAAATACATCAATATATCTTTTGTTCCAAACATTTCCATTTTTATGTTGGCTGTATTCCTGGGAGCAAAAGTGCTAGGTCACAGAGTATTTGCATTTTCAACTTTAATAGCTATCTCCAAACAGTTTTCAAAGTAGTTATAACAATTTTTATTCCCACCAGCAGTTTATTGAGAATTCCAATTAATTCTCATTCTTGCCTAAAGATGGTATTACCAGATTATCAGACTTTTTACTTTGACCCAGGCTTGAGTCCGGGTCAAAGACAGTACAGAGACACTACAGAGTGTCTCTACTGCTATCTTATTTGGGTTTATTTAAAATTTTTCTATGGATCTTAAGATTGAGAAATTTTTCATCGGTTTATTGGCCATTTGGGAATCAACTAGCATCTTGACTTGCTCATTTTAACAAGAATATTTCATTGGTAGAGTCATGTATTTCCACAAGGTGGCACATAGTATCTACATATCTTCTGTTTTATATATTGATGGACTTTAATAAGCATTGCTTAGATTCATTATCCTACTAGATGTTGGCAAAATAATGATATTCAGAATCATTTATCCTTCACCTTTAGTTGAAACATCTCTTTAGAGAAACTTAAACTTTCCCTCATGAATTATTTGGTTTTCGTGAGATAACTGTTCATGTAGGAACTGGAAGTTAAAAAAAAAAAAAAAAAGAGTATCTTTGTTGTTTACTACTTTTCAGAATAATAAGATGTTCAATTCTCAAATTCTTGCTGCCTTGGAAGTCCTGAATTCCAGTTTATTTTTCTCTAGCCCCACAAAACTGAAAATATCACCATTTCCCATCTTCCCTAGCATTTACAAAGAGGAAAATTTAATGAATTCTGACATATTTGATATATTTCAAATCAATGAAGTTATTATTTTTATTGATGTTCAAGTATCCTCTCTGGCTCCTATCTTTCTCCCCTGGAAGAGCCCTGTTTCCTTTTAGTTATAGATGATATGTGATGATACAAGTGCTCGTAGTAAAGGCTTTAGTTCCTGTTTCTAGGCCTATTCATTGAATATAATTGGGAATGATTAGAAAGAGAAAATACATTATGGGCTCACATTTACATTTCCAAAACAAAGTTATATTTCAGTTATTTCATTTAAATTCAGGTTTTTTGTTATGCTGATAATTTTAGATATTATCAACACTACCATAATTGTTGACATTATTCTAATATAAAATCACTTTATGTGTGTGTGTGTGTGTGTGTGTGTGTGTGTGTGTGTAAGGTTATGTTAAAAGTTAATGAGCATACAGAATAATGGACCCCAAAGATGTCTGTGCTCTCTTCTGTAAAACCTGTGACCAAGTTTTGGAAGCATCGCAAAGGAGTTGTTGCAGATGTGGCTAAGGGCATAGAGAGTATTCTGGATCATTCAGATGGCCCACATGGGTCTTTAAGAGTGGAACAACATTTTGAGTTGGGTCAGACCGATGACATAATAGAAGATAGTTAGATAAATGACACATGACAAGGACTTGATCCACTACTGCTGTCCTTGAAGACAGAGGAAGGGGGGCATGAGTTGGGGCATGCAGCAGCCTCTAGAATATATGAACAAACCTCAGTTTATAGTCAGCAAGAAAACAGGGACCTCAATCTTACAACCAGAGGAACTAAATTTTGCCATAAAGCTCAATGAGCAAGAAAACAGATTCTTGGGCAACTTGGTTTCAGTCCAGTGACACCCATACTGGACTTTTAACCTACAGAACTGTAAGATAATAAATTTGCGTTGTTTTAAGCCACAAATTAGTGGTAATTTGTTATGGCAGCAATAAAAAAAAACTAATACAGTTAACTTTGATTTTTTTCTTTGTACTTTACTTTTGGGAATCTTTTTTCCATTTTGGTTTTATTTACTTAGTTTTATGTAAAATATTCACATGGTTACAACATAAAATCTACCAAACAATATATTCACAGAGAAGTCCATAGTTTCTATCCGTCCCCTCCAGCCTTTTCTTTCACATTTACATTCATAAAGATTTAGTTATATTTACCCAAGTAAAAATATATAAACATTCACATTTCTATCCCTAAATCTTTCATTTTTTTAATGAAGTTGTTTTTTTTTTTAAGATTTTTATTTATTTATTTATTTATCTGAGAGAGAGAGAATGGGAGATAGAGAGCACGAGAGGGAAGAGGGTCAGAGGGAGAAGCCGACTCCCCGCCGAGCAGGGAGCCCGATGTGAGACTCGATCCCGGGACTCCAGGATCATGACCCGAGCCGAAGGCAGTCGCTTAACCAACTGAGCCACCCAGGCGCCCCTAAATCTTTCATTTTTTACTTTATTTTTTTTAAATTAACATACTCTAAAAGTGGCAATTTTGGTATACAGTTTTGTGAATTTTAATACATGAATAGATTCATTTCACCACTTTCACAATTATGATACACCTAATTGTGAACAATGAACCATTGTTCATTCCATCACTCCCAAAACTCCTTCGTGCTATTCACTTTGTGGGAGGAACAACATCCTCTCCCCATCCTTAACCCTAATAATCACTGATGTGTTCTTCACTACAGTTTTGTCTTTTTGAGGATGGAATAACTACATTCATTTAGTATATAGTTAAACATTCAACTATTCTCTTATGCCCAAAAGCCATATTCATAGGACTTTATCTGAGAGAAATGAAATTGTATCTCTAAAATTTTTATATAGAATTATTCATATTAGCCAATCACTGAAAACAACCCAAATCCTAGTCAAAAGCCAATCACTGAAAACAACCCAAATCCTAGTCAAAAGAATAAAAAATCAAATGGTGTTATATTCATACAGTTGAATGCCATACTTCAATAAAATGAATGGACTACTAATATAACAATAAAGCACGTATCTCAGTAACATGTTAAATGAAAAAAAGCCAGACAAAAAGTTAACATACTGATAGATTTATATATCTCGCTAGTATACACATACAGGCAAAACTATTCTATGGTTGCAGAAATGAGCACAGTAAGAACAGTAGTTGCTCTTTGGATGGAGGACTGAACTAGAAAGAAACATAAGGAAGCTGCTTGAATTGATGAAAATATTCTATACCGAAATGTCATCGTTAAAAAAGTTTATCAAACTGATCCAAATGTGCATATAAACTTTTTTCAATTCACTATATGTAAATTACACCACATTTGTATATAACAGGAAATTTCAAAAGAAAAAAAACAGACAAAAGGAGAAATTTTCAAAAATGATGATAAAGTCACAGAAAAATCTTAAAAGCAGATGGAGAAGAAAAGGCATATTATCTTCAAAGGAAGAACTGACTGATAACTGACTTCTTACCAGAAATGACAAAAACCAAAAGTCAAGTAACAAACATGCTGGCATGCTAAAAAACTGAAATAATAAATAACTACAATTCTAAAACAAATATTTTAAAATCTGAGTGAAATTAAAATTAAAATCTGGTAAAAACTAGATACAGTTGCCAATAGAACTACAGATAAAAGAAAAATATTCATGAGTAAAACCATGAGAATCCAGACAGAAATAAAGAGCAATGTAAAAATCTAGATACACATTTTGACTATGGTCTCTTTTTTTTTTTTTCCATTTAAATACATGGCAACAATAAAGCAAGTGTTGGGGGTAATTTTTTTTCTAGCATTATAAAATAGAGAACACTGAGACAAAGTCAAATAAAAAACCTGAACACTCTTATATATCTTAACTAAATTTAGTTACTACTAACAGCCCAGAAAGCAGACCTAATTGGCTTTAAAAAGTCTATTTTCCAAATATTTAAGAGAGGGAAAACAAAACAGACAAACAAGGAGCTCACACAAACTCTCCAGAGAACTTTTTTTTATTATTATGTTGTTATGTTAGTCACCATACAGTACTTCATTAGTTTTTTTAAAAGACAAAACTTGAGCAGCACTGTGGCTATCCAAATTTCTAAGAGGTGCCTGACAGGACATTCAACTTATTAGCCATCAGGGAAATTCCAATTAAAATCAAAATAGTTTGTTTCCTGAGATTAGAATTCCTCTTATCAGTGAAGTCATGAGGGTTCTAGAGGGGAGGGGGGTGGGGGATGGGTTAGCCTGGTGATGGGTATTAAAGAGGGCACGTTCTGCGTGGAGCACTGGGTGTTATGCACAAACAATGAATCATGGAACACTACACCAAAAACTAATGATGTAATGTATGGTGATTAACATAACATAATAAAAAATATATATAAAAAAATCAAAATAGTATACTACTACAGATCCATGAAGTGGATAAAGTGAAAAAGACAATACCGAGTTCTGGTAAGGAAATGAAGCATCTGGAACTCATACACTTTTCATTTATAAAATGGAACAAACTTTTAGAAAAATATTTTGCCAGTTTATATTACTGCTAAATATATATATGCCTCATAACCTAAGCATTACAGTCCCAGTTATATATCCAATGGAAATGTACACTAATGTCCGCCAAAAGAAATGTACGTCTTTAAAAGATAAAGGCAATAACCAAATTACCCAACAACATCAACATATTTACCAATCGTAGAACTGACAACAGTAATTGTAGTACATTCTGACAAAAAAAGTATTCAGCGACAAGAATGAATCAATTCTTCCTACACATAAAGGCTTGGATGACTCTCACAAACAAAGTAAGAAGCAAACAGAGCTATTCACAAAAGACAAAATTCGATGTGTATCAACTCGCCAACAGGCAAGACCATCTTATTAGAAACCAGGTGAGTGATTAGTCTTAGATGAATAGTGAAGGAGGAATAATAAGGAAAGCTTCTGAGGTTCTGTTTTTATTTATTCTATTCTTTTTTTAAGTACTGGTTTTACAAGGCTGTTCACTTTGTGAAAATTCACTGAAAAATACACATAGATTTTCTGTAGGTAGGTTACACGTTATTAAAATATTTAACATAGAATTGTTTTTATATTTATCAAATTCTTTCAAAATTATTACTTTTTTTCTTTCTGTGTATATATATTATATATATTATGTATATATGTATAGTGTGTATATATATATATATATACCATTCCATCAGACAATTCTAAAGTTGTTAGATGTAAGATGTGTATTCTTTTTTAAAAAAAGATCTTATTTATTATTTGAGAGAAAGAGAGAGGGCGCACATGAGCAGGGGGAGGGGCAGACATAGAGGGAAAAGCACGCTCTATACTGAGCATGGAACCTGACTTGGGGCTAATCCCAGGACCCCAGGATCATGATTTGAGTCGAAGGCAGAAGCTTAACCGACTAAGCCACCCAGGTGCCCCTCAGATGTGTATACTTGATGATAGTTTAAAATTATTCTTAAAATGTTTATAAAGTTTATTTGTTTTATTAAAAAGCTTAGGTCAAACTTTTCAAAAACTATAAAATTATCATACTAACCATCATACTGGATCCTATTTCTCGTACCCTCACATATCCCCACACAACTCACACCCCATGTATACAATGTGCACGCTCCCAGCATTTGGGAAATATGCCACACATCAAATAATATCAACAATCTAAACAACTCTATTTCAATAAAACAAATTTGTTACTTTTAATTCCTTATAAATTTATTTCTGATCACTCAGTACATAATTCTTATAGCTTTTAGAGTAAAAGAATATAAATTCTTGATAACTTTCTTCTCTGGTTATAAAATAGTGAACACTAAAGCTTACATAAAACAGGCTATAACAATGTTTTATTATTTTGAATATATTTCTGACGTTGAAGAAATTGGAAAATCAAGATCAATGTAGTTATCTATTAATATCTGAAGACATTAAATTTGAAATTTGAAAGTAGAAATTATTTTAAAGATTTATATTTTCATCATTATAGTTTAATCATTCAACACTGCTAAATCAAATAAAAATATTCTCCAAGAATCAAAGTTATCTCTCAAGTCAATGTAATATGTCATATATACATGTATGTACACATGTGCGTGTGTGTGTGTGTGTGTGTGTGTGTGTGTGTGTGTGTGAGATCAGAACTGAGCTAAACAAATTCTATTTTTCAATCACTGGTTATATAAGCTTAAAAATTTTTGCTTGTTTTTGAACTTGATACATGGAATGGGATGGTATATATGCTCTTTTCTGTGTTATTGTGTGCTTGGGATGAATATTTTAAAAAAATATCGGGACACCTGGGTGGCTCAGTTGGTTAAGCGTCTGCCTTCCACCGAGGTCATGATCCCAGGGTCCTGGAATGGAGCCCGCATCGGGCTCCCTGCTTGGCAGGGAGCCTGCTTCCTCCTCTCCCTCTGCTGGCTACTCTCCCTGCTTGTGCTGTCAAATGAATAAATAAAATCTTAAAAAAAAAAAGAAAGTTTCAAGTATTAAGATATTGAGTCACACAGTTCAAAAGGCATATAAAATAATGAAGGTTTGTTAAATTTATTAGCAGAAATCCACTGTTCTTTTTTACAAGAGAGATTTGGAAGAAACGGAAAAAAAATACTCTTTACACAAAAGTATTTGGTAAATAACATATTCTAAGTAAGTATGGGGAAAATAGAGGATTTTTAGAAATTTGATGATTTTTTTTTACAATAACAAAACATCTTTATCTTTTAAGAACAATTTACTAGCTAAAGGACACATTCTATGCATCCTACACAAAACAAAGGCAACGTTTTACTCATAGTATTTATTAGTCTTAGTCCCATTCTTTTTTTTTTAATGCTCTGATAAATTATGCCCCAAACTGTTAACAAGGAGGCTTTTTTTTCTGAAAATATTAAAGGCATGTGCTCTGTACAATGTGGATATGTCCATAAACTTTCAAACAGGTATTTATTTATCTTTTTAAATAAGATGGAGGTTTTATTGGAGGTTCCCTAACAACAAAAAATAAGATCTCTAGAAAGACATTAAGTAATCACTGTGAAACTTGGTAAAAATCAACCAAGCAATGGTTGCACCACCTAATATATACTGGAACAGATGTGGTAAATGTAAATGAAGAGTGAACAAATAAGTAGATGCTACTTTCCATGAATTAATATCTAGAATGTAGTTCACAGTTCTTGGGGTCTTAATTGTATGTAACACTAAAAATATACAAGTATTGTGCTTCTTATTTTGTCACCTAATCCCTCTAAATTTTGTATACATTCATGAGTTTCTGGCATTTACAAACTACCTGCATCACTACCCATATTTCTTACACCCTAGTTAATCAAAAGTCAAACCGGTAACTCACAGGTGGAATCTTACCTCCATCTTGTTTTTTTAGAATTAGCTCTTGCAATTACTCACCCTTTTCCTTTTGCATCACCAGTATCTCCCTGTCTCCTAGACTGTACTCATCAGGAATATAAACATACTATAGAAACACCCACAATTTAAAACAAAAACAAAATCAAAACCTTCCAAGATCCAGTGTTCCATCAAGCTATTAATCTTTTTTGATACATGTATACATTATGTATATAATACATATACATATAATATGTATATATATATATTTTTTTTAATATCCTTGGGAAAACTTTGAATAAGCTCCACAGTTAATGCTGTATTTCCTCAGTGCCCATTCACTCTAGAACTCAAATTAATCTCATTTCCATTCTCAACCTCTTCATCAAAACATTGCTATATCATGATCTTTGACAATCTTTGTAGCCATAGCCACTAGACGCCTCTTTTCCCTCATATCATTCAAAGTTTTAGTAGATGTTATTCAATTATCCCTTAAATTATAACCCCTCAATTCTGAGAAACAATCCGCAACTCATCTGCCTCCTACTCCCAATCCCTAATTTCCATTTTCATATCATCATTTTTACTCTTCCTTTCTTCTGCACTATCTGTTGTTAATGTCATCCATGGTATTTAGCTCAGATATTGTAGTTTTCTAAGAATCTGATTTATAGATTTTAAAATATCTCCCATGTCCCTACTCCATTGTTTCTCCTTTTTGCACATGTGCAATACTTACAACTGTTTTAATGTCCTAGTTAACTAATTCTATCATTTGTGTTATTTGAATCAGTTTTAGTTGACTGATTTTTCTCCCCATTTTGTTTCCTGTTTCTATGGAAATCGATAGTTGTTGTTTTTTTATTATTTGATGTCAAAAGTTGCAAACTGTACCTTTATGTGATGGGTATTTTTTATTTTGTTTTGTTTTAAAGATTTATTTGACAGAGCGAGAAAGCACAAGGGGGGGTGGGGGGGGCGGAGCAGTAGGAGAGGGAGAAGCAGGCTCCCCGCAGAGCAGAGAGCCAGATGCCAGGGAGCCCATTGCGGGGCTCAATCCCAGGACCCTGGGATCATGACCTGAGCTGAAGGCAGATGCTTAACCATCTGAGCCACCCAAGGCACCCCGTGATGGATAGTTTTTATTACTATGCATATTCTTCAGCTTTGTTTTGGCAAGTATTTAAGTTACTTTTAAACAGCTGGATTATTTGGTTTTTGCTTTTAAGCTTTGTTAGATAGGACCAGGGTAACATTTGTTCTAGGATTAGTTTGGTCTCACTATTAAGTTAAAACCTTATGCTACATGTCTAGTGAATTGTGGGATTTTCTACTCTCACTAGTTTGATTATAATTTTTTTCAAGCCTGGTGTAAAATCCCATTCCTTTCATTTCTAATCCTTTCAGATAGTTCCTTCTCTGGCCTCAAGTAGTTTTCCTTAAATAGATGTACTGGTCTAGACCCATATGAACACTCAGCAGCCTCTCTGCAGATCTCTGGAATTCTCTCTCCATGTAGCTTTCTCCTTTCTGAGACTCTAAGAACTCTAGTTTAAGTCTCCCCAGATCCTCTGTTCTGCCTCTCCAACTCAGGGTATTTGTCAGGCTCTTTCAAGTTTCCCCATACTCATTCTATATCCTGCAAACTCTCTCCAGGTAGGAAGCTGTGACAATAGTAGGGCTTACATACTTCGTTCCCTAATTCTCGGAGCCCACTTACATTTATTGTGTCATGTCCACTGTCTTTCATATTTTGTCAAATTTCTTGTTGTCTTAGGTGGAAGGATATATCCAGTCCCTATTCCTCTTCTTTGCCAAGATCAAAAGTCTTAGTCTGAGTTTACCCTAATGCTGAATCAGATAAATCTGGGCCACAGGGAGAAAAGTCTGGCTTTGCCAGGGACCTAAGGATCTGAGAAGAGCTCATCTAGGACCCAAGTCTGTGCTAGTAACAAAAGGACAAGGAAAACAATCTGACTCATAAGAGACTGACTAAGGCTTTAAATTGGTAATAGACAAATTAGTCGGGTACTTACAACACTTGTCCCAGACAGTGGCTAGAACATAATACCGAGGATAATATCCTATTAAAATTTTATTTCAGAGGAAGCATGTAAATCTATAGAAAAATGAAAATACTTGGAACATCACACTGTTCCTTTCCCAATAGGAAAATAAGAGTAGGAAATGTATAGTTGCTTTTGAAAAGTGGCTGCAAGAAGTACCATATGAGAATTTGTTGAAAACTGTAGGGTTACCCATTTTATTATTGATGATATAATATGCTTTAAGAAAAGGGGGGAAAAACACACTTTCTTCTCATCTGGGTTAATCTGGTATAACCATAAGTCAACTAATATTTGATAGGTGACAAAGTAAATAGATGGTCTCGACAATGTGACATTGCCCATCATATCTTGTTATGTTAGCCACTGACTCAAAAGGATACTGAAAACATTACGGTTAAGGAATTTCTTCTTCAGATTTTGTGGCTCAGTGGGTTAGGTTCATGACCTCATCATCAAGTTGGGCATATTTGGTTTGTGTGAGGAAACCTTTTGTTACTTTGGAGGCAGGAAGCCTTTGAGGCTCTGCAAACTTCTTGTAGTAGCAAAGAATCTATATACATTTGTTGTATCTTTGCTCTGCTTAGAACCTGGATTTTCTGAGACTAATTCATAAGTATTATGGCTGTGCCCATGGTTAGTACTTTCTTTTTAAATTAGAGCTCATAAAGCATATATTTGGAACATTAGATTATCACTACTCTTCTCTCATTCTATCATAACTTAGTTAGGATGCTTTCTCCCCTGATCACTCACTTAATTCATTTAATCATTCATCAGTCATTCACCTACCCATTAATTTATCAAACATTAACACTGAGTACCCACTCTTTTTCCTAAGACCTTATTACTGAAACAAATTTAACAAAATAATTGAAACCTTACCTTTGCTTTACCCTCATTCTTTTATTTACAGAATTAGATTAGCTATTTTTGTAGAAATGTTCCCTAAAATACAGTTTAATTCATCTTTATAAGGACATATGAAAGATGTCTGAGTAGAGATTAAACTTTGTTTTTTGAGAATCGATGCCCAATCAAAATTTCTGAGATTCTGACCTAAGAGGGAAAATAATAAAAGTCTTTAAGTCTTGTACCTCTATCCATCAAGAGTAATTCATACTCAGGCCTGAACAGAAGCCATCAGGTAGCAGGATTTATCTTAGTTGGATGTACTATCAAACAAATCTTTAAAAGCAGCTGATATTTATTGACCATTCACTGTGCCAGGCATTGGCACACATTTTGTTTCATTTTATCTTCAAAATAGTTTCTTGAGGGGCGCTTGGGTGGCTCAGCTGGTTAAGCGTCTGCCTTCAGCTTAGGTCCTGATCCCAGGGTCCTGAGATCAGATTCCTGCTCAGCAGGAAGCCTGCTTCTCTCTCTCTCTCTCACCCACCCTCATTCTCTTTGAAATAAATAAACAAAATCTTTTTAAAAAAGTAAAATAGTTTCTTGAGCTAAGTACTACTCTTAACCATAATTTTGCAAATAAGAACACCAAGAATTGAAACGGTTAAAAAGCTTTCCCATGTACACACAGGAAGTGTCAGAGTTGAATCTGTCATTTCATACAAGAGCCATACTCTTAACCAATTTGCTGTATTATCTCCTTAATTCATTGATGGTGCACAGAATCCCAGTCTATCTTTGATGGTGCTGTAGGTCTTGATTCTCTTGACTTATGAACTCACTTATTTCTTAAATCTTTTGTTTTGTTATATGTTTGTAATGTTATAATTTCTCAACTTCAGTACTGATGGCCTACTGCCTCTCAGGATTATCAAATAAACCAGATCAAATGGAATTCAGGCAGTTCAGGGCTTCTCTTGTAAACTGAGATGGCAACTTGGCAGAATTCTTTATAAAAATAGATTCTTAAAGGAATAAATTAAACAGCTTTTCATAGTTATTCCAGAAAAGAAAGGCTGGCACTCATAGACTAGGACTTAATATTACAGATCTGTTTCCACTAACGTTAAATCAGGTAGGGCTCAAACAACTAGGAATTTTTAGTTAAGATGCTTGCTTACTTCTTAAAGTCTTCATAAAATAATATAGAGCCTTCTTCTTCCTTCTCTGTGTTTGTAAACTTGTCCACATGAACTGTGGCAGAAATCTAAATGCTGTTCCTTTACATTCTCTCATGAGGTCAAGAAACCTCTCTTTACATCTAGTCTCAAAACAACTTAGTTATTAATAATTTCCTCAACTAATTATAAAGTCAACACTATAACTATTGATGTTCTTAGATGTTCTTCTGGAAAATATTTTCATTTTTAGCCTAATGAAATACATTACTTATCTCCTCTACTCTAGAGTCTTCTTTACCAAGTTCCTTTGGTAGGCTTTTTCCTTTCTGTTTCCTTAAATCTTTTCTCCATGTAATACTTAGCAATATTATGGCAATCATACTCTAAGTATTTAAGAAAAAACAAGCAGATTACATAACCCAAAACCAAGAGAACAAAAAAAAATTTGGACTGATTATGACTATTTCTCCATTTCCAGTGACAGATTAACTGGTTTTATTTTTTGTGTACTTATTTTTTATCATAAATATGGTATCTATAAAACTGGATAAAAACAAAAATTAGAAATATGAAAAACACAACTCAGCCATATCACCCTTGCACAAGCACAATTAATATTTTAGAATATCAGTTTCCAACTTTTCTTAGCATAGGTTACTTTTAATTCAGTTTTAATCATATAATTCTTTGATTACATATATTCTTAAATACAGTTTTAATCATGAAATTTTAAACTAATAGTTACCTCTCCCCTTATAGCATACATGTGTAAAAATTTAAATGTTCCACAATTTCAAGTAACATTGAGACAGTTTTTCATATTTGATATTTTTCCTTGGTCTAGAACTCAGAAGTTGAATTTTTAGAGCAAAATAAATGTGTCTGAGCCTGTATTTAGGGCATTTTGTAGTTCTACTGGGAAAGACCCCTTATATTACAAGTGGATCTGATATTCATGAGAGACAGTGGTACCACGGAAGAAGGTGCCATAAAAGTGCTACAATTCATGTAATTTACATGTGTCTTGTGATACTGTTCTTGCCTGTACTTTAACATTCGTTTCCACTGTGGAATGGTTATCTGTTGAGCCTGTCTGACCCTATGACTAAACAGACCTAATTATACAAGTTCATGAACAGTTCTGCATTCTTTTTTGAGGCACTCAACAACCTATTGGGAGCTATTTTTTCAAATGGAAAAAAGTTTTTTGGCAGCATGACGGTCCTACTCCAAAACCTTAGGAAATTGTGCTGAGAATTTCCTACTGGGCTACCAGAGACTCCATACCACATTCTTATTTGCCACTTCTACTTTAGCCATATCAGGTTTGCTGGATGGTATGGCTGAACTGTCAAGAAGCTTATACCATAACCTGGATTTGTTCCAAATCTTCTCATAATCTGAGTTCCAATCAATACTCGCAGCCTATGGAGCCCTCTAATAATGGATCAGAGTAGTATTCTCAAGTGTGGGGTATGCTGCCTCCCAGCTCTAAGCATCCCACAATATGCTCTTTTTCTTAGTGGTAGGTGATGAAAATGCAGACGTCCACCAAGCTCTCTGCCTCATTCCAGCCCTTAGTGTCCCATTTGTTAAATATCAGAATCCTAAGTCTAATATAAGTAACCTGCCAAAGTTGTAATTCCAGCACTTTTCACATCTTCCTGCTTTTACAATTAGACTCTCGCCCTGATTTTCCCTGCTGGTCTCCTTAAATGCACCCATAGAGGCCCCATGTGTCTCACAGCATGCCTTGAGTTGATAGTTGGCTGATCTGAACTTATCATTTTCTTTTCCAAAACTTATTAAGCAGTTAACAAAACTCTTCTAATTAAACAATTCTTATAATATTTCTTCACACTGTTCAAGAGCTATAACTACCTAACAACCTGCACTTCATATTCCATCTATATATTATCTCAACCCACCAGATGAGATTCTTTGTAATTGTGATGGTATTGTTTACTAAGGGTTGTTTTTATCCTTATTACAGGTAGCAATGGGGTCATGATTTTCATCTGATGGACAAATGAGCCAGTCCCACAATCCAGTGAGACTGCCTGCTTTCTAGGCCTACTCTTAGGTACTGACTTTCTCAGTCTAGGTTTCCCTGAAAGTGGGGCCCAAAACTGCAGCTTACTGAAAATACTTTATTTGGAAGTTATCCTAAATGCTCAAATGAGGCATAAAGGCAGGAATACAGACAAGGAGGGAAAGCCAATAAAAGAGTACATTATTACATTGGCCATCTCTATTACTGGGATCTTGTTTAACAGCCTAATGCAGTGGCTATCAGATCTACCAGGGAAACAAAAAAGAAATGTTCATCCTTTCACTCTATCCCGCCTTTGTCGAGAGTCGTCTCTTCACAAGTAGCATTAATTCCCTGACTGGACTGCTCCTGCCTGAGGAAGAAATGGTTCTTCAGACACTCCATGCTCACAACTCAGAGAGGCTCAAGGGCAATCAACAAGAACTGTGAATATCAGATCATACCTGTGTGAATCTAGTCAAAGTGAACATCGAACTGGCTGGGGTACGGAGAAACAACCTAAAGATTTGACAGGGCATGTGAGAAATGTCCAGTGTAGGTTTTTTCTTTTTTACCTCTTCCTTTTCCCTTAGGGAGGACAAAAGAGAAATATCAATAGCAACTCCTTCTCTTTCCTTCTTTTAAATTTTGTTTTCCTTTTTATTTCATGTGGTTCTAACCTTCATTGTATCTCTTTATCCTCATTTAAGAAAAACAGCAAATTTGCCATGAACTCTGTTGAATTCAATGGGGGCCAGATTTCAGAGATTCAAAGTAGCATGTGAGGAAATTAAATTAAATACATAAAATATATTTTATACAGATTTTGCTAGACTGATATTGTCCTCCTAGTATATGTAGCATGTTCAAATTTATTTCAGTCAATTTTGACCTAACTGGAGTTCGAATTGAGTTATTATCCTTTGCTTTCCTTTCTTGGATTATTGCAAGGACTTAGTCATTTTCATTTCTGCTTGCCTTCCATCACTCCATTGGCCACATGTATGTAATCATACTGTATGTTATCCCTTGATAAGCAATTTTCATTGTCTTCACCATAGCTCTGCCCGCAGTTTGTGAAATGGTACTAATACTTTCATTTTATAAACAAGGCCATGATTATTCAAAAGAGGTAAATAACATGTATAAAGTCAAATTGTAAATTAGCTATGTAGCCAATAAGAAAGAGATTTTATCTATTAGTTCTTAAAGAAGGTAAATGTTTTATCTTATTTTATGAAAATTATTAAATACTAACCTAGCCAAGATGAAATAAAAAATAATTGCACAAAGAAAGAAATTAACACCTCTGTGATTTAGTTTCTTGCTTGTGTATGAGATGAAAAATGAGATAGCTCCATTAGATGATCTCTGAGTTCCTTTCAGCTCTAATATTCTGTATTTCTTAAGTAAACCCTGTCCTTGTTATTACAAGTATTCTGTTCTTTCTGATATTGACCCTGACTAATAAACTGACCATTCCCTACTGAGCCATGAGGGTGTAGTCAAAGCTCTTTCGAATGAAAACATTAGAAACTTATTCCAATTAGCTTAAAGAAAGAGTGGGTAAAGAGGAGAAAATTTATTGTCAGCATTTTAGCTTATCCACATGAAAGCCAATAGCAGGAAGCAGTTATATCTCACTAGTGACAGGAATGAGGAGCTCTTAAATGAGAAGATGAGATGGCTCTCTTTTAATTCTGAGCTACACGGTCTTTTTGGCCTATATTTAACCACATACGTGCTTCATTCTTTTCCCGGGGTACACAGATCAGATTAGCATGCTCATAGCCACATAAGTCATCTCAACCAAGTTTTGCCACACTTACCAGTTTATGTGCATTACAGAGACTAACTGAAATTGCTCTGTCCCAATTCCAAACTCAAGAAAAGAAGTTTAGGATTGGTCTGACTTCAACCAGGTATCTGGACAAATCAACTGTGACAGGGAGCAAATCTCATAGCACAAACTTAACTGCCAGAATGCAAACCTATTCATAGGGCAGAAAGTTTTGTTAAAAGTTTGGGGAAAGTGCAGATTGAGAAAACACTCTAAAATGAATCTGGTACACAGAGAAATGATGAGATTATTTCAAAAGGTACAGAGAATGAATTGCTAAAATTGATAATCTTCCAACCAGCAAATATAAACTTTAAAATGTTAGAAAAAATTCAATGTGACATGTAATACTGGATATCTATGAAAACAATAATCAATTCTTTTTCAACGCATTTTCTCCATTTGAACAATGAATTTTGTGTCCGTATTTGTTCTATACATCTACAGAAGAAATGCCTCCCATAAAAAAAAAAGTTATCCCAAGTAGTCATAGACATGTGCACTACAAAGTTTTAAAGCCTCAATATCTCTGACTAATTAAATGTCTCTCTGATTTAACCAGTGGCAGGGGCTCTCATGATGATGCTAATGACCTGTGAAATCTAAGCAGCTCCAAAGTTCTAAGAGCACAAATTGGGAGCATGGAACCATAAAATAAAGACTCAGCTATTCTTTTTAACATTTAGGGTTTACTGTAACCAAATTGAAATATAATAGTTTTGAACTAAATTTCTGCATGAAAAACTCAAGCTTAGTGTGAAATGAAATTTAACAAAGTAGATGTAATATGAATGTACCGAAACAAGTGTAAAGAATAGAAATGCTAATAGGCACTTAAGTGCATGCTATTAAAAAAATGAAAATGTGGGAAAAGGAATTCCTAAGAAAAAACTAAAGCAGCTGTATCTGATTTACCATTACAATATTTCCTACATATCAACCATTTGGATAGTTGTTGAGATTCTATTACTATGGAAATATCATATATATATATATTGATTTATATATATTCTAGGTTAAATTCAAATTAAATCCAAGCAATTCTCTCCTTTCCACTATTAACCTGATAATTATAGGCCACTGATTCTTACTCAGTAAAGAGAAGTCTTGATACATCAACTATATATTAGTAGCAAGGGGGAAAGCATACTGTTTTTAAAAAGACATTATTTTAAGGTAACAGGAAAAACAAATATTTTCATAAAGAAACTGGGTGAAATTCCCATTTTTGTCTACTGTATATAAACATTTGGAAACTTCAGTCAGTGAGTTAGGAATGATAGTACGCACACTACAGTTACAAAAATATATAAAGTATATGATAACCCCATGAGAAAAAAAAAAAAGCTGCTCATAAAAACATAATATGATAAAATATTTTTTTTTACATATTCAAATCTCTCATTACTACAGCTTTCTTCAGTTTTCAAATCATGGACACATATGCAATCTGAATTCTCAATTGAAACAGCACAAAGCGGAAGTAAGGTAGACCAGGGAACTGAGTTGTCACATGGTTAAGGCTGGGGTCAGAATTTATAATCTGATGATTATCTTTTACATAAAACTGAGAACAATTCCATTTGGATTTATAATACCTCTAATGCCCATTTTCTGAGATCATGACAATCCTATGAGAACAGACACAAAAAATTAAAAATGACAATCATTTCACAATGGCAGGCCACATCAGAGTTATTATGTTCTTTATCATTACTACTTAAAGGGGAAAAGAAAATGAGTATTTGTGTTATGAGAATTATCTCAATTCTTCTTAAACTCAATAGCTTAATGTGAAGTGGAGGGTTACAAATATTTTCATTTTACTCCAAGCATTGTTCAGAATAAGAGAAGTTCTTGAAAACTGAATCAATATTATTTGAGAGGCAAATAATTTATGTGTATTAATGAGTTGAGTTTTGATGCTTAAGTTACTAGTCTTTTAAGAGATTATCTAATACACACACACGCAATCACAAAAGTAAGTGACACAGTAGCATCAAGGTCCACCTTCTCCTATATCCCACTTCCTGTTGCAAGATAGGGCATTTTCATGGCCTAGTCTTCTGCCTGGAGATGGATGTGTCTGCTGTAACTGACACTTCTTGACTGTGATATGTTTCTTTCAAATGGAATGGAGTGTAAAAATGGGACCTTTCCTATTCTCTAAGAATTTCAATTAAAGGCTCAAAGTCAGACATGATTAATGATTATGTTCCCACTTTCTAAGAAACATAGTCACATACTCAAAGGATATACTAAGAGGTAGCTAAATGGTCCAGTGATCATCAAACTCAACAGCCTATATGAGAGAAGACTAGTGATTTAGTAGAGGAAGAGCATCTTTATTTTTTTTTTAAGATTTTATTTATTTATTTGGCAGAGAGAGACACACAGCGAGAGAGGGAACACAAGCAGGGGGAGTGGGAGAGGGAGAAACAGGCTTCTGGCGGAGCAGGGAGCCCGATGCAGGGCTCAATCCAGGACACTGGGATCATGACCTGAGCCAAAGGCAGAGGCTTATCGACTGAGCCACCCAGGTGCCCCGAGGAAGAGCGTCTTTAAAAAGAATTCCAAAACCGGTACCTACTCTAGAGGTTTCTCCTCTCTCTCTTAATCACGGAGGACAGAAGACTGCACCTCCTATAATTCACACCAACTGAAAGGGTAGTCAAAAGAAACAGTAATAGAAATTTTGATGGTTTGTAAGAAGAGAAATAAACATCTGACTGTCTGCTTGAATGCTGAATGAATGACAGAGATGTATAGGCCATGTAACTATTGGAATAGATAGTTGAGAGAGATTCTTGGGAGAATTAACAAGAACCCTCTGATGTTTGGGGGAGAGTCATAGAGACTGGCACCTGACTGATAAAGTCTGAAGGCAGAGGCTGATTTGAATATCCCTAAGTGGCAAGAAAATTAGAAAGAAGACCAGTTGCTTTCTGAGATAGTGGGCAAGGGGTTGAGTTTCCATGCTCTAACTCCGTGAAAGGCAACTGAGTTTCAGATGTCGTGAAGAGATACTGTTCATAAGAATGATCTTCTGGATAAGGTGATATTAGCAGGGAGAGGGAGATCACCACTGTATCAAAGCTGAGGCAGTATGATAAAAGTCAGTTGGAGAATACAATGGCTGTGTTAGAAAATGGTTACAAAATCCAGAGGAATCTCCATTAATTGACTTTGAAAGAATCACCTATATGCTCCTTAAAAGAGCCAGGATTTTAAAAATGTAACTGCCTTAGCCAAGAGAGAAATACAATTTAAAAATGTTAAATGAGGGGTGCTAGGGTGGCTCAGTTGGTTAAGCATCTGCCTTCAGCTCAGGTAATGATCCCAGGGTCCTGGGATCAAGCACCACAGCCAGCTCCCTGCTCAGCAGGAAGTCTGCTTCTCCCTCTCTCTCTGCTCCTACCCCTACTCGTCTCTCTCTCTCTCAAATAAATAAAATCTTTTTTTAAAAGGCTAAATTAATAGATCCTTATGCTGATTCTGAAATCTCTCCACTTTGCTCAATCTTGGAGGAGCTAAAATCAATAGATGAGGGTTAGGTAAGGTTGTAAGAGGTGAGTGAAATAGATCATGCATCCACTTTCCTACTGCTCTCAGTGAGCCAACAATGCGGTCTGAGACCACTGGCTGGGATTTGTGGAGGTAGAGTTGTGGAGAAAGAGGGAAGGCTAACATATTGAATTTAATGAGAGATTAAAACTTAACATTAGGGTTAATGGTACACTTAAAATGTGAAAATAATACTGTGTTTTATTTTTAAAAATTTTTAAAAGATTTATTTTGAGAGAGAGCGAACAAACGGGAAGAGGGAGAGAATCTTTCAAGCAGACTCCCCGCTGAGTGAGGAGACCAATGCAGGGCTCTATCCCCCAACCCGAGATCACAACTTGAGCCAAAACAGAGAGATGGATGCTCAACTGACTGAGCCACTCAGGCGTCCATAAAACTGCTTTTCAAAAGTGCTTCCATCATAAACTCATTCAAGGGCTTTTGTACTCTCAAGGTCCAACCATTAAAGGTCCAATAATCATTGGCTCATCTGTATTTTCTTCTTTAGGAAGATGTAATTTACTAATACTACTGTGGTCATAGTACTGTTCACCAAATATTCTGGCTATCTACCTTCTCCACAATGTGCTCTGGCCCAAAAATATTAGTGGTATGTAACACACTGACAGAAGGTTTGATGGGCTTAATCATGATTCATCATATTTATTCTTTAGTAATCAGGGATAAATGTATTGAGATGATGCTTAGGAATGTCTGGGTCACAATATCACTTGCCATTAACAGATTTCATAGTAAAACACATGCCATTACCATCCCTTGAAACAACCTTGGCTCATTTTAATCTCTCAGGTATCAAAGTCAACTTGAATTAATCTTTTTATTATTTTTAAAATTCATTAAAATATACCCTACCTCTTTTCTCTCATTTGTTATATGATAATTTTCTGTTCCCTATATAATCAATCCCTCATCAAGGATGGCTCTGAAGCCACATACTCTGTAATTAAAGTAAACAAATGAAATTTCAATGTGGACACCATGCATAAGGAAGTCTATTGCACTCAAAATTTCCTGCATTATTTATTTAAATGAGATATTCATAAAAATAAAAATTTCAAAACAATATTTAATGAAGAAAGTAAAAAAGTGACATTATAGCAGATATGATGTAAAGGCTGCTAAAAAAAGCTGAAGTCTGAAACACTCTTTTAGATATAAGTTTTTCTCAAATATATATGGATATATATTCACATCCATATATAGTTATACCATATATATGCATTGTTGGAGAAATATAATTAAAAACTAAATCTTCTACAAACCCAGAAAACTTCTCCACAAAGTCATAAGAGAAATAAACCAATTTTGTTACTGAGTTAGAATTAAACCAGAAGGCTATGTGCATCAGAGGCAATCTGCTAAGAGACTGCAAAAGCAGAAACAAATTTTACACTTTTATATAGCCAAGCAGATACAACTCATTACATACATGTTCTCAAGATAAACAAAACTAGTCCTCAAGTAGGAGAACTTGACAACACCATTTGTCACGCATAGCTCATCCTAAATTCACTGGGGTGGTCATCTATGTTTGCTAATTGGTTTTGTCCAAAATACAAATTAAATAAATAAACTTCTCACATCTTTATGACAGGAGGTAGGTAATTTTGGAGTTAGGTGGCTTGCTGAAGTTAGGCTTCTATCTTCCTATGAAAACTGGGTAATAAGAGTACTATCTTTCATAATGATTAGATTTTAATGAGCTGGTTCCCAGGCCCTTGAGAAAGGCATTCCTGAGTTGCAACACAGACATAATAAGTATTATTTAGCTTTTATAAGAATTCACATACATTTCAAAGACACAGGAAAAGAAGTTACAGTAACAAGTTTTCTTAAGTAAAAAAGGGAGAAAGTAAAGGGAGCTGGGAGACGTCTCTTCCCTTATCTTCAGCAGGGAGAATTAAGCTTCTTATTTTTAATTAGTATTTGCCCTTACAGTGTATGTGTAGGAACTTTCCTAGCCATTGCATTAATTTAAGAAGTAACAGTTCACAATTTTTTTAATTTAAAAAAAATAAAACATCTTTTATTCTTCCAATATTTTAAGCTCCCAGGCAAAATTAACTTTAGAAAATCTACTTTAGAGTAATCATTGAAAAGAGACTTTGTTTTCCCAACTTGTCATGGTCTATTGTCAACAATGCTTGTTAATATATAATTTAAAAATACCTCTCTAAGCTGTGTATCAGAGTTTCTTATGGCACAGGATAGCACTGTTTAGTTCAAAAATTTAAATTAAAAAAGAAAAATTTACATTGATGTATTTAATGCATAAAATACATGCAAAGATAATAAGTGCACTGATCAATGATTTTTTACAAAATTAGCAGGATGAAACCAGTACTTGGTAGGATAGAACATTACCAGAAGCTCCACTCATACCTGTTACCAC
Source organism: Callorhinus ursinus (assembly GCF_003265705.2). Taxonomy (NCBI): domain Eukaryota; kingdom Metazoa; phylum Chordata; class Mammalia; order Carnivora; family Otariidae; genus Callorhinus; species Callorhinus ursinus. Next base: position 3,653,005 of record NW_027397065.1, read on the forward strand.
TCACTATGCTTCATCAAAAGTAACTATTATCCTGAGCTCAATAACCGTAGATTTGTTGTGCCAATTTTTGAAATTTACATAAATGGAATATAGAGAATTCACTCTCTTATGTCTGGCTTCTTACACTTATAATCATGTTTGGGAGATCTATCTTTGCTCTGATGTGCAGAATGCAAAGTTCATTTTCAGTATTATATGGCAATTCACTGAAAGAATCTTTCATGATTTACCTATCCTTGGCATTGACAGATATTTTGTATATATTAACTTTGAGGTTACAATGAATAATGCTACTATCAATAATGCTATATATGCCTTTTGCTGAACATATGTATGCATTTGTTAGCTATATGCCTGTTAAGCTGAATTGCTAGGTCATAAGATATGCTCACTCACCAGTGGTTGATATTGGCAACTATTTCCTAATGTAATTATACCAGTTTAACTTTCCTAAAACAGTATGTAAGAGATTCAGTTTCTCTAAATCCTAGGCAATACTTTCTCTCACTTTAGCCACTGTCTTACTCAATTTGGGCTACTAGAACAAAATACCACAGACTAGGTAGGTTACAAAGAACAAAAATTTAGGGCTCACAGTTCAGAGACTGGGATGTCTGAAATCAAGGCACCAGCATGATCTGGTGAAGGCCCTTTTCCTGGTTCATAGCCAGCCCTCATCTCATGGTGCCTTCACCTAGTAGAACTGGCTAGGGAGCTCCCTGGGATCTCTTCATAAGAGTATAAATCCCATTTATGAGAGCTCCACCTTCAGGATCTAATCACCTCCCAAAGTTCCTACCGAATAATAGCATCACCTTGGAGGGTTAGGATTTCATTATGTGAATTTGGGGTGGGTGGAGGTAGGGACAAACATTCAGAGCACAGCAGCCACTTTTGTGTGAATAATGGCATTTCATCATAATTTGATCTTGCACTTCCCTAACAAAGACAGACAGAGAGAGAGAGAGAGAGAGAAAGAGAGAGAGAGGGAAACAAAGATATAAATATCCTTGTGTGTATATGTGTGTGTAAAGTACTTAATTTTTTTTTCTATTGCTTCTCTAGACTTAAATTATGAATGTAAGTTCTTTATTTGGGATACATATATTGCAATTAACTTCTCTAACCCAGATACTTGCTTTTTACTAATAGCAGTGTCCTTTGACAAACCAAAAGTTATTAATATTAATACAGTACAATTTGCCAAACTTTCTACATTTCCTGTCTTTTAAAGAAATGTTTTGCTATCTCAGTTCATGAAGACATTTTCCTACATCTTATTCTAAAAGTGTTATTAGCTTCATGTTTCACATTTTCCTGTGAAATTCATCTGTAAATTTTGTACTCTTTTAAATTCCATATGGCTATCTAACTGACCCCTCCGTTTATTGGAAAGATTATTCTCCCCAAGTGCACAGTAACAACACCTTTGTCATAAATCAAGGAACTGTATGTGTATGGGTCTTTCTTTAATAACTAGCCTGTTTTCCTTGGTATACTTACCTATTATTGCATCTTTACATATTGTTAGTCACCATCGCTTTATAAAGTATTTATCAGTAGGCATCCAACTTTATTCCTCTTTTGGGCCCAACTGTTTCTGCTGAGAAATTTGCTGTCCGTATTATTGCTGGTCCTTTCAAAGTTGTCTTTTTTATCTGGCTGCTTGTGATATTTTTCCTTTTTCTTTGGTTTTCAGCACTTTTCCCACAATATGTGCAGATGTCCTTTTCCGTACATTTACCTTGCTTGGGTTCCATAATGCTGAATATGTAAATTGATGTGCTTTTTTCAGTAAAAGGAAATTCTCAGCCATTACCACTTTGATACTGTTTTCCGCCCTGATTTCCTGCTATCCTCCTCTCTTCTGCACTGGCCATGCTTTTATCTGTATGATTCAGCTTGAATATTTTCTAATTATCTACCTTCTAGTCCATAAATCCTCTTCTTGACTGTACAATTTAGTTAATACCATATATTGATTTCCTAATTTCAGTTATTGCACTGGTCAGAAACAGAATTTCCAATTGATTCTTTTTATAATTTACTGTCCTCTGGCAAAATTAGTCTTGTCTTCTTATTTTCTCAGACATGTTAATCACAGTTAACTTAAGAGTCCATATTTGAGAACGGTAATGACTTGATCATCCCTACGTCTATTACCTGATTTTTTTTCCTCTTGGCTCTATTTTGTTGTTGTTGTTGTTGTTGTTAATATTCCAGTAGATTTCTGACTGAATTAAGGACACTGTAAATGAAAAACACAGAGGCTCTATAGGATATTATCGTTCTCCACAGAGGGAGTATCCCATCATAATCCAATCATACTGAGCTGGGTTGCATTTTTTTTAATAAAAAAACTTGCCTAACTGGTTTATTACCCCTACTGCACAATAACTTTATAGGAGCCCTATATGATGGTACCAAATGTTTACTACTGTCTTACAGCTTTAGCAGGTCTTGAAATTCAAAATTTGTCTCTTTAATCGTGTCAGACCCTGGAAAACTCCACAGATGGATCCAGAGTACTGGCACCATCTTTCTTAAAGCACATGATACTGAAAGTGGTCATGGTTTTGACTTCATGCAGGACTTCTCCTGTTTTACACTAAAATTCCAAAGCAGAAAATTCCTTCTGACACTGTTCTACTTCATGAAAAAATCCAGTATTTCAAACCAAGAGGTAATATATCATCTTGGTTAAAAATACAGTTTGTAAATCAGACAAACAGGGTGTGAATCCAAGCTCTATGACTTAATAAATGAATGACATTTGGTAAGGAACATGTCTGTGACACTTGGTTTTCTTATCTATAAATTAGAAATAAAAATGGTAGTCATACATGTTATTTATAAAATTTAAATATTATTTTACAGCTTTTTTTTTAGTTTATATACAATGTTTCAGATATATTTTTTATGTCCTGGGAATACATCAGTGAACAAAATAGTCAATAAACTCTGCTTTCAATGGAGTGTACTTTCTAATGTGGGGAAAGAACCAATAAATACCAAAAGGCAAATAAATATGTTATGTCAGATAGTTGCAGGTGTTATGGAGGAAAATAGATGACCATGACTCTGAAAGTCAGTCTTCCTCTTCCCAGCCAATCCTGTAATTGCCTCATTGGCTCATAAAAAAAAAGTGATCATGGCAGCAGTGGTAGATGTTATAATGGAAACAGAATATAGGATTCCCACTCATCAGAGCAGAGCTGGTTACAGCCACTGCTGAGTACCAGTGTGCCCATAGCAGAAACCAACACTTAGCCCCTGCTATGGCACCATTCCCTGGGATCAGCAACCAACTCAACTGGTGGAAAAGGCACTATTTTATTCTCACTAGAGTAGACATTTACCCTAGACATGTTTTTTCCTTCCCTGTCTACAATGCTTCTACCATGTCACTATCCATGGACTTACAGAATACCATACCTATCAGGTTGGTATTACACACAACATTTTTCTGATCAAGCAATGAGGTTTGGCAATGAGCACAGGTCCATAAATTCACTGAATGTACATGTTCATTATTATCTTGAAACACCTGGCTTGATAAAACAGTATAATTGCCTTATGAATTCTTACTTATGGTTATACCTTGGTTGTAAAACCTTACCGATGTGGGACATTTATTTCTAGGATGTGAGATTTGCTCTAAATCAGTAATGTATATATAAATGTTTCTCCCATAGCTAAGATTCATGAATCTGTGAAGCAAAGGGTAAAAATGAGAAGTACCTCCTTTCACTATTACCACAAGGGATCCATTATGGAAGGGAAGGGGAGGGGAGGGAAGGAGAGGGGAGGGGAGGGGAAAGAAGGGCTTTGAGAAAGGAAAAGGAAAGGAAAAAGGGAAAGGGGAAATGGAAAAGGGGAAAGGGAAAGGGAAAAAAAATTTCTTGCCCCTATGACTTTAGGTTCTAATGGTCTAGAAGTCTTAAATTCAAAGGTATGACTGCTTATACCAATGACAAAACAATGATTCTACCGAACTAGAATTTGAGATGGCAACCTAACCACTTTTAGCTCCTCATGCCAATGAATCAGGTAAAGAAGGGGGTTACAGTTCTGGTTGGGTAAATGACTCTAACAATCAAGGGAATAGTGAGTTGCTACTACACAGTTAGGAGTCAAAATAATATGTCTAGAAGACAGGTGATTCCCTGGGAGGTCTCCTGATACTATTAAGTCCTATGATTAAAGTCAATGGAAAAGTTGTATCATGTTAGGGAGAAGCATCACTTTATTTCTTGTTTTTATTTGAAATTAGTGTGTTTAAAGAGTGTGTTTAAAGTGTGTATGGGTACTAAGTGACAAAATGTGGACTGTATTGACTTCATAGTATGTTAATTTAGCAAAGCTGAATTACTTTTCCTGGAATAGCCTTAACTGTAAGCTTTTGGCAAAAGCAGGCCATCCGACACATTTTTGCAAAGATTTGGAGGAAAGAAATGAAGCAACAAGTCTATTAATCTTTATGTGCAAAAGGTACAGCAAGGTCACTGGGCACTTCTGAGCTCACCTAAATTGCTTTCTGCTGGCTAAACTTGTATGGCAGGGAAGTGGGAATATGGCAGCAGCTGGTCTGCAACTGATATCCATTCTCCTGGATCCTCCTTCAGCTTCTACGAATCCTGAGTCAGATGTGTGTTTACCTCCTCAAAGAGGGACAGCAGCTTCTCATGTCAGACAACAATCTCATCATGGTCAGAAGCAATGATAACTGAAATGGGTTCCAGTTAACCCTCGTGGGTTCCAGTTTTTACACTAGTCCCAGTTTATCCTTGCTCTCTTTTTTATCCATCTTTCTTTGCTGACTGCCTGCACTGCAGCCTTCAAGCTCCAGCATCAAATATGAAAACCAAAGTCTGAGAGCCAATAATATTTCTTCTGTTTGTCATATTGAACTCTAACTGATAAAGGTGGAAAGGGATATTTTCATTGAGGGGAACACAGTTGGGTAAACACTGAAGAGAAGGGGGAATGAATTCATTTGTCTTTGACTCTCAGTTAGGAGTTGAACAGGATAAACTGAAGTTAAGAAATAGGTATTAAAGCTAAACCAGTAAAATTATTCACAGTGGAATTATTCAAACCAGAATTCATTATTTATAAAAAAAGGATTCATTATTCATGGATTCCATATTTGTGAATTTGCCTACTCACTAAAATTTATTTATAATTCCCAAATCAGTACTGTCAGTGCTTTCATAGTCATTCACACACATGTGCTCAGGGGCAAAAATTTTGAGTTTTTTCAACACTGAAAAGACTGGCTTGTTTTATGAGGATATTGACAAATGAACCTATGTAATGCAAATGACCTCCAAACCCCTGGCTTAAGGCCATGCAATTCATTATTGTAAGATATGTTAAATAAGGTGTCTTTAAACAGAAGCACATATAAAACAAAGCTGGTTGATGAAAATGTGGCCAGTCTCTCAGGAACTTGACCCTGTATTTCCCCTAGTAGCAATAATTCCCTATTGACTAATTCAGTGTCTGTGGAAACTTTGTAGAATATTAACTACCCTGAATAATAAAATTGAATAATAAAAAAATGAAATATACATATGATAAAATAAGTGATATATATTACTCTTACCTGAGATAGAAAATGATATTATATAATAAATATAAGTAATAGCTATTTTTAAGTTGGTAGACATTTTCAATCAAGCTCTCCCAAAATGTGGCACTTTTAATATGAAATGGTATAATGGTTTTCTAAGAATCTCAGAATTTATTATAAACGTTGGATTATTTTATTCAAATGATTTAAACAAATACATTAATAAGTTACTTGGTTTGGCCTCACAAATGTATCTAAAGGACTGGCAGTCATCTAACCTTAGAATTTATGAGATCACAGGTCTGGGTTATAAATTTTTATGTAGACAGCAGCAAGGCTTCTAGAAAATGAGGGAGAAACTACTGTAGAGCTTGCACTCAAAATATACTGTAATAGTTATGTTTCCTCAGACCATGTTCATCATACAAAGGCAGCATGCTTTCATAGGGAAACAAGCTGCTAAAGCAATGATGAGCTAATGAGTTATTTAGTAAGAGAAAGGATTCTATTGTGTGTAAAATATTTCATTTTATAGCGTTTCCTATTATTTAACACAGTTATCACAGAAGTTCTAGAGAGCATAACTTTTGCCCTAAAATTTTAGAAGAGGTCTGTATAGCCAAGATCATTCCATTTTAGAGGTTAAAAATAGAAATGTTTGTTATTTTAGTCATTAGATTCATTATTGAGATTAGTAAAGTGTATGTTCCAAGGGATCCTGAGTTTTAGGACCCATCAGTAAATGTCTTGTTTATTGAATGATAGGTAATAATGTTAATAAGATACTAGATCACATGGAAATCATGAACAACAAATAAATCTCAAATAGCTAACCCATAAAATCATATTCTGCATCTGAGCTCAATAAATCTTACAGAAGACCAGCATGAACTCAAAAGCATTAGCCAGTGTTTACTATACAGATTCATCCCAGAATTCAGGCCACCAGGACAAAAATTAGTACAGTGAAGCAATTTCTTATTGAATAGGTCTCTGATAGGCTTTATGGATTAATATAGTATTCAGGGACTAGCTTAGAACGAGAAAAAGCTTACAAATTTTTTGATGATGATAATCACAATGTCAACCATGCTGAGTGATCTGCTTCATTTTCTAATCAGGCATTAGGTGTTTAGTTATTGACACAGAATATATACTGACAAGGTACCCGACACATTGATTGGATATTCTTTCCCTATTCTCCCGTTGATAATCATTATTTATGTATTATTCTGAATAGTTCTCACTAGGCAGTAACAGTTATTGTACATTCAGAAGTTCATAAATGTCCATGATGAAGCAATTTAAACTCACTGAAAAGAAGGTCTTTATTTGATGACAGAGAAAATAGAGGCTTTTAACAGAAAAAAAAGTTGTCATCCGGAAATAAACTAAATTCTCTAAGCAGAAAACAAAGGAAATAGGAGAAATAGGGCATACATACAGGATTTTGTGTATAGGTATGTCAAAGTGTGCATTTCTGTTCATTTTTACATTTTGTGATGCCTAGCTTTTACTGTGTAATACAGATAATAAAGTTAGACCATAGGATTAAAATAGGATCTATAAAGGGTAATGGTGAATTCATGGATTGTTTTCAGCAAAAGAATGTAATCCTAATTTGCACAACAAGAAGGGATTTGTTTGGCTTGATATTTTGAATTACTATACATTTATGGTAAAAAAAAAAAGTGGTCATAAATCTGCGTATCAAAGATAACCAAGGATCTGACCAAAAAAAAAAAAAAAAAATTTCATCCAGTTCCCACTGTGGGAAAAAAGCTTTCCTCCATTATTGAAGTACATGGCCCACAAAATTAATCGTATTACATAAAAATTATTTAAAATGTAATGCATACTATTTGAAATTAAACAATGAATTAGCCAATATTACTTTTACCTATTAAAGTGCAATACTAGATTTCCTCTTTACAACCTCAAAAAATTTGCTCACAAATCGGCTATCTGCAATTGGTACTATGTAACAATTGCTATGCTCAAAATTTAAACTGGGATATTGACTATGTCATACTAATCTTCTGGAAACTTCATATTTCTAGAATAAAGAAGTCAGCCAGTAAGTCATTCATTCATTTAAATATCTATTGAGAAACTATTACATGCTAGGTTATGAACTGGTAATACCACCATATCCTATGCACAGGTAATAACAAATAGTTATTTCTTGTCATCAAGAAACAGTTTAGTGGAAGTGACAAGTAAACAAACAAATACCAAAATATGGGAGGAGCTCTGATAAAGGATGTGCAGTGTGCTTATGCAGGGAGTAACCGAACTTTGGAAACCTAGGGAAATATTCCTGAAATTAGTGTCTGAAAGAGTCTTTACACAGAAAAATAACAATTTATTCATACATAATTTCAAAAAAATGGCTGCCAGAAGACTGGATGCCTATACAATCTTCTTATCCCTTCCTGCAGAGAAATCTAAAGCAAGCCACAGATCTGTACCCCTGAAACAAGTGATACATTATATGTTAAAAAAAAAAAAAAGAAGAAGAAGATAGCAGGAGGGGAAGAATGAAGGGGGGGAAATTGGAGGGGGAGATGAACCATGAGAGACAATGGACTCTGAAAAACAAACTGAGGGTTCTAGAGGGGAGAGAGGTGGGGGGATGGGTTAGCCTGGTGATGGGTATTAAAGAGGGCACGTATTGAATGGAGCACTGGGTGTTATACGCAAACAATGAATCATGGAATGCTACATCAAAAACTAATGATGTAATGTATGGTGATTAACATAATAATAAAAAATAAATATTTAAAAAAATCTAAAGCAAGCCAAAGTATGTTGAATGAACATCAAATCAGAACAATAGAGTTAGATAAGTCAAATGCATAAAACATGGGCTAATTATAGTTGGGTGTATCTACCTTTCATTAGCAGCAGACCACATGCCTGTTCATCATATAACCTGACATCTATCTAGACATTAAGGATGCCAATAAAAGAGTTAAAGGTGGTTGACTAAAAGCTGCAGTGGGATAATGCTTGTATGGAAACTGTTAATATTTGCCTTTGAGATTTTCTATTTTCTACAGTTATAAGGCAGATCAACTCCTGACTCTGATAATGTCAAAGGGTTTTAAAAGTAGTCAAGATTTTATTTTACAAAAAAGAAAAATATTTTACCAACTTTACAAAGTATGTATTTTGTAATAGGATGAACATCAAATTAGAAATACCATATCAGTCATACAATTTAAATACTGTTACAGACGTCAGGCAAATCTCTTAATTCTTTTGTCCTTCATTTACCTCACTGAAAAATAAAAGCACTAAATTAAACAATTTTATCTTTCCAAACTTGCCTTTAATCACTCAGTTCCATGATTATTGTAAATGGATTGTAAAAATTCAAGAACTACATCTATCTCCAAATCTGCACGGAAATATTGATTATTGGACTGGATTGAGTTTTGCATTTCTAACTTGAAATGTACCATGATTATGAAATAGTAATATAAATGAGAACTTCTGGTTTATGGTCCAGCATGTAAGAAGTTTGAAAGTCATCATTCCATTCTACCAACAAAAAGCTGAAGAAACTGAAAAATCAACAAACCCTCTTTTATCTGTCAGAGAAGTAAGATCACAGGGGAAATTGTTCCAAAAACTGGGGAGACAGACAGGTGTACCCAGAGAATCACAGTCTGGAGCAGCAGGCTTTACAGGAACCAGTGCTAAGGTAAAGAAACTTGAGACTATAATTGATAAATTGCTGGAGACTAGTGTGGACAACTCTAAGAGTTAAAAACTCCAGGGAGACCCAGTCATCTGGTGACCCCGTAATTTAGAAGTTTTACCTTCTGAATCTTTACCAGGTTCTCACAGTGAATACTGGAGAAAAATCCCCTTTGCTTCCAGTAGTGGGAGAAGAAAAAGAACTATTCAGAAATAAGCCTAAGCATTCTGTTCTTTTTAATAAGGCCTGCCCTCAGAAGGAAATACTGAAACAGAGCCCAACCTGTTTGGGTTTTATCAGAACTTAATTGATCCGGGAGAAGGAAATACTCAACTTTAGGCCACTCTAGACATACCATCCAACCTAATGTGGAAGTAGGGGAGGATCGATAATCATGTGTATGTCACAGTCCAGAGACACAGACTAAAAGACTGAAACCTATCCATTACTATACAATACTTCCCTTCTCCCCACACCTTACCACCACATTATTAAAGACCTCTTTGCAGCAATTCCTTTTTCCCAGTACATTATGCCCAGCTACCGTGTGTGTATGTGTATGTGTGTGTGTGTGTGTGTGTGTATTACAAGATACACACAAAAGGTGAAAAAAAAAAACATAGTTGGAAGAGAGAATCAAGAGAATCAGATTCAGATATGGCCAGAATGTTGGGATTATCAGCCTTGGAATTTAAAACAACTATGATTAATTTGATAAAGGCTTTAATGGATAAAGCAGACAGCACAAGAACAAATGGGCAATATAAGCAGTGAAATAGGAATTGTAATAACCAGAGAGAAATGCTAGTGAAAAAAAAATACTGTAACATAAATGAAAAATGCCTCTGATGGGCTCATTAGTAGATGATGCAGCTAAGGAAAGAATCTCTGAGTTTTAGGATATCTGGATAGAAACCTCTAAAACTGAAGAGCAAAGAGAGAAAAAAAAAAAAGACTGAAATAAATAGAATAAAATATCCAGGGACTGTGAAACAACTACAAAAAGTGTAACATACACATAATAGAAACAGCAGAAGGAGAAGAGGAAAGGAAGGAAAGATGGAAGGAATGAAGAATATATTTAAAAATAATAATAACTAGCAATTTCCCCAAATTAATGATAGATACAAACCCACTCCTCCAGGAAACTCAGAAAAGACCAAGTAGGATACATGGCAAAAAAAAACTGAACCTAGGTATATCATTTTCAACCTATAAAAAAGCAAAGATTAAAAAAAAAAAAAACTTGAAAGAAGCCAGAGGGGGTAAAAAAATTCTTACCTATAGAGTAGCAAAAATAAGAATTACATCCAACTCCTACTTTGAAACCATACAAAAAAAAAAAAAGAAAGTTAAGTGAAATATTTAAAGTGTTGAGAGAAAAAAAAAAAAAAACCAGCAACCTACAACTCTGTATCTGAAAAACTGTTTTTCCAAAAATGAAGGATATGTAAAGTTTTCTTCAGAAAATTAAACTTAAGGGAATCTGTTGCCACTTGCCTTTAAGTAAAATTGTTATGGTAAGAGAGGAGAGAAACCGGAATTATGTAAAATAATTAAAACTACCTAAAGGAAGACAAAGAGTGGAAGACAAAAATAGAAACAAAGAATAAGGGCAACAAATAGAAAACAGTAACAAACATGGTAGTGTTCGAATTTTATCAATAATCCCTAAACATCATGACCTAATTGTGCAATGAAAACAGAGATTATCAAAGTGGATCTAAAAACAAGACCCGACTATATGTAGTCTACAAGAAACTCACTTTAAATATAAAGACACATACGGACTAAACGTAAATAAACGGATAAAGATATACCATGATAACACTAATCAAAAGAAAGCAGGAATAGCTATATTAATTTCAGATAGAGCAGACTTCAGAGGAAGGAAAGTTATCAGGGACAGAGTGTTATTATATGATGATAAAGGGGTCAATGCGTCAAGAAGACACAATGATCTTTAATATACCTAACAACAGTGTCAAAACACATGAGGCAAAAACTGATAGAACTGCAAAGAGAAACAGATAAATCCACTATTATCATTGGCCACTTCAATTCCACTCTCTCAAAAATGGACGGATCCAGCAGGTGTAATATCATTAAAGACATAAATGAATTCAGCGATACAAAATGGATATAACGGACAACTAGGAACTACTTCATGCAACAAAAGCAGAGTACACATACTTCTCAAGATTACATAGGACATTTACCAAGATAGACCACATTCCGGACCATAAGACACACCTTAACAAATTTAAGAGACATCCATTTCTGTTCTTAGACCACATTAGAATTAAACTAGAAACTGATAACAGAATGATACCTGGAAACAAATACTTAGAGACAAAATAACACACTTTTAAAAATAACATGCAACAAAGAAATCTCAAGAGAAACTGGACAATATTTTAAACTAAACATAAATGAAAACAAAACTTAAAATTTGTGGGATGCAAAGAAAGTCCTTCTTAATATAAAATATATAAAATTGAATTCATATATTAATAAAATCTAAAATCAATCATCTAAACTTCTACCTTAGGAAATTAAAAAAAAAATCAAAGAAATCCAAAGTAAGCATAAGAAAATAAAATGTTAATAAAATAAAAATAGATGTCTATGAAATGGTACATAAGAAATCAACATAGAATATCACAAAACCAAAAGCTTATCTTAATATGATAAAATTGATAAGCCTCTAGCCAATATAAAAGAGAATAAACAAATTACTAATATCACAGCTAAAACAAGGGCATCGCTACTATCCCATGGATATTAGTAGGGTAATAAAGGAATACTATGTAAAACTTTATGCCCACGAATTTAATCATCTAATTGAAATAGACCCATTCCTTGAAAAACACAATCTACCAAAACTCACACAAGAACTGACAGTGTGAATAGGCCTGTATCTATTTAAAAAATGAATCAACAATTAATAACCTTCCAAAACAGAAAGCCCCAGCCCCAAATGGGGCTTAAAGAAGAAATTCTACCAATTCTCTACAATCCCTTTTAGAATACAGAAGCAGAGGGAATACTTACTAACTCATTCTATTAGGGCAGCATTACTGTAATATTAAAACCAGACATTACATTAATACTAAAAACAAACAAAAAACTGATATCTCTCATGAACATGGATGTAAAAATCCTCAAAATATTAGCAGATCAAATCCAGCAATGTATTAAAAAAATGTTTACACCATGAACAAGTGGAATTTATCCCAAGAATGGCAGGTGAGATCACTAATATTCAAATATCAAATAATGTAATAAACATCAATCATATCAACAGGCTAAAAAAGAAAAAAAAATCACATGATCATATCAATAACGTAGAAGAAAAACTTGATAAAATCCAACACCCATTCATGACAGTAAACTAGTAAACTAGGAATAGAAAGGAACTTCCTTAAAGAGTATCTACAAAAAACCTCAAGGTATCTTACTCAATGGTGAAAAACTCTAGGCTCTCCCACTAAGATAAGAAACAAAGCAAGGACAAAGTCCTGGCCAATGCAATAAAAAAACAGAAAAAATAAAGGTATACATATCAAGAAGGAAGATATAAATTGTCTTAGTTTACAGATGGCATGATTTCTATTCATTGTAGAAAATCTGAAACAATCAACAAAAAAACTTTCAGAACTAATTTTTTTTAAAAGATTTTATTTATTTATTTGACAGAGAGAGACACAGTGAGAGAGGGAACATAAGCAGGGGGGAGTGGGAGAGGGAGAAGCAGGCTACCCGCTGAACAGGGAGCCCCATGTGGGGCTCAATCCCAGGACCCTGGGATCATGACCTGAGCCGAAGGCAGACGCTTAATGACTGAGCCACCCAGGCGCCCCACTTCTAGAACTAATAATAAGTGATGTTAGGAAGGATTCAGGATACAAGTTTAATATACAAAACCCAATTGCTTTCCTATATACCAACAATAATCAAATGTAATCTGAAATTAAAAACATCATTTATATTAGTACTCCAAAAGTGAAAAACTTCGGCATAAATCTAACAAAATATGTACAAGATCTATATGAGAAAAACTACAAAATTCTGATGAAAGATGTCAGAGAAATAAAAAACTAATGATGTAATATATGGTGATTAACATAACACAATAAAAAAAAACTTAAAAACAAGATGTCAAAGAAATAAAGAAAAATAATATTCCCTGTCCATGGATAGGAAGACTCAATATTGTCAAAGCATCAGTTCTTCCAAATTTGATTTATAGATTCAATGCACTCTCAATCAAAATTCCAGCAGGTTACTGTGCAAATATCAACAAATTGATTCTAAACATTATCTGAAGAGGCAAAAGACCCAGAAAAGCAAAGTTAATATTGAAGGAGAAAAACAAAGTAAGAGTACTAACACTGGCCAACTTCAAGATTTATTATAATGCTACAGTGTGTTGTCCTTCAGTAAGGTCAGTAGGTGAATGAACAGATATACTGTGGTACACCCAGAAAATGAAATATTATTCAGCACTAAAACACAAACAAAAAAACTGCTGGAGCACTGAGGATTTTTAGGACAGTGAAACGTGAAACTACACTGTATTATACTATAATGGTGAATAAATGTCATTACATGTTTATCCAAACCCATACAATAGAAATTAAAGTGAATCCTAATGAAGACTATTGCTTTTGAGTAATAAGGATGTGTCAGGGCAGGTTCATCAATTGTAACAAATGTACCAGTCTGATGGGGGAATTCAATGGAAAGCTTATGCATGAGTGGAGGCAGGGGGCTTATGGGAAATCACTATACCTTCCTCTCAGTTTTGTTATGAACCCAAAACTGCTCTAAAAAAAAAAAAAGACTATTAGGGGTGCCTGGGTGGCTCAGTCCGTTAAGCATCTGCTTTTGGCTCAGGTCGAGATCCCAGGGTCCTGGGATTCAGCCCGTGTGGGGCTCCCTGCTCAGTGGGGAATCTGCTCCTTCCTCCTCCTCTGCCCCTCCACCCCCGCTCATTTTCTCTCTTTCAAATAATATCTTTTAAAATTTTTTAAAAAGATTTTTAAAAGACTATTAAAAAACTCCACATTCAATATATGAATAAACATTTTTAAAAGATAACTAGTAAGTAAAGTTAATTTAATAATAGTAAGAATGACAATACAGTTTCCTTTCTGCCTATTTTGAACACAGTTATTTTTCAGTACATAGCCTTTGAAAACCATAATTTTTTGAATAACTTTTAGGAATTGAATCATAAGCAATTATACATGGCAGCACACCTCTGTATTTGAACTTCCAATAATCATGGCACTGGAGTTGATCACAAAGGATTTATACATAAAGAATATTAAATGTTTTCCTTCCCTGAGCAAAGAGAATTTTAACAGTTCTTAATTTGCTTTTGTTAAAGCTACTGGTGATTGCGTCTTCATGCCAGGCTGCAGTGATAGTGATAAATGGTGTTGATGCCTTAGGGTGATACCTCACTAAATTAGCTGGTAAAACTGAAACTGCTTATTTTCAATTTTTAATACTGTGTAGTAGTGATGGCTGTTCAAACACCATTCAACTGGCTTTGCTTACTCTGTGATTTAATTGTTTATAAGGAATTAATGAATATTTAGAAATGTATAAAAAGGGAGAAATGTGCTTTTACTACAAATATTGAGAATAAGATATGTTAACAGGAGTCCAGCGAGCCTTAGGAATGTTAAAGCAATTGCATTTAAAAGCTTTTTCTTCCGGGCCTGGGTGGCTCAGTCGGTTAAGTGACTGTCTTCAGCTCAGGTCATGATCCCAGGGTCCTGGTACAGAGCCCCGCATCGGGCTCCCTGCTCGATGGGAAGCCTGCTTCTCCCTCTCCCACTCCCCCTGCTTGTGTTTCCTCTCTCGCTGTCTCTCTCTCTCTCTGTCAATTAAATAAATAAAATCTTAAAAAAAAAAAAAAGCTTTTTCTTTTTTTTTAATTTTAATTACTAAGAGACACAACTTTTTTATCAGGAGAATATAGAAACTCAACTCATGATGAAGTATTATGAGATAATAAATCTTGGGAATGAGAAGTATGCAAAAACATATAGAAAGATACTGATAATGATGTCGTTAATTTATCTTTTAGGCTTTCTCTTTTTTTGTACCCTCTCTTTTCAGGGTGTTGCCAGGTGAATAATTAAGGTTACATTATTATTACCATTATTATGGCACAGCATGTGCTTTTGCAAAAAAAAAAATAAAAGGTAATAATAATTATCCTGTTCATATCTGTGTTTATTTACTATATTACATATAAAAATAGAAAAGGAGAGAAATCAACTGCAGGAGATAAAAATATAATTTAAAAAAGAAATCTCAGTATATAACTATAAGGCAGAGAAAATTACAAGCTGTATGTTGCTCAAAAATTGTTAAACTACACAGAATTCATGCCAATAAGGAAGCATCATTATCTGTTCATTTATTTACAAAAGGTAAAAAAGAAAGCAAAAAGTTAGAAGAGGTAGGACTCTATAGAACTGGCATCCACAGACCATTAAGCAATATTTCAGGTCAAAGTGCTCTCCTACAAAATCTTTTTAAAATCCAAGGGAACATTAGAATGTGATCTCTTTTCATCTTAAACCAGAATTTGTGGTTACTGCTTCCTGCTACATTTAAGAGGAGTTTTTCGGTTTTGTTTGTTTGTTTTGTCCTGGAGGGCAGTTTTGCTCAAAGAAAGGATTATTGGGGTTTACTTCAGTTTAAATAATCTCCAATTTACTGAAGTTACAAATCTTAAAGTCTAAATGTACAAAATTCATTCTAGGTAATTAGGACTATAAAATACAGCAATCGCCTTTTAGGTAGCCTTTGCAAATGTTTGAGGTGATTATAAAATCCATACATGTTCAACTATTTTCAATAATCTTTATATATTTAAAATATTTAATTTCCTTTATTATTTATATTAATATCCTCATGTACTTAATCTGTTAAGTATTATAAACTAAACCTGTAGATATATAATTTGAGGTCTCTCAAATATATCTGTATGGTGTATTAATTAATACGTTTCTACATAAAAGAGTAAATCTATAAGATTATACCAAGACGTTGCCTGTTAGTTTTCTTTCTTTTATCTCTGAGTACCCTGTATGGATTTCCCACATTTTTGTTCCTTAATTTTTACCTAGAGAGACGTATTTCTAGTTTTGACCATTATTAATAAAACTATGAATATTTTTGTGCACTCTTTACTCTTAGGTATTAAATGACAAATAGTCACAAAAGCGTATATACTCTTAAAATTGTTTAAAGTTAAAATTATTGGGTGCCTAGGTGGCTCAGATGGTTAAGCGTCTGCCTTCAGCTCAGGTCATGATCCCAGGGTCCTGGGATCGAGTCCCCCATTGGGCTCCTTGCTCAGCGGGGAGTTTGCTTCTCCCTCTCCCCCTGCTTGTTCTCTCTCTGTCTCTCTCACAAATGAATAAATAAACTCTTTAAAAAAAGACAATTATTGAAGATGCAAGGGTTTCTTAACACAACAATATTTACAGAGAGTTGTGACTCTTTTAAACATTTCTATACTTATATATCTTTCTGGCCTGAAAAAATGTTAGCACCCGAAGATAATAATTACATAATTTCAAACAATTTGGGATTGGTGGATACAAATTGAGGTTGCCTAAAAATCTACGCCGCTGCCAAGATTCTTTAGGTTATTCTGAGTGGATAACTAAACCCTATTTTTTCATTCCATATCAATGACTTCACAACCCAAAAGAGATGGTTCTGTAATCCAAAAGTCTTATATTCAAGTTATACTTACCCAATTCTTCATTCTCCAAATGAAATCTGTAACAATACCCTAGTTTTCTATACTACCTAATTAAATTTCTAATTCATTTGTTCCTCAGATATGTTAATGACTTTCCCTGTTTAATTCTAGGGGCCTATGAATTTGAGAAAACCCTGCAGTTCTTTCATATGAATTCCATTTCTTAAGGTCATATGATTTTTATAAATAGTAGTATCACTTCTGATAACTCCATATCTCTCCAATTGCTTCCACTTTTGTTTTTTGTTGTTGTTTTTTGCTAGAACTCCTTAGGTCTATTTACTCATATTTCATTTATTTAAATTAAAATATATTTTATAATCTACCAATAAAATAATAAACAATAAATAATACTTTTTCTCAAAGAATATATTTAGGCTCCTTTTAACAAAACCCTTATTTTAACATATTTAAATAATGTATTTCTTATAAGCAATAACACCAACTCATTACCATGTTGAAAACTAAAATATATAGAGCCAGTGTCTGTATTTTAAATTTAATTACTTTTAATTTCTACTCAAGACTGTCTTTGAATTACTGGTCTATTTCCAAAGATCTATAGTCCAGGGTGTTATAAAGAGTAAAGGAAAAATTTCTATTAAGAGTTTAGAACAATGATTAGTACCTGTAAGGACTTTGTAAAATTAGCTGCTTTTATTTAAGATGCTATCTCTGAGGTCTTGAAAGACTGATAGTTAACCTGCTGATCTTTTTCTTTTCTTCTGCATTTCAAAACTATAGGTCAAACTTCCCAAAGCAACTATTTTTTTGTAATTCTATTTATTAAAAGTTCAGAAACATACAAAACTCAATTATACAAAGAAAACAAAGGGAAATGATTAACAAATTAAGAGTAACTCTTTTGTAAGGGCACATTCCTTCCAAGGAAGCATGTTTCAAAACTTCATTTTCCTCCTATAGGATTGGCTTCACTTCCTTATGGATTTGTTGTCATTGTTTACACTAAGATATGCAGGTAGAATTAAAAGAAATCCCACACAGAAAGAGCTCAAATGTTCAATTAAAAACATTTGACTTCTGATCATTTATATGAGATGAAAAATCCCTGAGGATGCTGGAAACTGGTAATAGCTTCATTGATAGAGTCACCTATTATACAAGTCTCATAATGGATATAAAAAAGGTTTTAAAATTAATAAATGTCTATGCTGCAGGGCCTAAATGAGACAAACTACAAATGAACTACACAGATATCTTTTTCCTCATAATTTCAAAATGAATATTGTAATTTTACCATTAATATGAACATATCATAACATGCTTTTGGATTTAAAAAGTTAAAACTTTAGAATAATTTCATTAAAAAGGTTGTTTTCCAGAAAGCAACAGCAATTAGGTATAATATGTGTAGTGAATTCTTCAAATTTTCATATTAAAAGTGAATAGAGTATAAATAGAATAAAAATGCAAAACACAGCAATGCTTATTGTGTTATAATTATCGGCATGCCCAAGGCTTGGTTCTCAGAACTCATCTCTTATCTATTCCCAGGGAGACCTCTCCTCTGGACTAGAAACTTGCATATCTTAAATGTGCATTCTATAATTCTACTTGGGAAGTGGTCTAATATTCAGTGGTTGCTGCTATTTCTCTGGCATGTGTAATTAATTTTGAAACCATTTCTTCTGATTGTAGCACTGAATTTTAAATCAACATAAACTAGCCATATGAGAATGTGTATAAATATGTTCTAAATTTTGTGATGATGCATGTCATGGAATAATAAATTAAGAAATTTGTAGTAATCCTGTCTTGGGTATTAACAAAATAAATATGATATTGTGAAAACATCCTAACCCATCAATTTTGGTCCATTAAGAAAGTGTATGAATAGGTCACAGTTGTCTTTTTTTTTTTTTTTTGACATAACCCCTTCAAGGCGGAAACACATTTCTTGAATAACCAAATTTTCTAAAATTATATTTATTTCTAAGAGAGGAATATAATTCTGAAACAAGTGTTCACTCAGGTCAGCCTGTTTCTTCATAGAAATACAAAGCATACCTTTATTTACCTTAAATTCAACTCTTAATGTTCACAAGGTTCTCTAATTCGGGCATGCCAAAATCTAATGAACAAATCTCTGTTTGTTATATCCATATATTATAAGATTCTATACATACAATAATTTCACTAGAAACTTTTGCCATTAAGGTTCAACAATACAGTGGAAATAAAATGTGTTGGAAAGATGGGGAAATTACCTCATCTATAGGCAGATTTTAAAAGTCTGTTATGATAGCTAATAATGGTTAAGAATAATATTTGTTAAAGGGGGTGGGAGGGATGGGGTGGCTGGGTGATAGACATTGGGTAGGGTATGTGCTATGGTGAGCGCTGTGTATTGTGCAAGACTGTTGAATCACAGATCTGTACTTCTGAAACAAATAATGCAACATATGTTAAGAAAAAGGAAAAGAAGAAGATAGCAGGAGGGGAAGAATGAAGGAGAGTAAGTCAGAGGGGGAGATGAACCATGAGAGACCATGGACTCTGAAAAACAAACTGAGGGTTCTAGAGGGGAGGGGGTAGGGGGATGGGTTAGCCTGGTGATGGGTATTAAAGAGGGCACATTCTGCATGGAGCACTGGGTGTTATGCACAAACAATGAATCATGGAACACTACATCAAAAACTAATGATGTAATATATGACGATTAACATAATAATAAAAAAATTTTAAAAAAGAATAATATTTGTTAAATTTAACAAAATTTTCTTTGTCCAGTTTTCCTGGTTTTTTTATTTGCACCTCATTTATTATATATTTTCCAGCTTTAATGAGATGTAATTGACATAAGATTGTTTAAAGTATGCAGTATGTTGATTTGATACACTTAAATACTACAAAATATCACCACTATACTATTAGCTAACACCTCCATTTCATTACATAATTACCACTTCTTTTTTTGTGGTGAGAACATTTAAGATTTATCCTCTTAGTGACTCTCAAGAATATAATACAGTCTTATTAACTATAATCACCATGTTGTACATTAGATTCCCAGAACTTACTATCATAAAACTATAAGTTTATACTATTTGACCAATATCTTCCCATTTCCCTAACCCCACAGCACCTAGTAACCACCATTCTAGTCTCTAAGAGTTTAGCTTTTTTAGATCCCACATATAAGTGATGTCATACAGTATTTGTCTTTCTCTCTCTGGTTTATTTTACTTAGCATAATGCCCTCAGTGTCCACCCATGTTGTTGCAAATGGCAGGATTTCCTTCTTTCTCATGGCTGAAAAATATTTCGGTGTGTGTGTGTGTGTGTGTGTGTGTGTGTGTGTGTGTGTGTCTATCTCACATCTTTTTTATCCATTCATCTGTTGATGGACACTGAGGTTGTTTCCATATCTTGGCTACTGTGAATAATGGTGCCATGAATATGGGAGTACAGACACTTCTCTGATGTCCTGTTTTCATTTCCTTTGAATACATACACAAAACAGGTTTGATGGAACACATGGTAATTCTAATTTTTTGAGGAACCTACATACTGTCTTCCATAGTTGTACCAATTTACATTTCTACCAACAGTGCACGAGGGTTCACCTTCCAAATCCTAGACAGCATCTGTTATATCTTGTCTTCTTGATAGACAACAAATATGAGGTAATATTTCATTGTGGATTTGATTTGCATTTCCCTGATGATTACTGATATTGAGCACCTTTTCATATACCTGTTGGTCATTTGTAGGTCTTATTTGGGAAAATGTCTAGTCAGTTCCTCTGCCCATTTTTTAAAAATTGGATTGTCTGTATTATTTTTGCTGTTGAATTGTATGAGTTTCTTAAGATATATTTTGGGGTAATTTTAGTTTTTACTGCTTATGTTTTTGGTGTCATACCCAAAAATCACTGCCAAGACCAATGTCAAGGAGCTACTTTCCTATGTTTTCTTCTGGGACACTTATGGTTTCAGTTCTTAAGTCTTTCATCCATTTTGATTTAATTTTTGAGTGATCTAAGATAGGAACCCAATTTCATTAGGGAGTATTCATTAGGCAGTATTATTGACCCTCTTGTCAAATATTAGTATAACATAAATGGGAGGGTTTATTTCTGTGCTCTAATTCTATTCCATTGGCTATTTTTATGGTAGTCCATACTATTTTGATTACTATAGCTCTGTAGTATAGTTTGATCTGAAAAGTGTGATGTCTCTAGCTTGGTTTTCTTTCTCAGCATTGTTTTGGTGATTCAGACACTTTTGTGATTCCACAAAAAACTTAGGATTGTTCTACTTATGTGAAAAATGCCATCAGAATTTTGATAGAGATTATAATGAATATACTGAAGGCTTTGGGTAGCACAGACAGTTTAACAATATAAAGTCTTCCATAAACACGGGATATCTTTCCATTTGTGACTTCTCTCAACTTCTTTCATCAAAGTCTTACAGTTTTCAGTGTATAGTTCCTTCATATTCAATGTATTCCAAAGGATTTTATTTTTTCTAATGCTATTATTAATGGAATTATTTTATTTATTTTTCAGATTCATTGCTAAGTATATGGAAACACAACTGATTCTACGTTAATTTTGTACCTGGCAACTTCATTGAATTTATTGATTAGTTTTAACAGATTTTGTTAGAGTTGACAGGATTTTCAGAATATAAGATCATGTCATCTACAAAGAGACGTTTTTCTTCTTCATTTCTGATTTGGATGCCTTTTCTTTTTCTTACCTGATTGCTCTCGCTAGGACTTCCAATACTAGGTGAATTGTAACAGTGAGAACGGGCACCATTGGTTTGTCCCTGATCTTAGGGGAAAAGCTTTCACCACTGAGCATGATGTTAGCTGTGGACTTGTCATACATGACCTTTATTATGTTGAGGTGTGTTCCTTCTGCATCTAATTTCTTGATCATTTTTATCATGAAAGGGCATTATATTTTGTCAAATGCTTATGTATCTCTTGAGATAACAGTGTGAATTTATCTTTTATTCTATTAATGTGTTGTATCACAATTATTGATTTTTGTATGTTGAACCATTCTTATCCCAGGGATAAATCTTCTTGATCATGGTGTATGATCCTTTTGATGTGCTGTTGGTTCGTTAATATCATATTAAGATTTTTTGCATCTATATTCATCTGGATATTAGTCTGTAGTTTATTTTTTTGTTGTGTCCTTATTAAGTTTGGTATCAGGGTAACACTGGCCTCATAAAATGAGTTTGGCAGTGTTCCCTCTTCTTCAATTTTTTGGAAGATTTTGAGAATTGGCATTATTTTTTTCTTGAAATATTTGGTAGACGATTTCATCAGAGAATCATCTGGTTCTGTGTTTTTCTTTGTTGGGATAATTTTGATCACTGAGTCAATCGCCTTACTAGTTATTGGTATGTTCAGATTTTCTATTCCTTTATGATTTAGTCTTGGTAGGTTGTATGTTTCTAGGTATTTATCCGTTGATTCTAGGTTATCCAATATGTTGGTATATAATTGTTCTTAGTCATCTCTTATGATCCTTTGTATTATATTTGCATATTTTGTTCTTAGTCTTATGATTCTTTGTATCTCTCTTTCATTTCTGGTTTTATTTGAATCTCCCTTTTTTTTCCCTTAGTCTAGCTAAAGATTTGTCAATTTTGTTTATCTTTAAAAAAACAATCTTTTGGGGCGCCTGAGTGGCTCAGTCGTTAAGCATCTACCTTCAGCTCAGGTCATGATCCCAGGGTCCTGGGATTGAGCCCTGCATCGGGCTCCCTGCTCCGCGGGAAGCCTGCTTCTCCCTCTCCCCCTCCCCCTGCTTGTGTTCCCTCTCTTGCTGTGTCTCTCTCTGTCAAATAAATAAATAAAATCTTAAAAAAAATATTTTCCTGATGTCTATGTTTATGCTCTGATCTTTGTTATTTCCTTCTTCTGCTAACTTTGGGTTTATTTTTTTCTTCTTTCTGGTTCCTTGAGGTGTAAAGCTAGGTCATTTATTTGAGATCTTCCTTCTCAATATAAGTATTTCTTTTTTTTTTTTAAGATTCATTTATTTCAGAGAGCAAGAGAAAGAAAGAGAAAGCACAGGGAGAAGGGCAGAGAGAGAGAGAGAGGGAGAGTCTTAAGCAGACTCTGCACTGAGTGTGAAGCCCAACACAGAGCTTGATCTCCTGACCTTTTTGAGATCATGACCTGAGCCAAAACTGAGAGTTGAACACTTAACCGAACGTGCCACCCAAGCACCCCTCAATATAGGCATTTCTAGCTATAAACTTTTCTCCTAGAACTGCTTCAGCAGCATCCCATAAGTTTTGATATATTTCCATTTTCATTTGTTTCAAGATATTTTCTGAGTTCCCTGTTGTTTTCTTCTTTGATCTATCCACTCTTCAGGAGTGTGTTGCTTAATTTCCATACATTAAAAAACAAATTTTCCAGTGTTCCACCTGTTTTGATTTCTAGTTTCCTATCAGTGTTGTTGGAAAAGATATTTGGTATGATTTCAGTCTTTGTAAATTTACTAAGACTTGTTTTGTGACCTAACCCATAATCTATCCTGAAGAATGTTCTGAGTGCACTTGAGAAGAATGTATATTGTGCTGCAGTTTGGTGAAATTTTCAGTATATGTCTGTTAGGTCCATTTGGTCTAAAGTGTAGTTCATTTCCAAAGTTTCCTTATTGATTTTCTGTCTAGAAAATCTATCCATTGTTAGAGTACTGAAGTCCTGTACCATTATTTTAATGTTGTCTATCTTTCCCTTCATTATTGTATTGTTTAGCTCCAGAATTTGTTTGGTTCTGCTATGATTTTTATCTTTTTGTTAAACTTTTTGTTTGTATATTATTTTCCTAATTTTGTTGAATTATCTTTCTGTATTTTCTTGTAGCTCATTGAGTTTCCTTAAAATAGCTGTTCTGAATTCTTCATTGGGTGAACTGCAGGCCTTAATGTCTTTGGGTTTGGTTACTAGAAAATTACTGTGATCCGATCTGTACCTCTGAAACAAATAATGCAATATATGTTAAGAAAAAAAAAGAAGAAGAAGAAGAAGTTAGCAGGAGGGGAAGAATGAAGGGGAGTAAATCAGAGGGGGAGACGAACCATGAGAGACGATGGACTCTGAAAAACAAACTGAGGGTTCTAGAGGGGAGGGGGGTGGGGGGATGGGTTAGCCTGGTAATGGGTATTAAAGAGGGCACGTTCTGTGTGGAGCACTGGGTGTTATGCACAAACAATGAATCATGGAACACTACATCAAAAACTAATGATGTAATGTATGGTGATTAACATAACAATAAAAATTTAAAGAAAATTACTGTGATCCTTTGGTGGTGTCATGTTTCCTTGATTTTTTATATCCCTTGAAGTTTTGTGATACTGTCACCACATTTGAATTAGCAGTCATCTCTTCTAGCGTTTACTTACTGACTTCAGCCTCAGCCCTACCAGTGATTCTGAGACTAGCTCAGATCTTCTATTAGGTACACCTGTTCCATGCTTCTTGTTCCTTCTTGTGGAAGAAAATTCTTAAGTTTGTATGATTTCTCTGAATTATGCAAAGTGTTATGCCAAGTGCTGACAGCATCTTTTATTTTTTGAAAGGTGGTACTAAAATCCAGGTTTGTGGTCTCTGGCTGGCTCTCAGATTTGGACCAGCTTTCTTTAGATTTTAGCTTTCTTTAGATTTTCACTGGCCATGAGCCAAAGCTCACTCTCTCTGCTATAGTCTGGTGCATATACTGAGAGCCAGCCAAAGGGTGGGAGGATGTGTAGGTGATGCACATGGAGTGCTGGAGGTATGTGTGGGCCAGTTTGAGGGATCATCAGGTGACACATACCCAGTGGCTTGTGGGCAGGCTTCCGGATGGAGTGCAGAAGTCTAGTAGTATCCACATCCATTTAATGCCCTTAGAGTCCCATCTACTGCTCTTCTGTTCTCCCAGCCTCTTCCTGATCCCTAGTCATAGGGATCCATATAGCTGGAGAAGTTGGGTCCTCACTCATAAGTTCTCCCTTTCCTCCATGGGCAAATCATAGGTTGATGAAGATCTGTCATGGCCCTAAGTTGTGCTGCTTTGGGGAAGGGATAATACAGGTAAAATCAAGCTGTTTTTCTTACCCACTCCAGTGCATTCAAACATATATTTTTTTTTCTTTTTTCTTTTTTCTTTTCTTTCTTTCTTTTTTTTTTTTTTTTTTGCCACTATGGGGTCCTGGAACTACCTTTGAAAACCTGGACATCCACCCCAAAGACTCCCTTGTCCATGAGTAGTTATAGAAACAGTTTTCTAGGGGCTCCTGGACCACAGCTAAGAAGGGCTGGAGCTGGATCACAGGCCACTGCAGGTTCCACAGCCAGAACCAAGATCCATCTCCCTATTACCTGAAGCATGATGAGTGAGATTTCCCCTGGGTCCCTTGGTATAAAGAGCCCATTATACGGTTTCCTCAAAGGTACTTTTGCCCAAGAATGCATGCTGAATTTTTGTTGTACTGGGGGAGCAACCAAGGAATGTGTTTTGCCACAATGATGCTGATATTGCTGACAACAACTCTGCGTTTTTATTTGACTCTTGAAAAATCATCATCATTGAAACCTGCCATACCATTAAAATATGCTAAATTTATATTCCTTAAGCATTTTCCCTAAACACTGCAACAATAAACTCAATTATCTGGGTCTTTCTACTCCTAAATGATAGGGAAGCACACTGCAATCTGTTGGGTTCATAATTTAGAAATTAATTTTGGTTCCACATGGCTAAGAACAATTGGTTCTTACAGTGAACACAACAATTACGTTTGCTAGAAATGTAGCATCATAGTTATCTCTGCTTCTATCAGATTAGGGAAAATGTTCTTGTCAAGGCTGTGGTTTCCCACCTCTTGTTTTTATTTTCTTGATCATTTGTAAAATGTTCTATTGTTAACCAGTCCATCTGGTTAAAGTCCTTTTTCTTTGCTTTACATGTCCTTTTTACAGATCATTGGCACTGAATAGATTGTTTCTAGTTAATGTGACTACTCAGACTGAATTATAGAAATAGTATCCACAGGGGACGATTTCATCCTACTACATAGGATTATACATAAACTATTATAGCAAGACTGTTATGAATATTTAAAATTTTTGAGAAACAACAACCAAAGATGTTTTAAATTTGAACTTAAGGTATATTCTTTACATGCCTTACAAAAATTTATTTTGATCCTTTTGCTATTTGCATAATCCTCAATTTTGAATTGATCCACATACCTAAAACTGGTTTTGTGTTTTTGGTCTTGATATATTATTTCTACATAGCTTTACCTTTGATTTGTCCCTCTACAAGTATTCCTCTAATGGTACCTGCACAATACTGTCTTCTGGTTACAAAATAAAACATCTATTCCCTGCTAAGGTGGGTACTCAGTAAGCCACTCAGATAAACCAGCTGACTCCTTCCCATGATCACTAAATAGTCAATGACACTTGAAAACCTGTTTTATAGGAATAAATAGTTTTATGGAAAATGAGTTATATATAAAAAGAAAAATACAAAAAGTTGAGTTCAAGTGGATCATTCTTGAATATTAAAAATGAAAAATCAAGTAAAATAAAAATAAGCAATGGTAAAACATAATCTTTAATTATTACTTTTACTTGCTTAATTATGCCTACAGTTAATTCAAATTTCCAACTATCTACTCATATTTACTTATATTTTTAATTTCAAAGTTTAATCCAATAAATAATTTATATCCTTAACATTACAAGATTATTCTCTTAGAAGAAAGGGAGATCTCTCCATTGGAATTTTAAAAAACATTTACTCTGATTCTAATCAATTTCAAACATATTTTTAACATTTACTATAACATTTCATAAGTCTTAAAAATATTTTGAAGCTTCTTCTTATATTATTTTATTAAAAGTACTTAATTGCTAAATAAGGCCATTGAGTTCTTACTATATGCCTGTCAGTCACCGTGATGGTAGGTTGACAATGCATAGTCCTTTTTTGTTTCCAGCTTTCCTGAGTTATAAATGACAAAACTGTAAGATATTTAAAGTGTGCAATGTGATGATTTGATGTATGTATGCATTATAAAAGAACCCCCATTTGGTGTTATACCATCATTGATATTGACACTATTTTCTTTTCCATTTTATATCATGAGGTCTTTCTCATTCATTTGAGTGAAACAGCTTTGAAAAAGCAGATACATGTTTATCTATTTATTCCTATCAAAATTTTAAAAATCACTTAACATATGCCTAATTGTGAGTTTCTATAAAATGACCTGTTTGTGGTGGGCATCTCTAAAAATTAATTCAGATGATAATTAACTGAAATGTTTTCATGTGGATTAAAGAATTATTCCCCTCAACAAATAATCATGGCTTTATGTCTCTAGCATTACACAAAATCTCTGAGGCTTGGACTATGATAGTCAAGAGCTCTACTGAACTAAGCAGGTATGGACAAGAATGGAAAAAAAATCTGAACCTAAAAAAATAGTTTGATTTGCACAAAAAGTAGTTCTTTACTAATTACCTAATTAATTAGGGTCACAGACTTCTCTGAAAAGTTTCCAGGCACCCAAAATATCCATATACATCTGACAGAGTCATCCTTGATTACTGCATTCTAGGTTAACTGCCCATGTTATGATCTTCCCAATTTCCTGTTCATATTCTGTGTGCTGACACCCTAATGCTGCATTCCCAGGGCTTATGGTTCTTCCCTTGGGCCATACAGTAGAGATAAAATAGAAAGGGAAGGTGTCATGATAAAGATTTAGAAAAACACTGTACTCAAGCCCCAAAAAAGTAGTCAAATACTGATCTTGATATTGACTAATAAGTGATCTTTCTTGAAATATTTAACATTTGAGTTAATTTTTTCCAAAATAGAAGTAATGGAACTTTCCCCATACCATATTTTAAAGATTACATGAAGTAATGAATGAATTAAGCCCCAGGTCAAAAATAATGAAGAACATAGTAATTCTTCCTCACTGAAATTTATATTATTTTAGACTTTTATTCTCTAGCTAAAATTCTGAGAAGGTATTTATCACCGTCCCAGATAACTCCTTTATGTGAGCATTTAACAACCTATTAAAATAAGTTCTGTCACTGACATATATCACTTTCTGAGAAGCAGAGAAAATGTTTGAAGCTTCCAGAGCACAGGGGTGGCAGCAGTTCATTTATCTGTTCTTTGGCCTTTAGAGATTCACTTTAGTATAGAAATTCATGTAACTCTAACAACTTGAAAGAGTTAATGGTATAACAGAGTACTTAAAATGTGGAAAACATGGTCTTTTTATTTTTCCATTGTTCTTAATAACTAGAAATTTATCAACATAAATGAAAAGAGGAACTTCTTGAAATTTATATGTATGTATATATATTTTATTTTATGTCTTTATATATTCCAAAAAGGTCCTACTTTAATTATGTCTGCATATATATACCTACATATAATTTGTATATAGGTGTATGTATCTATATAAAATAATGTGTGCATATACAAACGAAAAATATAGAGATACTCTTGTAACATGCTCTGCCAAAAAAAAAAGACAACATTTTAGGAAGTATGTCATGTTATGATTAATACTGTTATAACCCATAAATATTCTTATGCATATAATTTTTTGAATAAAAAATATGTTCATGAATCATCTCTCATGTCCAGTGAAATTGTTTAATATGTTGACAATATGCTGGACATGTTTATGATTAAGTTTTTCTAGTTTTAGATGATGTTAATTAAGCTAAAATTAGTTTTTATATTGAGAAAAAAACAAGTTAGTCTTATATATTTGGCTTATTAGGCTTATATATTTGGTAATGTTCAGTAAGACATGTGACTGATACCTAGCAACAATACTCATTTAGATCAAAGTAATACAATATTTCTTAAGCCAAAATATCATTTTACTTGATAGAAACAAGCACCCATAATTAAAAGTAGCAATTACTTCCCTTAAATATATTTGCTATAGCACAGGCATGACTCCAGTGTTCTAATCCTGTGACTATAATCCCTACCAAATTTCACACATGTAGATATCATTTGGAATACTCCCTCAAGTGGCACTGAATACGTTAACTTAATATAGCATTAAAATAAACAAGTAAAATCGCTTCTCGGCCTTTGGCTAAGATCAAGTGTAAAATAAACAAGTAAACTATATGTTTAACCGATATGGTGGGTATATGAAAACTACAACAAAGAAGCAAACTCTTAAAAGAAAGCTTACCCCCCCCCACACACACACACACAAAGAGGGGCGCCTGGGTGGCTCAGTAGGTTAGGTGTCCAACTTTTGGTTTAGGCTCAGGTCATGATCTCAGAGTCATGGGATCAAGCCCCACACTGGGCTCCACGCTGAGCCTTCTTAAGATTCTCTATCTCCCTCTCCCTCAGCCCCTCCCCACCCCTGTCCACACACTCTCTCTAAAATAGTAACAAGTTTACCCTACAAGAGTAAAATTTTTTTAAAAAATCAATAATATACAATGGTTGCGATTAAGCAACTATTGAACTAACACACAATAAACAAACAGATGACTTAAAATATTTGTAAACTCTGCAACTTTTATGAAGGTTACTAGTATATAGAAAGGGAAGTATGTCAATATTATATATCTACAGCTACAGAAGGATAAACACGTTAATATTATAAATCTATAGGCATATCATGCTATTTGAAATGACAAACTAATCAAGGTAATGCTGGGTTATGTTGTGATAAACTAATCCTCAAATCTCAGAAGTTTCAAACAGTAAAATTTTTATCTCACTCATACAAAATGAGATGTGAGTCTAATAGCTATCCAGAGCAATACATCCTTAGGTATTCAATACTCATATTAAGGCTAATCTCATGTTGTATCTGTGCCATTTCATCCTCTGATCTCCACATTTGCTTCCAAGAAGAAAAAATACAGAGATACACTTATGCCCTTCTGTCCTGCAGTAACATACAGTACTTCTGCTCACATTTCACTGAAAGAATAAGTAACATGCCTCCAAACTAATTGTTTTACAGCTTGCTAGGAAAAATCCTCAAATTGTACTCTGGCCTTGCTTTCTTTCTATGCTTAATATATAGGTCTATAATTTTCCATTAGTGAATATAAAGTCAATAGAAAGCATATGAAATATTTCCATACATATTAATGTGAATTATGCTTTTACAGTGATTGTAAGCTCATCTCTTACTGGTTTTTTCCCCCAACTTTTTTCATTCTTCTTAAGAGTGTATATTAAAGTCAATACCAGGTACCAGGAAACCGTGATAAGTGTTTACAATAAAAAACCAATAATAAAAATCCCCTACATGTAAGTAGGTAATGGCCTTGTCACTTATATGCAATTATATAAAATATATATTTTCATAAATAAATTAATATGTTCCAGTCAGAGAGCAGTAACAATTTGAGTCCAAGAAGTACTACCTAGAAGTAGATCTGCCTTTTGAATGAAACAATTTGTTGAAAAAAAGCTTCATTCAAGAAGTCTTCTATATATAAATTGTTGTCATTGAAGCTAATACTAACTGTGAGTACACTATGTGTCAGTCGCTATACTAAAATGAGTATTAATTCATTTAATACATTAGTACGTCCACATTATAGATGAAAAAACCGAGAAGAGATAAAAAATAATGCATATACTAATTATATGTGTACTTAGTAGCTTTGTGAGTATTTGTGTAGAACAACTTGGACAAACCCTACGATTACCACTCCTCAGCAACAGGGAAGTTTGCCTCTTATGCACTGTTATTCAAGCTTTGTTTTAAACTGTCTAAACCTATTTTATGTCATATACAATAATTTTATGTGAAACCCAAAGAATAGGATAGATGAAGTGGAAAAGCTGTGGTATTTTTTTTGCATATTTTTGCTGTAGTTTTGCCTATTCTGGTGGTCCCTCTTCTATTGCTTAGAGATGAATTTTTCGAAAAATGATCCACATCATTTCCAAGAAAGGGCTCTAGTGAATTCTCTCTTGAAAAGATAAAGAAGTGTTTCTGCTGAAAATAACTAAAATTCTGCTAATAGATAAAATCAGAATAGTGCATACAAATTCACTAGAGTTATTTCTGTCACAATTTATTCAACTTTCAGACAGCCAAAGTAGTTTGGCTTTAGGAAACCCTGTGGCTAAGAAAATCTAAAATCTTTTTTTTTCTTTAAATACTGCTACAAAAAATTTTAACTTAAATTTTTCACTTTTCTATTTGTATTGTTTGTATTTTGATTAATTTAAGATAAAATGATTACAAAATAGCCTTAAATATTACAAAATTCCTTGGGGATGGGATGTGTCAGTAAAACAAATAAATAAAAAGCTGTAACTTAACAAACTTGAAAGCACATTATAAAGCAATTTCTGGGGGGAGAAAAAGTTACTAAAATGATAATGTAAGCCCAGCATGAGATGATGTAAAACCTGCCTTTTACAAAATTCACTCTCCTTGTGGTCTGCTCTGTTATCTTTGATTTAAGGAATTGTGTCCTGAATATGATGGATGATTTACAAATGTTATGAGAAATAAATTGTGTTCTAACCTATTATATTAATACAAAATAATTTTTAAAATCTTCATTAAGATTTTAAAGTCTTATCGTTTTAATATTTTCACCTATCCATGGACATCTTTCCCTCCACTTTTCCACTGCACCCTAAACCTGACCCAAGAGGTATCTGCTTTCTGTGAGTAAGTACCCTAATAGCCAAGGGCGGCTAGAGAAATATTCAATATTAAAGTATATTGATAACACTATAAATTCATGATCACAATTTCAAATTAGCACTCAACAGTATACAGTAATATTGCTACATTTTTTGCTCAGTTTAATACACTATTCTCCATAGCAGGGATTCAGAAAGTTGTGGTCCATGGACCAGCAAAATCTGCACCAACTTTGAACCTGTCATAAATGCAAATTATTGACTTTATCCAGGTCTACTAAATCACAAATTCTGGGCCTGGAGCCCATATCTTCAAATATGACTGCTTTGGTAACAGCTCTTAATTTCATATTTCCTGTGCTTCAGATGCATATTTCCATTTACATATTGAAGGTGGCCCCTACGATATCTCATCAATACCTTCAAAATAATGTAACAAAAACATCCTCTCCCTGAGTGTCTTGCCTTATGCACTGCTATTGCTATTATTTAAGCCTTCCTAATATCATGTGGGTATCATTCTTAAAGCTTCTCTCTCCCTCTTTCAATGCTTCATTGTTCATCAATCCTATAAATATTAACCTCAGATACATGTGTAGAAAACCTCCACACTTCTCTAATTATCATTAATGCTCTCATAACTTAGCCCTACATAATGTTTTCCTGATATATTCCAATGTTTTGAATACAATTTTCTTGCTTCTAACCTATGGGGTCTTAGATCATCCATTATCTTTTTTACCATTATCTTCTCAAAAGAAAAAAATCATTACCCTCTCTTACAGAAAACCTCTGCTGGCTTCTCATTCATTAAATTCAACCTCATGGTATAATGTCAAACAAAAGAATATAGAGGGACGTATTCAATCTTTTGTAAACCATATAAGCTTGCCTCAGGACACCACTCTAGAACTTAGAGCCCACACATTTTATACTCATCTGATATTATAAACCTAAAAGAGTCTCACTGATTCAATAAATACTATTAGTTTCATTAAACATGTGGATATTTTCCTTTATTCTAGGTAAAGAACAATTTGGTCACTTATCCAATCCTCTCCATATCTTCCTTCCTTAAACAAAAGCAAAGCAAAGAAAAATAAAAACACAAGCTTTGCTTAGCTATTCATTCAGGTCCCTCCAGAGAAGATGACTGCCACCAGGATTCTAGGTATCTTCTCTGATTAATCTCAATCAGTCACAGTGGCCCCATTCTTTTCTCAATAATGGATTTGCCAATGGCATGTGATCCAATTCTGGAAAGATCTGCTAAGAAATCCTTGAGAAGGACTGTCTACTACTAAGAAAAATACCAGGCAGAGAAGTCCTCTTGGGTCTCTAGAAGTGACTGCATTTTCACTTAAACTGCTTTATATATTACATGAAGGGATTTTGTACGTGAAAGGATTCTATATATTCTCACTCTCTCCATATTTATTCATTCACATAGTGGGAATATTCTAATTTCATTTTAAAATATTAATTTCAGGGGCATTGGGCTCCCTGCTCAATGCAGAGCCTGCTTCTCCCTCTCCCTCTGCCCCTCCCCCAGCTCATGCTCTCTCTCACTCTCTCTCTTGCTCTAACAAAAAAATAAAAAATAAAATACTATTTTCACTTACACATATTTCTAGTTATATGTTTTATCATTTAAATACCTATTCTAAAATTATTTTTATTGATTATTTCCACAGTCTTATCTTCCTTAAAGGAATACAACAAATATTCTGTATTTTTCCATCTCTGCATGTTGTGTCTGGAAGTGCTGCCCCAAACTGCCTGATGATGACACTGATGATTGAAGACATACTCTTCCTTCTGAACCTGAATTTCTTTTATGTAACATGATAAATTTACTGTTTTTAAAGCAAGTTTGAATTGGGATTTTCTGTAGCTTAGAGCCAAGAGCATTCCAGTATTTTCTCTTAATAAAGAAAACGTTATTCAATTGTGTGTCTTGGTTTCCCATCTCCCACATAACACTATTAATGAATTGTTCCCAGGGTTTCTTACTGGTCTTTGAGTCTTCTTTGATACTTTACACATTGGCCCTGGCCCTGAATATGGTTCTTTTTCTCTTTATGTAATTCGTGATTCTCACTCATTTTTAAAGATGTAGTTCAGATATCTCTTCTTAAACTCCTGTGATGCTTTACCCAATTCTCAGGCAGTTAGTTTTCATTCATTTTATTGTGATTCAAATGCAAATATTCTATACTTCTTTATTCATAGTCATTGTGTCTTATTTTCATTTCTTTGAATTTCCAGGACATTTAATCTATCTACACAATGCCAGCAACTAGCACTATGAGATATATCAGATCTTCAATAAATATTTATAAAATTTTTAACTAAAGAAAAGCAACTATTTGGGAAATTATTAAATATCTACTAATGGGAGTGTTATGTATAACAATTACTCTAAAACTATTTTTATTCTATCTGAACAAACTCTCAGAAAGAATGAATATGGCTTTAAAAATAATGTCTCCACAAAACTGAGGAAAAACTCTAATAAGAAAATGCTTTCACAATTGCTGACTTTTTGAAAGAGAACAAGAACTGCTATTTGAGAACTGGGCTATAAAGGAACGAGTTAATGTTCCAATGAAAATTCCTAGGAGGCTGATACAGTCCATTAAAATGAGGGGTATTTGGTCACTTCACTGAATTACTTTAGAGAAAACCTCAGGTCTTGATGAGTTCTTCCAGAAAATTAGAACATTTCAAAGACCACACAATGCTGTTTAAGAATGACTTCAAACTTTTTTCTATAAAGCTAATATGTAATTTTTGTTACATATAAGAGATTGTTGATATTCACATATTCATTCCTTTTACTTAAAAATCCCAAATAGAAAGAAAGGCCTCGTATGATGGGAAAACTTCCAAAAAGAGAAAGCATGATGACAGGTTATAAAAATATTTGGATTTGAGTTTGTTTTATCATACTTACTTTACTGAGAGGTCTAATAGTAATATTATCATTAAATTAATAATTTTATACTTAAAATTGAGGTCCTTAATTCCAATAACTAAAAGCTTGTACTGTTTTAAATCCCAAATGATAGTGTCTCTATTTCATTGCCAAATAAATATATACAATAAATGAAGGAAATGTACTGAATATGTCTAAAGCAAGTCACTATTCAGAGTGCTACGACAATAAAATATTTATGAAATGTAGACTTCACCATTACATAACATCTGGAAAGAAAAAACTAAATACAAAGTTAACAAAATTTTATAAATTTGTAAAATACCATACAAGGAGTCAGTTAGGGTCTTAATAATAAGACAAATCTGATAAATGTGAAATACCATACAAGGAGTCAGTTAGGGTCTTAAGCTTATAAATACCTTAGTGACTCTTTTTTCTTTAATCAACAGTGGCTTGCTACACAAATTTAACTACAGTAAATGATACAATAGTCTTCCATTACTCCAGACAGAAGTTGAACTATTTTATTGTTTTCTCCAGTAACTGTCATGCAAGTAATGATGTATCTCTGGTATCAAGTTAATTACGTACTTTTTTTTTTTTGATTTAGTTTCCAAGTATATGGATATCATTTAAAATGCTTTTTTATGTCTTGTTTTATTTTGTTCTGTTCTACAATCACCTTTATACCCCCCTTTCTCCCTCAGATAACAATCTGCCCCATAAAAGCACACAAAAACACTCAGGTATGTAACAATATGTGATGTGCAGATATAGTGTATATATGGAATGACTGTCCTGCATAAGTATGTGTGTATATAATGCATAGATACAATATATATGCAATGATACATATGTAAGGTATGTATATAATGCATATGTATTATATGCAATGACTATACTTCATTGGTTAGAATTATCTTCCCAAATATAATATGCAATCCTTGAGGGCAGAATCTATGGATTTTACTGTTTGTATACACTGGATATCTTGCATCTTACTCCTGACTACATCACAGATACTCAGTGAATATGTTTAATTTGAGCAAGGGGTTATTGCTACAGTTTCTTGTTATGATACTGAGCAATGAAATCAACTATAGTTTCATGCACAGTCTTGTGACTGTCCCAAATGTGCTTTAGTTTTATCTTTTCATGTTTATGAATGGATTTAAAGATGCTCTTTTATCACAAGAATTTCTACTGTCTTGCTCCCAGCACAGAATCAAACCAAATGACTAGATCCATTCAAAATTCAAAGTACAAAATATAGACATATTTAAAGAATCAGATTATGGCATTTTTTTACCAATATAATTTTGATAGCAAGAATAATTTGGGAAAAATGTAGAATACTTGAAAGATCTTGATTTAAATATCCACAGGCAATAGCACCAGAATTATATTTATATATGTGTATTTTAATATATATATGATATATATAGGAGACCAATGTATATAATATAAAACAGAGCCACTAGAGGGCTTTTCAAGAATATAAGTGCTCTCCTCAAGTATGAATTTTTAAAGCTTTAATGGAGTATCTTATGTTCTTACAGAACAGAGAGGGTTTGGAGGTCATACATCATGACTCCCACATTCTTATAGGCCTAAGTCTGTGGATCCCCTCATTCACATACCAGGTAAGCTCCAGCATCTAAAGCTCATTAAACATAGGCCACATTGAGTCAAAGTTTCATTCAACCAAATAATAAGCCACCTGAGTCACCTCTAGTGCATAAGATAATGCATTAAATGCAGAATCTCTAAGAAATCACTTACATAAATGGTATTTGTGTCCTCCTGAATTCATTCAATATGTTCTCTGGGTTTCTGCAGATGTAACAGCGAAGTCTTGAAATTTTTTTAGTGTTTAAGCTATTTCTTTCTGGGTCAGAGTGTATATCCTTCCTCCTGGAACACTGCGAGATTTGACACTAGTTAGAGATCTAATGGTAATAAGGAGAGATCGTGATATGTCTTGAATAGAACTGGCATTCATCCC
This sequence comes from Callorhinus ursinus, assembly GCF_003265705.2. NCBI lineage: Eukaryota > Metazoa > Chordata > Mammalia > Carnivora > Otariidae > Callorhinus > Callorhinus ursinus. Next base: position 3,689,710 of record NW_027397065.1, read on the forward strand.
TTCTTAGGATATAGAATTTACAAGCAAAGATATCCCAATCTCCTTGTACATAGGAGGGCAATCTACTACCAAGTAAGTGAGACTAAAAGTGACATAGGAGATGAAGATTTCCCATTTCATCCACATCTATCTGTCAGAAGTTTCCATTTCAAGTTTTAGTGTTTCCCAATCTATGCCCTAACTTTAACATAGAAAACTGATAAGACTGAATTCAACTAATACTGTAACACAACATGCCACTTATTTACATTTTTGGTCTTTGATTTCTGTCTTTACATATTGTCTTTGATTTTTCAGAAACACATCTATAGCCTCTCAAGGAAATGCTTTATTTTTTCATACTGTGACTTGAACTGAGAGTTAAGGGACCTGAGCTTCTTATTTGCTTCCAAGTCCTGCAGTGCCCACAGAAGAATCTATCTCACACCACAGTTTTTATAATTATCACTACAGCCATAACAGACAAGTCATTAGACTCCCAAGGCACTTGTTTTATTTATTTATTTTTTAACTTATTTTATTTAAATTCAATTAGTTAACATGTAGTATATAAGGCATTTGTTTTAATTGGCACTTCACCACAATCAAACACTCACCATAGCTTGATTAATTATGATGTCACTGAATGTCCTGGAATATTAGCATCCCAGTCTAATTAGCAAGGAAGTTAACAGTGTGTTAAAGCCCAATGATGCAACAAAACCAAATCCCCAAATCCCATCTCTGTGGGTCTATCTCCTGAGACTATTATTACTACCAATTCTGTATTAGTTAGGGTCCTGTCAAGAAACAGAAACTACACAGTACATCTGAATAGGGAGAGTTTATAATAAAGATTTATTAACTAGTAACAGAAATTAAGTAGTAAAATACAAATAAAGAATAAAGAAATATCAGATATGGGGAAACAGCTACTACCACTATGGCTGAGGCAGAATACTCCATGAAGGAAAAGGTTTGAAAGTTCCTCTACATATGGCTTAGGTTCTGATTTCATTGGAAGTGGTGGTGTGTCTGTGGCCAATGGATGGCAGAAAAGTTCACAATGGTACTGCAGGTCAAGCAGGCACGCAGAAAATTGCCTGCAGAGGTGAGGCATCAATGAAACTCTCCAGGAAGATGCCCACAGGGCTGCTGCTGAGCTAATGAGAGGATGACTGCAATGCCTGCACAACTTCCTAGGAAGCTGCTTGTAGTAGTGCAGTGAAACTCACTGTAGGTGAGCACCACTGGATTTTGAATATACTGTCCAACCATCATGTCAGTGGGCACAAGAGAAACGTTTACAGATTCTAGTTCCCACATTATAAGCAGCTCAATAAAGAGTGGTTTGGGAGCTGAGAGGCAACAAATTGATAACTGGCACAGAAGCAGACCCAAAGTGTTCTATATGTTGAAATTAACAGATACTCTACAATAACTATGATAAATATATTAAGGAAAAGGTAGAAACTATGACTATACTGATGGAGAATTACAGAAGTAGTATGTAGAAAGTATTTTTAAAGACTATGTGGAAATTTTAAAAATTAAAAAATAATGTGCTATCTATTCAACAGACTCAACAGAGGCCTGAAGAAAGCAGAATAAAGTTTTAAAGAACTTGAAGACAAGTCAAGAAAAATTACCTATATTAAAATGAAAAACAAATGAAAGAACAAAAAAGGAATTAAAAAAAATCCAAGATTTGTAGTATCAAATCAAATAGTCACACATATGCATTATATGACATTCCAAAAGACAAGACAAAGAGATTTTGCAGAAGATGTTTTGAAAAATAATGGCTAACAATGTTTCAGTACTTTTGAAATGCCAAGTCCCTCCAAATCACTTGATAAACTTACAATAACCCAATGCAATCTCAGTAGAATTTTCACAGAAATTTCACAGAATGAATCTAAAATTTATATGAAAATGAAAAGATGTGTAATAGCCAAAACTATATTTAAAAAATGAATTTATACTACTTAATTTCAAGATTTACTATAAACCTACAATAATCAAGAGAAACAGATAAGTGGAACAAGGAAATTTAGAAATAGACATATATAGAGAATGCACTTTTATAATGAAAGGAACTGAATCAATTCAATGGGAATTTAAGTTTTTTTTTTAACAATGGTGCTGGAAAAAATGGACAGCTATAGATTAAAATAAACTTCAATTTCTATCTCAGTTTATGCACAACAACCATTTGAGATGAACTGTACATATAAGTGAAAAAGCTAAACACCTAAAGCTTCTAGAAAAAAATATAGGAAGATATTTTCTTGTTTTTGAATAAGGTACGAATTCATGGATAAAACAAAAAATACATAAACACTGGATATATGTGACTTAATAATAAAAAATTTCTCTGCTCATCAAAAGAGAAATGAAATCATATGCCCATATAATGACTTATGCAAGAATGTATGTGCTTTATTCATAGTAGATGCAAATTTGAAACAATGCAAATGTCCACTAAGTGAAAGAAAAGATAATATACTGTGTTATATATTTAAGTATCAACAAAAATGTACTACTGATACAAAAAGAAGTATGGATGAATTCCCCAAAATACCATGTCAATAAAGTACAAAAAAAAATGTGAACACAATAATACTAATTACAGTTATGTAGCACTCTACTTATTCACAATCTTCCAAAGATACCAATATATAAGAGGAGGAGCAAGATGGCAGACGAGTAGGAGACCTAAATTTCCTCTGTTTCCAGGAATTCAGCTAGATAGATATCAAACCATTCAGGACACCTACAAACTCAACAGGAAATCGAAGAAAAGAATAGCAGCAACTCTATGAACAGAAAAGCAACCACTTTCTGGGAAGTAGGACGTGCAGAGAAGTGAATCCAAGGCGATATTTGGGACGCTAGACCGTGGGGAGAGGGAGCCTCCATCAGCCGGCTACCTGCAAGTGATAGAGCAGCAGAGCACAAAATCGGAACTTTTAGAAGTCGGTTCCGCTGAGGGATATTGCTCCAGTGGCTAAGCAGGGGATGGAACCCTCGCTGGAACAGTGTGGTCGCAGGACCCTCGGGGTCACAGAATGACCGAGGGTGCCTGAGTGTGGCAGAGCTCCCAGGTATCGGAGCAGGGAAGCCAGCTTCAAAGACGGAGCTGAGGAGTGGGCTCTCAGCTCGGGGTTGCCATAAACCGTGATCCGAGGCACCGTCTTCCAGCAGGGACCCAACAAGCGGCAGATCCGGGGAGACTCCCCTTCCCCCCACCAAGAGCAGCATGGGAGGACACTGCAGGAATCTGCTGGGATTGGAGACTCCAAATAGGGTCATGTGCCAGAGACAGAAATGCTTGGTCACAGGCCAGGTGAGCACAGAGTGAACCCGGAGACCAGAGAGACAGGAATGACTGACTGCTTTTCTCTGAGGGCTCACTGAGGACTGGGGCCCCCAAGCTCTCTGCTCCTCCAGGGCCAGAGATTGGGAGGCCGCCATTTTCATTCTTGTCCCCCAAAGCTCTACAGAAAGCTTTCAGGGAACAAAAGCTATCGAGAGCAAACCCGAGCAGATTCCTTAGCCTGGCCCCTGGCAAAGGTGGTGCAATTCCACCTCTGGCAAAGACGTTTGAGAATCGCTGCAACAGGCCCCTCACCCAGAAGATAAGCAAGAACATCCAGCCAAGACAAGTTTACCGATCAATAAAGAGAACTGCAAAACTCCAGCACTAGGGGAAAACATCACATAGAATTCATGGCTTTTTACCCATGATTCTTTAGTCTTTCAAAGTTAATTTTTTTAATTTGCTTTATTCCTTTTTCTATTTTTTTGAATTTTTCTTCTTTCCTTTTTCAACCAACATCATCTTATCAATTCATTTTTTAAAATCTTTTTTAATTTTCATTTTTACGGTCATATCCTTTCGCTTCATTGTACTTACTCTTATTTTTTTATATATATAAGTTTTTTCTTTCTTTAAAGTTTTGGGATACAGTTTCTTCTAACAGACCAAAATATACTCTAAATCTCTAGTGTATGGCTTTGTTCTAGTCTCCTACCTGATCACATTCTCTCCTTTTATTTTATATATTTTTTTCTTCTTTCTTTTTTCAACCAAGTTCTTATCGATTCCTTTTTTAAAATATTTTTTTAATTTTCATCTTTACAGTCATATTCCATCCCTTCATCGTATTTACCCTTACTTGTGTATGTATATAAGTTTTTCTTTCTTTAAAATTTTGGGAGGCAGTTTCTTCTAACAGAGCAAAACACACCTAAAATCTAGTGTGTGGCTCTGTTCTATTCACCAGCCTGATCACATTTTTTTTTTCTTCCTTTCTTCTCCCCCTGGTTTCGGGGCTCTTCTGATTTGTTTAGTGTATATTTTTCTGGGGTTATTGTTACCCTTTTAGCATTTTGTCTTCTTATTCACCTATTCTTCTCTGGACAAAATGACAAGATGGAAAAACTCACCTCAAAAAGAGAACAAGATGTACTACTGACTGCAAGGGACCTAATCAATACGAACATTAGTAAGATGTAGGAACTAGAGTTCAGAATGACAATTATAAAGATACTATCTGGGTTTGAAGAAACCATAGAAAACACTAGAGTATCCCTTTCTGGAGAAATAAAAGAACTAAAATCTAACCAAGTTGAAATCAAAAAGGCTATTAATAAGGTGCAATCAAATGTGGAGGCTCTAACTGCTAGGATAAATGAAGTAGAAGAGAGAATTAGTGACAGAGAAGAACAAATGATGGAAAATAAAGAAGCTGAGAAAAAGAGAGATAAACAACTACTGGATCACGAGGGCAGAATTCGAGAGATAAGTGATACCATAATACGAAACAGTATTAGAATAATCAGGATCCCAGAAGAAGAAAGAGAGAGGCAGAAGGTATACTGGAGCAAATTATAGCAGAGAACTTCCCTAATTTGGGGAAAAAACAGGATCAAAATCCAGGAGCCACAGAGAACCCCCCTCAAAATCAATAAAATAGGTCAACACCCCGACATCTAATAGTAAAACTTACAAGTCTCAGAGACAAAGAGAAAATCCTGAAAGCAGCTCAGGACAAGAGGTCTGTAACCTACATCAGTAGAAACATTAGATGGGCAGCAGACCTATCCACAGAAATCAGGTGGGTCAGAAAGGACTGCCACGATAAATTCAGAGCACTAAATGAGAAAAATGTGCAGCCAAGAATACTATATCCACCTAGCCTGTCAATGAAAATAGAAGGAGAGATAAAAGCTTCCAGGACAAACAAAAACTAAAAGAATTTGTGAACACCAAACAAGCCCTACAAGAAATATTGGATGGTGTCCTCTAAGCAAAGAGAGCCTAAACGTAACATAGACCAGAAAGGAACAGAGACAATATACAGTAACAGTCACCTAACAGGCAATACAATGGCACTAAATTCATATCTTTCAATAGTTACCTTGAATGTAAATGGGCTAAACACCCCAATCAAAAGACAAAAAGTATCTGATTGGATAAAAAAACAAGACCCATTGATATGCTCTCTGCAAGAGACTCATTTCAGACCCAAAGACACCTCCAGATTGAAAGTGAGGGGTTGGAAAACCATTTACCATGCTAGTGGACGTGAAAAGAAAGCTGGAGTAGCAATCCTTATACCAGACAAATTAGATTTTAAACCAAAGACTATAATAAGAGATGAGGAAGGACACTACATCATACTTAAAGGGTCTATCCAACAAGAAGATCTAACAATTGTAAATATCTATGCCCCTAACATGGGAGGAGCCAATTATATAAGCCAATTAATAGCAAAATCAAAGAAACACTTCAACAAAAATACAATAATAGTAGGCGACTTTAACACCCCCCTGACTGAAATGGACAGATCATCTAAGCAAAAGATCAACAAAGAAATAAAGGCTTTAAATGACACACTGGACCAGAAGGACTTCACAGATATATTCAGAACATTCCATCCCAAACCAGCAGATTACACATTTTTTTCGGGTGCACATGGAACATTCTCCAGAATAGACCACATCCTGGGTCACAAATCAGGTCTCAACCAGTACCAAAAGACTGGGATCATTCCCTGCATATTTTCGGACCACAATGCTTTGAAACTGGAACTCAATCACAAGAGGAAAGTTGGAAAGAATTCAAATACATGGAAGCTAAAGAGCATCCTACTGAAATTAAAAAAGAATTTTAAAAAGTCATGGAAACAAATGTAAATGAAAACACAACTGTTCAAAATCTTTGGGGTACAGCAAAGGCAGTCCTGAGTGGAAAGTATATAGCAATACAAGCCTTTCTCAAGAAACAGGAAAGGTCTTAAATACACAACCTAACCCTAAACCTAAAGGAGCTAGAGAAAAAACAGCAAATAAAACCTAAACCCAGCCGGAGAAGAAAAATAATAAAGATCAGAGCAGAAATCAATGAAATGGAAACCAAAAGAAGAGTAGAACAGATCAGCGAATCTAGGAGCTGGTTCTTTCAAAGAATTAATACGATTGATAAAACCCTAGCCAAACTTACCAAAAAGAAAAGAGAAACAACCCAAATAAATAAAATCATGAGTGAAAGAGGCGTGATCACAACCAACGCCAAAGAAATACAAACAATTATAAGAACATATTATGAGCAACTATATACCAGCAAATTAGACAATCTGGAAGAAATGGATGCATTCCTAGAGACAGTATAAACTAACAAAGCTGAACCAGGAAGAAAGAGAAAACATGAACAGACCCATAACCAGTAAGGAAATTGAAGCAGTCATCAAAAATCTCCCAACAAACAAGAGACCGGGGCCAGATGGCTTCCCAGGGGAATTCTACCAAACATTTAAATGAAGAATTAATACCTATTCTTCTGAAACTGTTCCAAAAATAGGAATGGAAGGAAAACTTCCAAACTCATTTTATGAGGCCAGCATTACCTTCATCTAAAAACAAGACAAAGACCCCACCAGAAAGGAGAATTACAGACCAATATCCCTGATGAACATGGATGCAAAAATTCTCACCAAAATACTAGCCAATAGGATCCAACCATACATTAAAAGGATTATTCACCATGACTAATTGGGATTTATTCCTGGGCTGCAAGTTTGGTTCAACATCTGTAAATTAATGTGATACAATCCATTAATAAAAGAAATAACAAGAACCATATGATACTCTCAATAGATGCAGAAAAAGCATCCTTTCTTGATTAAAACTCTTCAGAGTGTAGGGATAGAGGGTACGTACCTCAATATCATAAAAGCCATCTATGAAAACCCACAGCGAATATCATTCTCCATGGGGAAAAACTGAGAGCTTTTCCCCTAAGGTCAGGAATATGGCAGCGATGTCCACTCTCACCACTGCTATTCAACATAGGATTAGAAGTCCTAGCCACAGCAATCAGACAACAAAAAGAAATCAAAGGCGTCCAAATCGGCAAAGAAGAAGTCAAACTCTCACTCTTTGCAGATGACATGTTACTTTCTGTGGAAAACCCAAAGACTCCATTCCAAAACTGCTAGAACTCAGCCAGGAATTCAGTCAAGTGGCAGGATATATAATCAATGCACAGAAATCAGTGGCATTTCTATACACCAACAAGACAGAATAAAGAGAAATTAAGGAGTTAATCCCATTTACAACTGCACCCAAAACCGTAAGATACCTAGGAATAAATCCAACCAAAGAGGCAAAAAACTGTATTCAGAAAACTATGAAATACTCATGAAAGAAATTGAAGAAGACACAAAGAAATGGAAAAACGTTCCATGCTTGTGGATTGGAAGAACAAATATTGTGAAAATGTCTATGCTACCTAGAGCAATCTACACATTTATTGCAATCCCTATCAATATACTATCAACTTTTTCCGAAGAAATGGAACAAATAATCCTAAAATTTGTATGGAACCAGAAAAGACCCCAAATAGTCAGAGGAATATTGAAAAAGAAAAGCAAAGCTGGCGGCATCACAATTCTAGACTTCAAGCTTTATTACAAAGCTGTAATCATCTAGACAGTATGGTACTGGCACAAAAACAGACATATAGATCAATAGAACAGAATAGAGAGCCCAGAAATGGACCCTCAACTCTAGGGTCAACTAATCTTCGACAAAGCAGGCAAGAATGTCCAGTGGAAAAAAGACAGTCTCTTCAACAAATGGTGTTGGGAAAACTGGACAGCCACATGCAGAAGAATGAAACTGGACCATTTCCTTACACCACACACAAAAATAGACTCAAAATGGATGAAAGACCTGAATGTGAGACAGGAATCCATCAAAATCCTTGAGAACACAGGCAGCAACCTCTTCAACCTCAGCTGCAGCAACCTCTTCCTAGAAATATTGCGAAAGGTAAGGGAAGCAAGGGCAAAAATAACCAATTGGGACTTCATTAAGAAGAAAAGCTTCTGCACAGCAAAGGAAACAGTCAACAAAACCAAAAGACAACTGACAGAATGGGAGAAGATATTTGCAAATGACATATCAGATAAAGGGCTAGTATCCAAAATCTATAAAGAACTTATCAAACTTAATACCCAATCAAATCAAGAAATGGACAGAAGACATGAACAGATCTTTCTGCAAAGAAGACATCCAAATGGCCAATAGACACATGAAAAAATGCTCCATATCACTCGACATCATGGAAATACAAATCAAAACCACAATGAAATACCACCTCACACTGGTCAGAATGGCTAAAATTAACCACTCAGGAAACGAGAGCTGTTGGTGAGGATGCAGACAAAGGGGAACACTCCTACACTGTTGGTGGGAATTCAAGCTGGTGCAGCCACTCTGGTAAACAGTATGGAGGTTCCTCAAAAGTTTAAAATAGAGCTACCCTATGACCCAGCAATTGCACTACTGGGTTTTTACCCCAAAGATACAAATGTAGGGATCCGAAGGGGCACGTGCACCCCAAAGTTTATAGCAGCAATGTCCACAAGAGCCAAACTATGGAAAGAGCCTAGATGTCCATCAACAGATGAATGGATAAAGAAGAAGTGGTTATATATATATATATAATGGAATGTTATATCGCCATCAAAAAATGAAATCTTGCTATTTGCAATGATGTGGATGGAACTAGAGGGTATTATGCTAAGCGAAATAAGTCAATCAGAGAAAGACAAGTGTCATATAATCTCACTGATACGAAGAATTTGAGAAAAAGACAGAGAATCATAGGGAAAGGGAGGGAAAAATGAAAGAAGATGAAACCAGAGAGGGAAACAAAGCATAAGAGACTCTTAATCTCAGGAAACTGAGGGTTGCTGGAATGGAGCGGGGTGGGAAGGATAGGGTGGCTGGGTGATGGACATTGGGGAGGGTATGTGCTATGGTGAGCACTGTGAATTGTGTAAGACTAATAAATCACAGACCTGTACCCCAAAACAAATAATACATTATATGTTAATATAAAAAATTTTTTAAAGAGATACCAATATATATATCAGTGTGTATATATACATATGGATATTCGTATATGTGTGTATATTTACACATATGTGTATATTCACACTCATATGTATTCATTATCTTTCATATAAATTACAGGATCTTAAACATGTTTATAGAAGTGGTAAAATTGTTGAAAATAGGACTGTTTGGAAAACTATGTATCAGTCTTCGCTTTTGTCTTGTGAAACCATCTTTTCCTTACAATTAAGCAATTTCATAACCAAGATATTTGGTTTTTAGTAGACATGCATCTATGAATCCATGGATTCACTCACTTAGTTCTCTGCTGTCTCCCTAAACTCACTTTGAGAATTTCCCAGTAGAGTGTAAGCTTCATGGGACAGGGATTTTATCTGATTTGTTTACTGTTATTTTCTCAGCTTCTAATACGGCCTGGGTCAATAAGCATTTGTTAAACAAGTAAAAATTTACAAACAAACAAAACTAACTAACCAAAGGCACAAAAATGTTTATTTCCCCCAAGTATTTTAAAATATTTTGGAGCAAATAAAGTTTTATATCCTTTTATGGTCTGTAGAGGACTTTCTGTTAAGAAATTAAGTTCTTCTCTTATAGTTCCCTTATTCCCTTACCTTCTATTCCCTGTGGGCAGACATATTTGTCAGTAAACAAGAGAAGATGTATTACTTTTAATTAAAAGTACACATGTTACAAGAAAACCAATAGGTAAAGCAGAGATAAGATACCAGTGGCCCTGATAGATAGGTGGTCTCCCTGAGCAGCTCCCTCTTATTTCACTTGTACATTTATCAAAGGGTTAGCTTCTGGCCTTGAATTGTGGCCATGAAGGAATCTCAGAGGCTGGTTATTTGATAGTGAGATGATATACTTAGGGCTCTTTACCCTGAACAATCTAACAGTCTCCTGGCTTGAGTAAATTTTGTAGTTCTCGAAGAGTTTAAATTATGGGATTCAAAATGACTCCTAAACACTTTTTTTTTTTTAGTCAAAACAAAGGATATAATGACTCTGATAAATACAGAGTATAAAGTCTATTTTTTGTTAGAATTACAGGTAACAGGCCCAGTGTTGGTTTGTTTGGCTATTCCCATTTTAACATTGTTTGGGTTACAAGAAAAAAGAGAAATAATGAGTAATTCAACCTGCCATCCAGGGAAAAGCCAGGGATCTTGAAAACTTTATGTTCTTGTCCATTACTTTTTACTCAGCAGTCTCCCTTCTGTTCTTAAGACTGGGATAAAGAACGATTTCCTTGTCATAATGGCTTACCTGCTAGTGGGATAATTAAAATAATTAAGATAATTAATATCACAATTGTGAATTGCCCTACTATATAAAATTCATCAAGGGTAAAAATAAAAGAGATGATTCAAAATTCTGACTTAGTGTCCAGAAAGTGAATGATAGTAATGACAAATATATTTATATATATCAAATGAATTGAAAGAACATTCATAGCTTTTACGTTGATAGATTATTTAAAATATGTGACAATCTGTCATAACATTTTTTTTGGCACATAACTCAGAAAGTGTCTAAAGAATTGAGTGACATTGCCTTTTAACAACATTCTTCCCACTCTATCTACCTTTTTGTTAAAATGGTTCATAATGATTTATACATACAAAATGCAAAAATAGGAATTATATTGATCCCGAACTATGTGTCAATTGAGCGATATGTGGTATTAATCCACAGATAATTGTAAAAGGAATAACTCCATCTGAAACATTTTTAAAATCTTTTTTATACTTAATAATTATAATAATATATAATAATTATATCAATTATATACCTATAATAGTGATTAGGATACTCCAGGAAGAAAATGAACTTCAAACCATATTAGCACAAAAAAAATTCAAGTTTTACATATAGTCTCTTGGTAATAAACTATAAAGGGTGATTGGTAAAAGGTTTGAAAATATAAATATATTAGACTACAATACTATGTGAAAGGTAGAATAGAAATATAAATTCAAGGAGAAAAAGATATACAATTTTTGTTAAAGGAACAGTTTTTCATGTATTTTTAAGTGGATGATACTGAATAACAAAACATTGCTTAAAATATCAATACTTGGGGGGCGGAACAAGATGGCGGAGGAGTAGGAGACCTAGATTTCGTCTGGTCTCAGGAATTCAGCTGAATAGGGATCAAACCATTCTGAACACCTACGAACTCAACAGGAGATCGAAGAGGAGAGTAGCAACAACGCTCTGAACAGAGAAGCGACCACTTACTGGAAGGTAGGACGTGCAGAGAAGTGAATCCGAGGCGATATTCGGGAGGATAGACGGCGGGGGATGGGCCTCCGCCGGCCGCTTCTGGCAAGTGCTAGAGCCGCGGAGCACAAAATCGGACCTTTTAGAATTCGGCTCCGCTGAGGGACGTCGCTCCAGTGGCTAAGCGGGGGGTGGAATCCTCCCGGGACAGTGTGGTCTCAGGACCCTCGGGGTCACAGAAAGACCGGGGGTGCCTGAGTGCAGCAGAGCTCCCAGGTATCAGAGCAGGGAAGCCGGCTGCAGAGACGGAGCTGAGGCGCGGGCTCTCAGCTCGGGGTTGCCATAAACTGTGTTTGGTGACAGTCGGGCCACTGCTCCTCCAGCAGGGACCCAACAAGCGGCAGAGCTGGGGAGACTCCCCTTCCTTCCCGGGGAGGAGCGACGCGGGAGTGCACTGCAGGGATCTGCTGGGTTTGGAGACTCCACACGGGGTCGGGTGCCAGAGATAGCAACGCTCGGTCACGGCCGGGTGAGCACGGAGTGCGGCCGGAGACCGGGGAGACGGGAGTGACTGCTTTTCTCTGGGGGCGCACTGAAGAGCGGGGCCCCGAGTTCTCAGCTCCTCCGGGTGGAGATTGGGAGGCCACCATTTTTGCCCTGGTCCTCCAAAGCTGTACCGAGAGCTTGCAGGGAACAAAAGCTCCTGAGAGCAAACCCGAGCAGGTTCCTTAGCCCGGACCGACAAGGGCGGGGCAATTCCGCCTCCGGCAAAGACATTTGGGAACCACGGCAACAGGCCCCTCCCCCAGAAGATCAGCACGAACAGCCAGCAAGCCAAGACCAAGTTTACCGATCAAGGAGAACGGGAGAACTCCAGCGCTAGGGGAACTGCACATAGAATTCATGGCTTTTTTTTTACCATGATTCATTAGTTCATCAAAGTTAATTTTTGTTGACTGTTTTTTTTTATTTTTCTTTTTCCCTTTTCAACCAACATCTTATGAATCCCTTTTTAAAAAAAAAAACATTTTTTATTTTTCATTTTTAGAGTCATATTTTTATCCCTTCATAGTAGTTACCCTTATTTTTGGCATATATATATAATTTGTTCTCTCTTTAAAATTTTGAGATAGTTTCTTCTAACAGATCAAAATATACCCTAAATCACTAGTGTATGGGTTTGTTCTACTCTCCTGCCTGATCACATTCTCTCCCTTTTTCCTTTTTTTTCTTAAATCTTGTTTCTTTTTTCAAACAACTTCTTATCAAGTCCTAATATAAAATCTTTTATAATTTTCATCTTTACAGTCATCTTCCATCCCTTCATTGTATCAACCCTTATTTTGTACATATATGTCTTTCTTCCTTTAAAATTTTAGAAGGCACTTTTACTAACAGACCAAAATACGCCCAAAATCTAGTGTGTGCACTGATCTATGCACTAGCCTGATCATATCTGATCACATTCTGCTTTTTTTGTATTGTTCTGTTTTTGTTTTTATCTTTTTTTTTCTTTTTTTTTTCTCTTTCTTTTTTCTTTCCCTTTCTTTTCCCCTGGTTTCAGGTCTTTTCTGATTTGTATACAGTATATTTGCTGGGAACGTTGTTAACCTGTTAGCATTTTGTTCTCTCATTCATCTATTCTCCTCTGGACAAAATGACAAGATGAAAGAAATCACCTCAGCAAAAAGAACAAGAGGTAGTACCGTCAGCCAGGGACCTACTCAATACGGACATTAGTACGATGTCGGACCTAGAGTTCAGAATCATGACTTTAAAGATACTAGCTGGGCTTGAAAAAAGCGTGGAAGTTATTAGAGAAACCCTTTCTGGAGAAATAAAAGAACTAAAATCTAACCAAATCGAAATCAAAAAGGCTATTGATGAGGTGCAATCAAAAATGGGTGAACTTACTGTTAGTATAAATGAGGCAGAAGAGAGAATCAGCGATATAGAAGACCAAATGATGGAAAATAAAGAGGCTGAGAAAAAGAGAGAGAAACAACTACAGGATCACGAGGGCAGAATTCAAGAGATAAGTGATACGATAAGACGAAACAATATTAGAATAATTGGGATCCCAGAAGAAGAAGAGAGAGAGAGAGGAGCAGAAGGTATATTGGAGCAAATAAAAGCAGAGAACTTCCCTAACGTGAGGAAGGAAACAGGCATCAAAATCCAGGAGGCACAGAGAACCCCTCTCAAAATCAATAATAATAGGTCAACACCCCGACATCTCATAGTAAAACTTACGATTCTCAGAGACAAAGACAAAATCCTGAAAGCAGCTCGGGAGAAGAGATATGTAACCTACAATGGTAGAAACATTAGATTGGCAACAGACCTATCCACAGAGACCTGGCAGGACAGAAAGGACTGGCAAGATATCTTCAGAGCACTAAACGAGAAAAATATGCAGCCAAGAATACTATATCCAGCTAGGCTGTCATTGAAAACAGAAGGAGAGATAAAAAGCTTCCAGAACAAACAAAAACTAAAGGAATTTGCAAACACGAAACCAGCCCTCCAAGAAATATTGAAAGGGGTCCTCTAAGCAAAGAGAGAGCCTAAAAGCAGCAAAGATCAGAAAGGAACACAGACAGCATACAGTTAACAGTTACCTTACAGGCAACACAATGGCACTAAATTCATACCTTTCAATAGTTACCCTGAATGTAAATGGGCTCAATGCCCCAATCAAAAGACACAGGCTATCTGATTGGATTAAAAAACAAGACCCATCAATATGCTGTCTGCAAGAGACTCATTTTAGACCCAAAGACACCCCCAGATTGAAAGTGAGGGGGTGGAAAACCATTTACCATGCTAATGGACACCAAAAGAAAGCTGGGGTGGCAATCCTTATATCACACAAACTACGTTTTAAAACAAAGACTGTAATAAGAGATGAGGAAGGACACTATATGCTACTTAAAGGGTCTATCCAACAAGAAGATCTAACAATTGTAAATATCTATGCCCCGAACATGGGAGCAGCCAATTATATAAGGCAATTAATAACAAAAGCAAAGAAAGACATTGACAACAATACAATAATAGTGGGGGACTTTAACACCCCCCTGACTGAAATGGACAGATCATCGAAGCAAAAGATCAACAAGGAAATAAAGACTTTAAATGAGACACTGGACCAAATGGACTTCACAGACATCTTCAGAACATTCCATCCCAAAGCAACGGAATACACATTCTTCTCTAGTGCCCATGGAACATTCTCCAGAATTGATCACATCCTAGGTCACAAATCAGGTCTCAATCGGTACCAAAAGATTGGGATCATTCCCTGCATATTTTCAGACCACAATGCTTTGAAACTAGAACTCAATCACAAGAGGAAAGTCGGAAAGAACTCAAATACATGCAAGCTAAAGGGCATCCTACTAAAGAATGAATGGGTCAACCAGGAAATTAAAGAATTTTAAAAATTCATGGAAACCAATGAAAATGAAAACACAACTGTTCAAAATCTTTGGGATGCAGCAAAGGCAGTCCTGAGAGGAAAATATATAGCAATACAAGCCTTTCTCAAGAAACAAGAAAACTCTTAAATACACAACCTAACCCTACACCTAAAGGAGCTGGAGAAAGAACAGCAAATAAAGCCTAAACCCAGCAGGAGAAGAGAAATAATAAAGATCAGAGCAGAAATCAATGAACTAGAAACCAAAAGAACAGTAGAACAGATCAACGAAACTAGGAGCTGGTTCTTTGAAAGAATTAACAAGATTGATAAACCCCTGGCCAGACTGATCAAAAAGAAAAGAGAAATGACCCAAATCAACAAAATCATGAATGAAAGAGGAGAGATCACAACCAACACCAAAGAAATACAAACAATTATAAGAACATATCATGAGCAACTCTATGCCAGCAAATTAGATAACCTGGAAGAAATGGGTGCATTCCTAGAGATGTATCAACTACCAAAATTGAACCAGGAAGAAATAGAAAACCGGAACAGACCTATAGCCACTAAGGAAATTGAAGCAGTCATCAAAAATCTCCCAAGAAACAAAAGCCCAGGGCCAGATGGCTTCCCAGGGGAATTCTATCAGACATTTAAAGAAGAATTAATACTTATTCTCCTGAAACCTTTCCAAAAAATAGAAATGGAAGGAAAACTTCCAAACTCATTTTATGAGGCCAGCATTACCTTGATCCCAAAACCAGACAAAGACCCCATAAAAAAGGAGAATTACAGACCAATATCCTTGATGAACATGGATGCAAAAATTCTCACCAAAATACTAGCCAATAGGATCCAACAGTACATTAAAAGGATTATTCACCATGACCAAGTGGGATTTATTCCTGGGCTGCAAGGCTGGTTCAACATCCGCAAATCAATCAACGTGATACAATACATTAACAAAAGAAAGAACAAGAATCATATGATCCTCTCAATAGATGCAGAAAAAGCATTTGACAAAGTACAACATCCTTTCTTGATCAAAACTCTGCAGAGTATAGGGATAGAGGGTACATACCTCAATATCATAAAAGCCATCTATGAAAAACCTACAGCGAGTATCATTCTCAATGGGGAAAGGCTGAGAGCCTTTCCCCTAAGGTCAGGAACGCGGCAGGGATGTCCACTCTCACCACTGCTATTCAACATAGTATTAGAAGTCCTAGCCACAGCAATCAGACAACAAAAAGAAATCAAAGGCATCCAAATCGGCAAAGAGGAAGTCAAACTCTCACTCTTTGCAGATGATAGGATACTGTATGTGGAAAACCCAAAAGACTCCACCCCAAAACTGCTAGATCTCACACAGGAATTCAGTCAAGTAGCAGGATATAAAATCAATGCACAGAAATCAGTGGCATTCCTATACACCAACAACAAGACAGAAGAGAGACAAATCAAGGAGTCGATCCCATTTACAACTGCACCCAATACCATTAGTTACCTAGGAATAAATCTAACCAAAGAGGCAAAGGATCTGTACTCAGAAAACTATAAAATACTCATGAAAGAAACTGAAGAAGACACAAAGAAATGGAAAAACGTTCCATGCTCATGGATTGGGAGAACCAACATTGTGAAGATGTCAATGCTACCTAGAGCAATCTACATATTCAATGCAATCCCCATCAAAATACCAACCACTTTTTTCAAAGAAATGGAACAAATAATCCTAAAATTTGTACGGAACCAGAAGAGACCCCGAATAGCCAGAGGAATATTGAAAAAGAAAAGCAAAGCTGGCGGCATCACAATTCCGGACTTCCAGCTCTATTACAAAGCTGTCATCATCAAGACAGTATGGTACTGGCACAAAAACAGACACATAGATCAATGGAACAGAATCGAGAGCCCAGAAATGGACCCTCAACTCTATGGTCAACTTATTTTTGACAAAGCAGGAAAGAATGTCCAATGGAAAAAAGACAGTCTCTTCAACAAATGGTGTTGGGAAAATTGGACAGCCACATGCAGAAGAATAAACCTGGACCATTTCCTTACACCACACACAAAAATAGACTCCAAATGGTTGAAAGACCTAAACGTGAGACAGGAGTCCATCAAAATCCTAAAGGAGAACACAGGTAGCAACCTCTTCGACCTCAGCCGCAGCAACTTCTTCCTAGAAACATCGCCAAAGGCACGGGAAGCCAGGGCAAAAATGAACTATTGGGATTTCATCAAGATAAAAAGCTTTTGCACAGCAAAAGAAACAGTCCACAAAACCAAAAGACAACCGACAGAATGGGAGAAAATATTTGCAAATGACATATCCGATAAAGGACTAGTATCCAAAATCTCTAAAGAACTTATCAAACTCAACACCCAAAGAACAAATAATCCAATCAAGAAATGGGCAGAAGACATGAACAGACATTTCTCCAAAGAAGACATCCAAATGGCCAACAGGCACATGAAAAAGTGCTCAACATCACTCGGCATCAGGGAAATCCAAATCAAAACCTCAATGAGATACCACCTCACACCCGTCAGAATGGCTAAAATTAACAAGTCAGGGAACGACAGATGTTGGCGGGGATGTGGAGAAAGGGGAACCCTCCTACACTGTTGGTGGGAATGCAAGCTGGTGCAACCCCTCTGGAAAACAGTATGGAGGTTCCTCAAACAGTTGAAATTAGAGCTACCGTTCGATCCAGCAATTGCACTACTGGGTATTTACCACAAAGATACAAATGTAGGGACCCGAAGGGGTACA